>NW_023339729.1:24641807-24644404 GCF_004916995.1 Morone saxatilis | reverse complement strand
AACCTGGACTAAAAGAAGAAGTAAGGTACAGGAAAGTCACAAATAATAAGTAAAAGTGCCACTAGGAATATAAAATATGATAAAGATGCCAATCATACAGTTAAAATATGAATTTACTTTTAAAAGTTCCTCAGATTCTCTGTTATATTATAAGGAAGCATAGTATGTAAAACACTATAAAGTACAGTAAGCTCTCTATAAATCCCTTACTCTGCACCTATAGGAATATACACTGGTGTTTTCTCCTCAGGAGTTGAAGGAGAGAAAAGACAGAGCACCTATGTCTCACCTGAGCGGAGCAGATTAGCACAATTTGCAGTAAAATCACCAGCAAAGACTCTCGACAGATCCTGGAGAGCGCCATGGTCCTCCCAGGGCCGAGGAAGAGGCTAAAAGTCCCTTTTTCCCAGATTAGATGGGGCTCACGGACGGTCCACCTGTCAGTCTCCCCCCTGACTGAAACCCCACCGCCTGCTGGAAGGGGAGGATGTTAGAAAGTCCTGATTATTCATGAGACGCTGAGGCTCTGCAGGAGGAGGAGGAGGAAGGAGGAAGGCTTCCCTGCACAGACTGGGTGGGGTGAGCTTACCTTTACCCTGAAAGGACATGACATTTGATGCCTGCAAGTACAGTGGAAATTAAATATGACTGAAAATGGTTTGATATTGTCCTTTCCCTTGCTCCATTAGAAACATAATTTTGTTCTTTAAATTTTAAAAAAAGGAGCTTTTAAAAAGGAAAGGGGGCTGGGGTTAATACAAATGAGCTTATTCTGACAGGTTTAATGCCTTTTAAGGTTTATTTCTAGAACACTTTTGTTTGTTGTTTTTGATACATGTGAAAATACTCAATTAGTAAAAGTCCTGCATTCAAAACCTTACTTAAGTAAGAGAATGTATTATCATCTTAAAGTATCAAAAGTAAAAGTGCTGATTGTGCAATAAAATGTTCCCTGCCCATGTTTTACTATTATATTTTGGATTAATATTACTGCTGCGTTACATTTCATTACTGTAAATGTTTAAGAGCTCATTTTAACTACTTTATATACTGTTGGATAGTACAGCAATGCATCATATTCTATCAAGATCATCATATGTTTGTAGTGTTGCTGTCCTGTGAGAACCCCAAACTACTTTACTTTACTTCTTTGCTTCCATTTGCACTGTTTACTGTAGCTACTGTTAATTTTATATATTATATATATATAATATTTTATATTTAATTCTATTCTTAAGGCTTGTATTTTGTATGCTACTGGATACTTGAATTTCCCTCGGGATAAATACAGTATCTATCTATCTATCTATCTATCTATCTATCTATCTATCTATCTATCTATCTAATATGGTCCTGAGCTGACGGAAGGTATTGCGATGAAGAATGTTAGTTGAGTTTGAATCACTAGATCCTTTCCATATTCTACTGATCTTTTAAATGTTATCCTTGCACTGCTCGGCCTGGCAAGGCCCATAAAACATATGCCTTGGCCAACCAGGAATCACTAGAGTGATGATAAGGACAGGAATCCTTGCTAGTTTGCTTTCTGGTAGCAGTACTACTGCCACCAGGAATCAAGGTCAGTTATCTGATGCATGACTTTTAATCATTCCACGACTTACCTGTTAGTGGCTCTGAGTTTGGGTCTGATAAAATCCGCACTAGATCATTCCTGTCTAGCTTCCTTAAAACCTTTTTGGTCACTTCCAGAGTGTTCTCACAGTAGGTCTGTAGCATCTGATCGACTGTATCCGGCCGGTCTGCTTTATCTAAACGGCTCCTTGGGATTATTGGAAAGCGTTCCAGGACCTCCGACTTTTGCAGGTACCACTTGAACTCTTTTAGCTCCTCATCTCCTAGATCCTTCAGTGCTCTCAGGAGCTGCTCTTCACGTGTCGGTGTAGCCATCTTATATTCCTGCCAAAATCAAAGAAAATCTGTGAATATCTCATCATCATCTTTTTTTTCTCACACTACTGTTTTTTAACTGTCTCACATTACTTTTTTGATCTACACATAGTCCCTCCAGGAAGTTGCGATGACAAATTTAACCAATCCCTTTAAATTCAGCGTGACATTGCAATTCTTTCAGTTTCACAAAACTCACTACTTTGTTTCAGAAATGTGATGCAAATGCTTCACATTTCTCCTCTAATCTAGCAATTGTATTCTTACAGGAACAAGTTACCTTTGATTTGTAATGAAACATACAAAAAATGCAATTTTTTTTTTTTCATTGTAAACAATGTTGTGTGCTGTGAAATCAGGCATTTTAGGCTGCAACAATCCTAAATTAAAGCTGCAAGCAGCGTTGGGTGGGACCTCGCCATCTCCCCACGTCAGGGCCTGCACGGTGGTTGCCTGCTGCAGCCGCGCCACACCACGTCACCCCACGCCCAAACCCTCATCGCCGGAAGCTGAGGGAGACCGCTCTACATTGTCACGCGTTTCAGACACTGTGCAAAAGACTTATGCGTTCATAGCAAGACTCTTCACTGCGAACCATGGAAATTCAGCGCCACGCTACGGACATGCCGTTTGACGCACAATAAATATTTAATCAACTTTCGATCACCAACGTGTCTACATTGCAGTGA
>NW_023339729.1:24638744-24641707 GCF_004916995.1 Morone saxatilis | reverse complement strand
CATGGGCAATAGATTGCACAGTATTATTTCCCTACTTACTGTTTTTTATACTGTTGCTGCTGTGACATTGGAAATTCCCCATAGTGGGACAAATAAAGGAATATCTTATCTTACTGTTTTTTCTCTTCTACATAGTGTTTGTATTATTTCCCTACTTACTGTTTATTTATACTGTTGCTGCTGTAACATTGGAATTTCCCCATAGTGGGACAAATAAAGGAATATCCATCTATCTAAATAAACGATGTGAATTCTTCTCCCACCACCGCTCGTCAGTACCTAACTGCTCCTGTCGCTCCTCCGCCGAGGGGCGGCGCTAGAGCGCTCGGTTGGCAAACCGCTAAGTGGAACGGCGAAGAAGAACAAGACCGGAAGTGGAGCGAGGCGTCGTTTTCAAAGCTCGTTAACGGCCGTTGTTGTCTTGTAAACAACAAACCGCGACTACCGACAACACCGTTAACGGGCGATGTCACCGTGAGGGACGACAGGGAACCGGGCCCTCGTGCAGGTGAGACACGGTGCACGTTAAACGTCCGTTAGCGGCGGGCGGTGTTTGTTTGTTTACATGTTTTTAAATGTAAACAATAAACTCGCTTCCGTTCTCTTTGGGGGAGATGTGCGGAACCCTGTTCACAAATCCGCCGCTTTATGGTTGTTTTTGTTTATTAGTCGCTATTAAAGTTGAACTGTTAAACTAAACTTTTGGGCGTTGAGTTTAAATAGTCTGCTGGTGAATTCGGCTCACATAAGAGCTCCAAATAACGCGTTTTATTCGGGTTAAAGAGCCTGAAAGGGGTTCACAACGCTCTTTAACTTTATTTTATTTACGGTCTTTTATCACTACTAACGCTGGTTACACATCTGGGTCAGCTTCTACTGACATGTGCTAAAGTTACTATTAGTTTAAGACAGATTTTGGAGAAATCCACTTGTGTTAAAGTTGCTAAATTGAATCCAAACATGCTGAAGTTATTTCAAAGGTGGTATCAATATGTTAAAAGATGTAAAATAAGAGCCTAAACTCAAAAACTCCCATATAAAATCGTTTAAATTAATATATATTGATGGTTTTGTTAATATCCTGTCATCTTATTCAATAAAAAAGCCTCTAAAAGCTCAGAAAAAGCCTGTTTTCTGTTGTTGTATATTGTGATGTGTTTTTCCCTTCAGGGTTTTTATTACCGTCTCGACTTGAAGCTGAAGATATTATGGACAACCTGGATTTCTCCGAAGAGGAAATTCAAGAACAACTGGTCGCCCTCGGTTACAAAAACATACCAAAACACCGGCTGCGTGAATTCAAGCGAGGTTAGACTCTGAAACATCTCAACTCTCTCTCATCACTGTGTTTCCACTTTATTCAAAGCTTCTTTGGGACCCTAAATGTTTACGGTGTGCACTGATAAAATGAATACCGGTCAACTTCTCCATGTCAGATTTGATTAACTAAATGATTTCATCTGAAGAAAAGACTCAGGACTCGGTGACTTCCCGTGTTTGACCTCGTCTGTATTGTCAGATCTCGACGAACTGATCCAGCACGGAGAGTGGAAAAGCCTGGCCTCACCAACTCGGATGAACTCCAACAAATCTCAGGCAGCCGCATCTCAGCCGAGTCCTCCTGCCTACACCAAAGAGAGAGGTCAGGGCCTTAACCTTACTTCACTGTGGGATCATAATGATAACAGCAGGAGCACAGCGTTGTATGTGAACCGGTGAGTTCTGTGTTTTTCCTCAGTTCGTCAGTGCTGCTTAGAAGACGCTGGTGAAGGGTTTTGCTTACACGCTGGACCAGTGGACCCTGGCAGACAGGTCAGTGTTAACGACGCCGACAGTGAGAACAAGCAGAGGTTGGGTTTCAATTTAGTACAGTTCTGAATCCAACCTGTTACCAAAACTCAAAGGGACGACTGTGCACGCGTAGTGAGTGTGCGGATGAGATGAAAACAACAACAACAACAACACTAATAATCTTTATTTATACAGCACAAGTTATAAAATCGTACATTTAAAGAGGTTTAAACTGGATAAAACAAGAAAAACATTAAGGAAATTAAAGATAATTACAGTTCCGGTAAAATCAGGATTTAAAGGCTCTCCGGTAAAAGTATGTTTTAAGAAGGGGTCACTGAGTCAAATCAATCAGTAAAATGTCAAAATCAATGCTAAAACATACTGGGAGCCCGTGTAAAGAGGTGAAAACAGGAGGGATGTGATCAGAGGACTTGGTTCTAGTTAAAAGCCTGGAAGCTGAGTTCTGCATTTTGATTTTCAAAATAAGAGAGAGAGAGTAGGCAGTGACGCTGTCAGTCTGGCAGTAAACTTAGAGTTTAGGTTACACTTTTGTTGTTTCCCAACTGCTGTCACTACGGCGATGAGCTCCGCCTGCGTTGAGCGGCTTCTGTTAGAGATAAAAGCAGCTCTTTTGTTTCTGCCACAGTTGCTTCAGCTCTCGCACCAGTTAGTTTGCATCACCTGACTGCATCGGGTCGTTCTCGGGAAGCCTTGTGTTTAGATCGGACGAACAAACACGAAAACATAGACATTCATTCTGTGTGTTTGCCGCAGGTCCTGACCACCTGTCAGAACACGGACTACGGACGACAGCGGGGCCACTGCGAGCCGAACGCCCAACACTCGCCGGCTGCGAACCTCCAGCTGCCCCCCGGTGCTCCCAGCAGCCTGCGGGGGGAGCCGGAGCATGACGACTCCCTCCAGTGGCCACTCACAGACAGCTACACATCCAGTCCAGACACGCAGCTGAGGCGCTTCGTCAAGAGGAAAGTCCTGAGGTAACGTGTGCACACGACTACGCTGAGTCTGAGTGTGAGACGTTGTTTCTCTTAGTGACTATTATCACTGACGACTTCAGACAATTCATAAAAACGTACAAGTTCCATGAAAAAACGATCTGAACGTGTCCTGATAAAGTGCGTATGACAGTCACACAGTTGTGTTTTGAC
>NW_023339729.1:24635691-24638718 GCF_004916995.1 Morone saxatilis | reverse complement strand
ATAAAGTGGATTTAAATTGAAAATTGTATAACTGACAACAGAAGAGTTGAATTTATTATCAAGTGACTCGTCGCATGAGAACAATAATACTGTTTGTTTGTTTGTTTGTTTGTTTGTTTTTTCCCCCAACTAGGAAACATAAAGGACAATCTCTTGTCTGCGATGAATCAGTCTACAGTGAAGATTTAGGTAACATAAAACACACAAGAAAAGCTTCTAATCATCTATGTAAAGTGTTTGTTCTATACTACTACTACTACTACTAAATAATAATAATAATAATAATAATAAATAACAATCAAATATAACATTTAATGTGACATTCACTGAACCGGCATAAAATGGGTAAAACCAGTTCCAGCACAATAACATTCATTCAATCATCAAGTAACACATTTCACTAAAAGTTTCATGTTAAATCTTTATTGCCACACAAGAAGATTATTTTTGCAGCAAGCAGCATAAAACAGAGTTCCTATCCTGGAAAACCTTTAAATTTAGTCATGGAAACCCCTAAAAATGGATTAAATCACCAAATATTCTGGACATTTTTTGTAAAACAACAAAGTCTGACCACCTACGAGGGCTAACGGTGCTGTCCTGTACTGAAAAAGGACTTCTTAAGAGTGGGAACCCTGATTAAAAACACGAAATAAAACAATATAGACATTTAAAACACATTTAAACTAAACTCTGAAGTATCCTGGTGGTTTGAGTCGCCAATATCACGTAACTACTACATCCCTGTGTCGAGTTCCTGTCGCTCGTCTCTAAACGAATCCGGTTGTGGGCCAAAAAAATGGTGGAATCAAGTAAAAGGAATTAACACAAGGAAGCAGAGGTGTGATCCCTTTGGTCCCCAGCAGTTGGAGCTGTTTCAGGTTAGAGAAGAGGCCGAGCAGAAGAGGCTGAAGCTCTGAAGGATGTCAGTTTAATCCTCTTAGCCTGTCCCTTAAGCCCTCTGCCTCCACAGATCACACACCTCAGCCGGAGTGCGAGCCGCCACCATGTACAAAATGTACAACACTCAGTGGGACAACGAGAGCGACGATGACAAGGATTGTCTCAACTCCAGTTTTTGGTCTGATGCGGAGCCTCAGGAAGAGGAGGAGGAGGTGGTGGAGATTGAGCGAGCGATCGACGAGCAAGACTCCAGACCTGTTGGCGGCGCGGAGGACTCTCTCCGGGAGGCTTCAGAGGAGGAGGAGCCTGAACTGAGCAAGGCCAACATGAGCAGGGAGAGTTTGGAAGGCGGAAGCGATGGTGACGGCGATGATGAAGACGAAGAAGAAAGCGGTAGCAGCAGTTGTCATAGTCCAGCTCCGAGTCTGATGACCTCCGGCTACGGCACCTACAGACCGGAGGAGCAGGAGGCAGGAGGCGACAGAGACGACCACACGGTGACGGAGTTCGATCAGGACAGTCGGGGAGACCTGTCGGAGACGAGAGACGACAACGAAGAGGACGACCTCTCACTCTGCAGCTTCGGCGGGTTTGACATCGAACCCGTGGAGCTGAGCGCGTTGGCTGACGCCGAGCCCGAAGCCGCCGTGGCGTGCTGTGGAGATGACGGTCTGCGTGAAGAAGATAAAGACCTTGAGAAACTTGAAGATCGACATGCAGCGTCCGAAACATCAGAGGAACAACAGCACGTCGCTGAGGACGGGTTCATGTTGGATGAGAAGCATTTGGACGGTGCGGGGGTCGATGGTGGACAAGACGCAGAAGTGCAAGATCTTAAAGAACAGAATAATGTGGAGTCGGAGGATCCCGATGAGTCTTCGAGCAACAAAGACATCAAGTTTATCGACTCTAAAGTGGATTTCAGCAGGATGACGTACGACAAGATGTGTGAGGAGTGGGAAGGAAACCTCAGGCCGAAGAAGGGTAAAAACGTTCTCCCAGTTTGAGACATTAATGCTATCTGTATATCAGCTTGTTAAAGGCTAAAATTAACAATAAAAATAGATTAAAAAAAGTGAGTTCCTGAGAGGAAGATTCAGGTGGTTTACGTCGACTCATACTGATGATTCAGTTCTGCTTCTGGATGTTCAACTGTCGGAAATTCACATATTTCACATTCCTCTGAACCTAAAATACACACACTGGTCTTTGAAGTGAACTGTATTAACATATTTAATGTTTATGTCTGTTTCAGGTTTGTTTGATTCAGAAACCAGATTATTGATAATGGAGTAACGTGGGAGGTTAGGAAGGGAATGAACAGGAGCAGATCTCAGATACAGTAGCAGACTAAACATTAGAAGCAGCTTTATGAAGTTTACTGGTCTGAAACGTTGACCAGCTAGAAAACTGATCAGATTAAATAAGTTTTCTTCTCTGGTTAATTGGGATCTTTTGGAGCTGTTTAAAAACTCCTGCAACTCGTTTTGGCTTTAGGCCTTCATCAGTGTCCCTTCTCCGTGCACCTTGTAGTTGACGTACTCTCCTTCTACAGTAATTCTGATGCTCTGCCTTAAAAACCCTAACCCAGTGAAGTCCTGATGTCTGAGTGTGTGACGGATGTTTCTTTGCAGACGCAGCGAGCTGTCTGGAGGAGCGACTGGCGGAGCTTCATTTACCAACAGCGGCTCACCGCAGCTTTGAGATGGAGAACGAAGACGCAGCCAGTCAGAACGACACACAGAGCTCAGGGACGGAGGGAATCTCTTTGAGCGCCTTTGAATCCTACATTAGAGGCATGGTGGGTAATGTGGTGGTTTCCTGTTTGTGTTAAAGAACAGACACGTGTAGCTACTCTGTGGTTACCGCTGATTAAATGATTGTCATTAAGTCACTTTACTGTCGCTTCGTTTTGGACAGACTCGAGCTCAAAGCGACGCTGGCGTCAGGCCCAAACCCAAGTCCTGTAAGTCGACAGCGACCTCATGGATCAATGCATCTTATTGTTTTCATGACATTAAACCCCCGTTTTACAATTAATCAAATGTTTATATGTTTCAGTCATCCGACCAGTGATGACTCAGCAAACCATTAAGAAGACTGACCCAGTGGCCAAGTACGTTT
>NW_023339729.1:24629837-24635675 GCF_004916995.1 Morone saxatilis | reverse complement strand
AAAAAAAAAAAAAAAACCTGAAAACTTCTCCAGAGACTCTCACCTGGATATAATAAGGAGAGTTCTGCTCAAATGAACTTAGTCAAAGCACACCGTCACACATTGTCTCGTCTCGGCAGGTATTTCCAGTATAAGCAGCTCTGGGAAATGTTTAAACTTCCAGGAGAGAACGACAGGAGAACTCTCCGCCTGGATATAAAGGTATAAGAAACCTGTTTTCAATAGTCCCGCCTCCATGTATGTGCAGTTTTACAGTGGACGGATGTTTTCACGTTCATCTGCAGAAGTTTCTCTGTGCTCAGTCTGATTTTGAGGGGCGGAGCCTACCAGCAGGAACCCTTTTCTGTCATTTATTAGATGGGCGACCCCTGACTTTGTGTAAAACAAGTGATTGTGGTTAAATTTTGAACACATTTTCTGTTTAGGAAAGCTTTTGTACAATTCTGTCTGTATTATGTATTTCTTTAATCATTTTTAACAATCATACGGACTGAATAGGCTTCTTTTTTTACAAATTCAGTGTTTTCTTGGCCATTGTTCTATTGAACCAAATGCTGAGATACTGTGTATATATTTTATGAAGCTTTGGTGCCACCGCAGTATGTAACTTACACCAGTGTGATGAAGAAACTTGAAGCCATCAGTGCACAAAGACATCTTTAGATCTTTAAAACTAACAACGACATTTGCATATTAATAGGTGCTGTCATTTTTAATGAGGTAGAAGGAAGTAAAAATAAAAATGTTACTTTTTTAGGTCACATTAAAGTTTCCAAGCCAAGTAATTTGTATATTGGTCTTAATACGTGTTTGGGTTGTTTGCTTCAAGTTTTGCCTTTTGTTTTTCGGAACGACTTGCATACCAACCTCCACCCGGTAAGTGTCTCCTCTAAAAATTTCTCTCTCTCTCTCTTCTGTTCCTTCTCTCTCTGTCTCTCTCTTCTCTCTTGTCCTCTCATCATCTCACACACAACCACACACACACACACACAGCTTGGCACTTTTTTGAAAGTTTAAAATGAGTACACTAAGTACATTATTATTTCTTCTTTTTAATGTGGAATGAATGCCACATATCTGTCCATATTGAGATGCCACATTAGAGAGTCAGGGTTCCCAGTTTTCCAGTCACAGAAACACCTGGAAAGGAATTAAAAATTAAAAATATCCCGGAAATGTTTGTACTTTAGCCCCTCGCTCAGAGCGCCTACATAAACGTAGGTGTGTATTTTGTTGGTAGAATGAACTGTATGACACTTTAATCGTCTGTTTTTTTCCAGAGCTTCATGCATACAGCATCAGATGTTGCTGTGACTGATAAACACAGTGAAGTTAATTGTAGTTGCAATGAACACTTCTGTAAGATAAAATAAATTTAACCTGATATGAACTGTTACTGATGGGCTGTGGCCAAATTAATTTAGTCAATTTGCCAAAAAAACGCAACGTATGAGCATTTGTAAGCAAGTGCTGTCCTTGAAAATGATTTGTTAAAAAGAGTGGGAACCCTGAAAGTCAAAAACTCAAAACACGTTGGTGTTGCAGTAGATGAAGTCCTGTTTTGTCGTGTGTTGCAGCCCAAACCTCGACGAGTTTACGTGCCGAACACCTACATCGTGCCAACGGAGAAGAAGCGCTCCTCCCTCCGCTGGGAGGTGAGGAACGATTTGGCTAACGGTCTCCTCCCCTACAAGTTGAACTATCGATGCTGAGCCTCTCGCGCTCCACATGCCTTTTAGATACTTTTAATAAAACTTTGCATTGTGTGTTTTTTTGGCATTATTTATTGATGACATTTTCTGTTGAACATAATAAAACAAAAAAGAAAACGTTTGTGTCACTGTGGTCAGTGAATATATTACAGGTCATTTCATGTCTTCTACGGTAAATCGGAGTAGGGCAGTTTAAACGGGTACAGGGCCGTGTATCGCTGGTCGTGCCAAAGCAGCTTGGCCTCCAGGAACTTGATGGTTTTCAGCGTGAGGACGACTGCTTCGTGTTTCAGCAGGCTGTGGACATTCAGACCTGACAGAGAGAAGACAAAAACCTCTGTTCACTGCTGTAGTTACTGTAGTTCATGCTAATCCCAATCAAGTATTGGAATTGACTGGAAAACTGAGACACATACTCCATGCCTCCCCTGTGCATAAGAGCTGAGTGCGGACTCACCAATGGCTGGAATAATGTTCACCGTCTTCAGACTCGCTGTTGCCTGGAGGATGTTTTCAGGAAGCTCTTCACCTCTAAAGACAAGAAGAACAAGTTCAGCACGAGCAAACCACAGAGGGAATCCAGTTTTTATTGGAGTGGTACTCACACATCGACGATTAACACGGACTCTCCCCAGTGTCTGTGTTTGATGAGGTCCAGCAGGTACTGAGAGTCGGGTGTGGGGATGTTCAGAGAGTCCACGATGTAAAGGTAGTCCTGGGAAAACACAATATTCTGCTTAAAGTGGGGTTTAACGGAAAAACAGCTGGAACAATGAGGAAGAATAATCAGTTATTTTGACATTGGCTTCAGTATTTTTAAATCAAAAGTAAAAAATATTCTCTGGTTTGAGTTTTTGCTGCTTTTCTTTGTCAGCATTGATTATTTTTAGGATTTGGACTGTTAGTTCGGATCAAATAAAAAGTTCATATGTAAGAATAATAGTTGGTTGAAACCCTACAAAGGTTTATTTAACATTATTCAAGTATTTAAAAGTAATGCCGTTTTTAAAAACATTACTCTTACTCAAGTATTACTTTTAGCTAGACATGAAAAAGTACAGGAAAAACATGTTAATGCTATTTTAATCACTGAAAGATTAAACAGAAGAAATGATTTGCTGACAGGTTTCAGTTACCTGAGCCATCTTGGAGCTCAGAGCCACTTTGAGTCCTTGCACTCGAATCTTCATGGGTAACATGTAGTAGTAACTGGTCGGCCCTCTGGGTCCGTGAGCCACGCCACCTGAGAGAAACACAACACCTGTCAGACCTGTTTGTGTCTGCTGACGATAGTACGGACCACCAGGAACCAGGATTTAAGATCAGATCTGGCTTTTGTCACTTCTAGGTTAGAGTTTGGAACACGACAGACTACGAAACAAACGCTTCATTTACATTCAATCAAACATTTTTAAAAATACGTGTAGCAACAAGCAGTCACCTCCTCTCCATAACGGTGATCGGATGCTCCCGTGACGCGCTCTTCCACTTCCTTTCTGTCGCCATGGTTTCCGGCCTCCACCCCTCACCTCTGACCTGACCTTTGTGTTGGCGTGGCTCTGAGAGATCAAAACAACTATCAGTAAAAGGTTAGCTGTCATCCATATAAAGACACAGAGTCACATGGTGTCTCTCTCCCTCTGCCTGTGTTGTATCGCAGCCTCTCTGTGGTTTGTTCCACAAGCCGTGGCTCTGCTCCGACTGAAAACTTGCCGTGGGCCGTGGTTTATTATTTTATCATTCTACGGGTTCGATGTGAATGTAACCCTTAAAATGATTTTATTATCCCCACAACGAGCAAGAGATTAGGGTGATTACTGTGGAGAAACACTATACAGAGTACGTTTTTAATGAGTTTTATTTTTGTGTTCTGTAGCATAATTATTATAGGTTTTAATCATTGAGATTTTATTTAACAAATTAATCACAATTAAATACAGTAGTCACAGGTGAAAATATAGAGAGCTTCCCAATGACAAACGCGCGCATCGGCTGTGTCCTGATCGCTCGCCCCACGTCTTGCAGGCTCTTGCCTAACATATTAATTGTTAGATAATGTACTGTTAATCGGGGACTCCTATCCCGCTATTTATGAATAAAGGCCTTTCTCTCAAAGTTGAAGTGTGGACATCCACACCACCCTCGTGCACCGCCGGGCGGCCACACCCACGCCCCACCCCCATCACATACATCGCCCTCCTCCTCACAACATTTCAAAAATGAAGTAAATCAATGTCCGTCTACATTCACTTGGTATAAAAATTTCTCTAGCCACGTTTCAACCTGGTGGAAGAATATCTCGAAAGCCTGAGAGGAGAGAAGAACACATACCAAATGATAAAACAGGAATTCACACACAGTTTCCCACTTACACACACATAGAAGAGAGGTGTTGTCCACAAGCTCACAGCAAGGAACATAAACCTCAAGCGTAGATACAGCACGATGAATGATGTTTTGGGACGGGAAACATGAAGAATACTCTCCTGAAACAAGGTGATACAATATTGTGAACTTTACATCAAAGGAGGAAGCGCAGAACACCATCCGGCCGTGGAGGTAGAGCCAAACTTCCAACGGCTCGCCGTCACGGCTCTCCAGAGTCATCCATTCAAACAGTCTGGGACGGGGCTCAATATTGAGTCCGAGAAGACGGCATCGCACTTCCTCTAGGACAGGCAGGGAAGCAGATCAGCTGGAGGAGGTTACGCCGCTCTGCAGAGAAGACCAGTCGTTCACAGACAGTCACCAGACATGTCGTCAGACAGCCACAAAGACCTAGTCACAGACAGTAAGTCAGACAGCACAGACAGTCACAGACCGTCAGTCAGCTCAGACAGTTCAAGCTCAGCACAGTCGACACCAAACCCCCACGCAGCTCCAGTCAGCACGCTCAGCGCGCTCGCTGCACGGCCTCAACACACTCTGCTGGCGCGCGGGCGCGCACATAACTCCTTCTTGACGTTCACCACGAGGATAAAATTCATCAACAGGGTTTACAAGCTGCCTGGCCAACTACTAAATTCAGCTTTCTATTCTACTCCTAACTCAAAAATCGCAATTTCACACAACGCTCGTTCTCTACAAGCGACTGCCAGGCGCTCTTTTTCACGACTCTCGCGCCTGTCCACATCAACTAGCAAAAGAAAGTCACCACACCCTACAATGGCATGCAATCAACCCCGCGCGCCTTTGCTTTCTTCTCTGACTTTACACACCATATCGGCTGAAGTGAAGTTGTTCTGACGTCACTTACATCAGCAGCGATCCCGACGCGCTTTTCGTCCCTTCTCGACAGCACAGATTGCCGCGGGCCAGGCAGGCGCCTCTCACCCCCGCGCGAACGACACGAGCACTGCAGCGGAGCAAAACCGTGCAGCGAGAGCACGCTTCGTTCAAATTCAGCAGGACATCACTCAACCTCACGTCTCTGTCACTTTTATATTTTAATTTTGAGTCTGGTCACATCTTGATCACGCAATCTGGGAGTACACCAGCTGCACCCTCTGTCGACAGCACTATTACTCACTTCCGCACGCTACACTGACGCTCTTGCTATGCCTCTTCTCACTACGGCCGCTCTCCACTCAGCGGTGCCACCCAAGAAGGCCAACAGTAAACTCCAGAGATACAATCGCCAGACACAAACTAGTATCGCATGTGTAGCAGCTTCGAGCTCGATCACCTGTCACCTTTTACCCCCTTATACACCTGGTGCTGATACGATGTCGCTCCATCCCGCAGGACTAGATCGACTGTCTCGTGTACCTGCTGAAATGGTCGCGATGTCAACGCCCGCTCCTGCCCTTCACGCAGGTTTGTGCAAAACAGTCTACGTTTGCTTGTGCTGCTTATGACCAGTCAACATTTTTACTCTTCTTAACCTTTTTACATTTTGACAGCTATGTTTAATCGTCACTAGACATCTATCTCCTCCCTGTATGCTGACTGGCGCTACTCTGCAATTTCCCTCGGGATATCAATAAATATCTATCTACTCTATCTATCTATTCTATCTATCTGTCACGTCCGTCTTTGCTGAATGTTAACTCCTCATACCCCCTAACCTTGAGAGAAGCTCTCTAAATATCAGCATTCAGCCAATTAAAACCCATATCAGTCCACA
>NW_023339729.1:24629181-24629737 GCF_004916995.1 Morone saxatilis | reverse complement strand
TAACAATAACAATAACAACAATAAAAAAAAAACAGTACAAGGAAAGTAAGAACACAAATAAACATTTTAATAATTTCTCTATAAATAACTTGATTATTTATTTTTTTGTCTGTTTTTTGGAGTCATTTTTTTTTTGGTTTGTTTTTGGGAGTAATTTATTTTTTGGTTTGTTTTTGGGAGTCATTTATTTTTTTGGTTGTTTTTCTGAGTAATTTATTTTTTGGTTTGTTTTTCTGAGTAATTTATTTTTTGGTTTGTTTTTGGGAGTAATTTATTTTTTGGTTTGTTTTTGGGAGTCATTTATTTTTTGGTTTGTTTTTGGGAGTAATTTATTTTTTTGGTTGTTTTTCTGAGTAATTTATTTTTTTGGTTTTTCTGAGTAATTTATTTTTTGGTTTGTTTTTCTGAGTAATTTATTTTTTTGGTTGTTTTTCTGAGTAATTTATTTTTTGGTTTGTTTTTGGGAGTAATTTATTTTTCAGATTTTCTGAATAATTATTTTTTTCTCTTTTTCTGACTCATTTATTTTCCTGAGTTTAGAGAACATTTGAAACAA
>NW_023339729.1:24626078-24629157 GCF_004916995.1 Morone saxatilis | reverse complement strand
AGACGCATTCATTCCTTTATTGAGAGCTCTTTTTTTTCAAGTTAATGCAACACGCTTCCATACATAACTCTTACTTATTTTAGGTAAAATATTTATATATTTAAAGTTCAATTAACACATAGGAATTTGAGTTCCTTTAAAAAAATAGACTAAAATCAATATATTCTTTGCAAATTAGAACAAAATAACATAGTGAACATTGAGACAATATATAGTTTGAAATACACTTTTTTGTACACTATTTGTATATTTTAGTTGAATCATTGAATCTAATTATGATTCTCTTAACTTTGTTTTTTTATTTACCCTTTTCATGCACTCCTGCCCTTTTTTATAAAACTGTATTTGTGTACTGTAATATATTTATTTATTTTTTATTTTGTTGTGTTTCATCTTGTGTGATATATGTATAGTTGCCTGTATTAATAAGAAATATGTATATATAAAGAACAAACACAAATTATTATTCAATAAAGTGGCACAATATGAATTAGAAAACATTTATTGTATATAGTTTATTTTTTTAATACAATATTAAAAAGTATATGTTTGAATATAGTTTAGTATAGTAACCTTAAATAATTTCATTTATATTACTAAAAACCATTGAAGCAAAATTGTTTATAAAAATTATATAAATTCAACGACCATTAATATAAAAAGAAGTAGGTGTTTCAAAAGTATAGATATACAGTATAATATATCATAAACATATAGATAACTTTGGATATTTTAACGTTCAGTTGACAATATACAATACATAAAAACAACAATATATAACAAAACTTGTAGATCTTGTAATAGTACCATTTGGGTGCCATAACTTAACTTTAACGTACATAGAAAGAATACCGACTTTTCAAAGTACAAAATGTGAAAATGTTTAAATTTAAATATAAAACAAGTGCAAGAACGCTACATTATAATGTAGGCTGAATCATTACAAAGCAAATGAGGCAGAAAGTCCCAAAACTTTAAAAAAAACTCACAAGCATATATGATACAACAACTTACAACAGCTTAAGTCACAATAAATAAACTATAAAAATGACACTAAAAGAAACATTTGCCAGCACTTATGGAAAACATCAGTGGTTTTAAACCTACATGAGGTTGGACAAGAAGAACGTTGACCCTTTTACATGATCTTCACCTGGAACTTCAAGGTCTATGTTTCTTGGATAAAAGTTAGGCCCCCCAAGAGTGTTATATTTGCGGTTTGGCATTCTTTGATTTTGTGCTTCGTTGGGGAAAACAGTAACGAAGTATCCATCTGTATTATCAGGTACTCTTATTCTTGGATCTTGTGGCAAATGTGCATTAGGTAGCTGCTGCATTGTTCTCGGAGGATTCACATAAATGTCACCACTAGGAATTTGTCTGGTATGTCTAGGGTCCCTCATGTCAATATTAACACCTGACGGGGAGGCCCTCTGTCTGTAGTTATGTGATGCCTGGTGGTCCATTTTTGAACCTCTGGCTCGAGGCACATGATCCCTTCCTGTGAAATCATCAATGTTGAGATCTGAATGGTTGAAATCAATATTGTGGCCTAAATTAGCATCTGGCAGAGGGTAGCTGGACCTTACTTGGGTCCTAGGTGACCTATCTGTGTGATGAAGTCTGACATCTCTATCTACATCCAGGACAGGCATTTTCATGGATCTGCGATTCTTAAAAGAAGGTTCTTTGAAATTCAGTGATGCATTATCTATGTTGAGATCCGGATGTTTGAGATGCAGCTGTGGATTCCGCATTGCCGCGTTTTGCATGCTGAGATTCATGTTCGGAGCACTGACATTTGGACCTGTGATATTTCCCTTCAACTGTGGTGGTTTCATGTTCAGTTTTGGAGGAGTAATATCCAGATTTGTTGGTCTCAGAGAGGCACCAAAATCAATATCAGACCCTGTCGCTGTAAGATCTGGGCCTCCAAACTGAGGCAGCTTGAAAGAAGGGAGCTTGAATTTTCTGTCTGCCAAATCAAAATCATTCTGAGGACCCTGGATGTTTCCTGAGGGAACATTCATGTCAACATCTGGACCTCTCATTCCCCCTGAGAGACTGAGGTCTGGTGCATTTAAACTTGGCATATTAAATCTTCCTTTTGGACCATTAACATCTACATTTGGGATATTCAGGTCAGGCCCATGTAGGTCCCCATTAATGTCAACATTCGGGCCTTTTGGCATCTTGGGCTTTTTGAACTTTGCATCAGGTAAACCAATATTGACATCTGGAGTGTTCATATCTAAATTGGGAGCTTTGAGGTCCACGTTTGGTAAGCCCAACTTGGGGGCATCGATTCCACCTTTCATCTTTGGAGCTTTGAGATTAAAATCTGGAGTTTTCAGGTCTGAGTTTATGTTCAAATTTGGCCCTTTCGGTAATTTGGCATTAAGATCTGGTGATTTGAAGTCAAAGTTGGGGCCATCTAACTTTGGACTAGTAAATCCCACATCAGGCATTTTCAAATGTGGCGTCTTAATTTTTCCAGATGGGCTGCCAAAATCAACATCTGGCATTCCAAAGCCAGGTTTGGACCCTTTGAGGTTAAAGTTGGGTGCATTGATGTCAATGTCTGGGACATCGTAATTACCATCAATCTCAGGTCTTTTTAGGTGTGGTAGACTAACATTAGGCATTTTCAATTTTGGCTTTTTCAGCTTCGCTTTGGGTGAACCAAAGTTGACATCGGGAGTGTTCATGTCTAATTTGGGAGCTTTAAGGTCCATATTAGGCAAGTGCAAGTCAGGAGCATCAATTCCACCTTTCATCTTTGGTGCTTTCAGGCTCAAGTCAGGTGAATTCATATCTGCGTTTATGTCCATGTTTGGTCCTTTTGGTAATGTACCTGAAAGATTGAATTTTGGCATTTTCAATTTGCCTGAGGGAGCATTAACATCCCAGTCTGGAGCATGAAGCTCTGGCATTTTCAGTTTACCTGATGGCATGTCTAAGTTTAGCTTTGGGGAATTGAGGTCCAGTTTTGGGCTTTTGAGATCAACCTTGGGCATATTTATGTCTGGTGCATTTAAACCACCACCGAGGTTAGGACCAGAGATATCAAGATCAGGTG
>NW_023339729.1:24615572-24625978 GCF_004916995.1 Morone saxatilis | reverse complement strand
GACCAGAGATATCAAGATCAGGTGATTTGAGGTCCCAGTTAGGGCCATCTAACTTTGGACCAGAAAGTCCAAAGTCAGGCAGGTTGAAGTTTGGCTTTTTGAATTTTCCAGATGGACCAGAAATATCAACATCTGGCATTTCTAAATCAGCGTTGGGTCCTTTCAGATTGACATTTGGTGCATTTATATCTACATCTGGACCATCAAAGTTGCCATCAATTTCAGGTCCTTTTAGGCTTGGGAGGCCAAATTTAGGCATTTTCATTTTAGGCATTTTAAATTTTGCTTTGGGTGAACCGATGTTGAGATCTGGAGTGTTCACATCTAACTTGGGGGCTTTAAGGTCCATATTAGGCAAGTCCAAGTCAGGAGCATCAATTCCACCCTTTATCTTTGGAGCTTTAAGACTCAAATCTGGTGACTTAAGATCTGCATTCAGGTCCATATTTGGTCCTTTTGGTAATGTACCTGAAAGATTGAATTTTGGCATTTTCAATTTGCCTGAGGGAGCATTAACATCCCAGTCTGGAGCATGAAGCTCTGGCATTTTTAGTTTACCTGATGGCATGTCTAAGTTGACATCTGGGCCAGAAAGATCTAGTTTGGGCTTATTAAGATCCATCTCAGGCAATTTCAAATCTGGGGAACCAAGAGCCCCCTTAAATTTGGGGGCTGAAAGATCAAAGTCTGGAGTCTTTAGCTCACCATCAAGTCCTTTCAGCTTTGGTCCTGACAATCCAAAATCTGGCATTGTAAAACTTGGCATCTTCATTTTTCCTGATGGACTTCCAATATCAGCTTCAGGCATTTTCAGCTTTGACCTTGGGCCTTTGAGGTCAAGTGAAGGTGCATCAATGTCAAACTCTGGCTTAGACAAATCTACATCAAGACCACCTGATGGCAGATCTGGTCTGTTTAGTGATGCATCCATGTCAATGTTTGCTCCTTTTGGACCTGACAAGTCAAAGCTGGGCATTTTCATCTTTGGCATGGTGAACTTTCCTTTGGGTGAACCAACGTTTACATCTGGAGATCGGAGGTCTAAATTTGGAGCTTTGAGATCCATGTTTGGTAAACTCATATCAGGAGCATCTATACCATTTAGCTTTGGGGATTTCAGACTTAGTTCAGGTGTTTTCAGCCCTGCATTGATATCCACATCTTTTTTCTTTGGTAATGTGCCAAAGAGCTTAAACTTTGGCAGTTTAACCTTGCCAGAGGGAGCATCTGCATCATTGCCCAATTTACTAGAAGGCAAATTAATGTCCAAATCAGGGGTGTTAAGGTTTAGTTTTGGGTCTTTGAGATTAGCACCAGGCAAATTGATGCCCCCTTTAAACTTTGGAGTGGACACATCCATGTCTGGAGTATTTAAGTCATATTCAGGGCCTTTAACTTTGAGATCTGGTGCTGCCAACTGCATATCTGGTCCCACTATATCGCCATTGAAACTTGGAACTTGAATGTCTGGTAAATCAAATTTGGGCATCCTAAACTTAGGAGCCTTGTATTTTCCAGATGGACCTTTAATGCCAGCAGATGGAGTATCAAAGGCAAAATTTGGTCCTTTTAGGTCAGCTTTGGGTAGATTTAAATCGGGTGCATGAATCCCACCTTTTATCTTTGGTGTTTTGAGACTTAAGTCAGGTGTTTTAACATAAGCATCACTTTTGCTGGAGACCCCAAATTTGGGCAGGGTGAATTTACCAGATGGGGCATCTATGTCTAAATCTGGAGATTTAAGACCAATTTTTGATTTATGAAGTGGCACTCTGACATCCCCTGAAGGCATGTCAATGTCCAGCCCATTTGGATTAAGCTGTGATATATCAGCACCTGGCATTTTTAGGTCTGTATCAGGGTCATTGTTTGGCAGTTGTATACCAGCTGTAGTGTTTGGACCAGCTGGTAATGTTCCAGACAGATGTAAGTCTGGTGTGTTAAGCTGTGGATTGCTAGCATTGACTTTCAGTCTTGGTAGCTGAGCTCCACTTAGAGCAGTCCCATTGAAGCCAAGACCCAACGG
This sequence comes from Morone saxatilis, assembly GCF_004916995.1. NCBI lineage: Eukaryota > Metazoa > Chordata > Actinopteri > Moronidae > Morone > Morone saxatilis. Next base: position 24,623,952 of record NW_023339729.1, on the reverse strand, counting down.
TGGAAGGTTCAAATTGCTGTCGTATGTTAATTCTCCAGCATCAACATCTTTGCTCAAAGTCTTGGTTTTCAGAAGTCCAAAGTCAACTCCGAGGCGAGGCAATCCCATGTCGTGTTTTAGGTTGACCTTGGATGAGCCTGGTACAGTTGGCTTGGCGGTAACCTCCCCGTTCACACAGTTCTCCTCGGCACCAGGCAAATCGTCTCTCATAAACTTTTTGATTTTGGCATTGTAGAGTTTGTTGTAGGAATCCTTCAGCATCTAGAAATAAAAACCACAGGTTTTATGTAACTATTGTCTAGCACTTGGGGATGAGTTGTGTTGTGGACCTCTGTTGCATGAACGTACAAGAGGATTATTCATTAACTAATTCATTTATTCTGTTTGACTTGATAATATTCCACCTACCGTCTCAGGAGTCTTGACACAATGGTCCAGATTGTCCATGCTCTTGCTCAGGTTTTTCCTTGTGAGGACTTGGATGTTGTCATCAAAAGGCTCCATTAGCTTCAGTACTCTTAGCACCTCGTCTTTTGATAGTTGATCAAAATTGATTGTTGCCCCCAAGATTTCATCCCCTGATAAAGAAAAATCAAGTGTCTGCATAAAACAATGCCCCTGCTTTCATGGGTGCAAATCATGCTGCATGCCTTAGACTCAAAACTTTTGTCTAAAAGTTTAACAACATTCAACATTACTACAAAAAACTGAAATGTCTAAGTTAAGACAACGTTGGATTTAAGTTAAAAATGTTATATTATTATTAAAACTGCTGAAACTCTAAAAGCTAAGACACTATTATGTCTTGCTTTTAAAACAGTCAAAAGCAATATGTAAAGAAAGTTTCAGTTGCAAGCGAATGGTTATACCTTTACTCAGTCCCTGATTGCTTGAGGCACTGTTGTTGATGCTTGATACGACCAGCCCCCCCTCGTCTGATCGCTCCAGGGTCAGGGCGTCAGAGAGACTCCTTCCCCTCCGGTGTGACAGCTGCAAGCAAAGACATTTCATGAAGGTGTTAAAACAAAAGCTTTTTAAAGCAACATACAGAAGAAATATAACTATAACAGAATGTTTAACATTTTAATCCAGATTTGAAAATAAAATTCGTACCATGATCCTTTTGTTTCTGTCACAGTGGCATTGAATGATCCCCTCTGACTAAACCTATAGAATAAAATAAAATGTTGAGTAAACAAATTATAGAGAATACAACTGTTCTTTACATGTGTTAAATAGCTTGTTAGATACTGTATGTTTGTAACATATTAAAACAGCAACATTAGTTGGCCTTAAATAAAACAGATGAACCAGGAGCATCCAGCAAACAGCTCTGATCATATGATAGTTTCATCTGTCAAATCAGTTTAAACCACTGAGATAAAGGAAGACTACGTAAGTAAAAAGAAAAGATGCCGCAACTGGTGAGTTTGACGATCCATACTGAAGATTTTAAAGACTGGATTTCCATATTAGCTGTATATCTTGGTAGAAAATACAAACACCTGTAGTATTGTGGAATTGAATCGATCCATGGCAGAATGGACTAAGAGAAACAGTGCATCATTCTTGCTCTAAATTCCAACGAGGAAACAGATTTTTCACAGTTTCAGTTAGATGAGAGACACCCAGGTAACTCCGCAGAGGCATCTATCAGGTATTTGAGTAATGGCCTCAGAGCTCTTGAGCCATAAATGGGGAAAATCAGGAACAGGTTTATCGAGAGTGCTGCGAACGACTTTTCCTGTTGTTGGGTGTTTCCTTTTTGTCACAAAGGGCACAATGTTAACATTTACCACACCCACCTCCTTCTAGGAGTATATGTATAATATATGTATGTATGTATAAATCCTTGCAGAGCATTGGCAAATCTCCAGTGAATCCAGACAGACTATTTTCTATCAAGATCATGTCAAATGTTGTGCAAAGATAAACTGGAAGAATGAAACTGTTCTGCATCAGCACCTAACTGCTCTTTAACTCCACACATCCAAATAAAAGTACGTAAATTAACTGCATTAAAATCTTTGTCGGCTTAATGATCACAATAAATATTATTTTGAAAACACAAAAATGCAGAATTTCTCCACCATTTGCACAGAATCAGCAACATTACAGCAACAAATATGCAATGTGATCAGGCTAAAAAGGGCTAAAATGATCCCTTTTAAGTCCGATTATAGTCCAATATAAAGCAGAATTTTCAGAAAAATATATATAAGATGTCAAGCTGCAACATATGTTTGGTAAAATCTTACTCATTATTCAAACAATGACAACTGTGAACCACAAAAGCTTCAAGAATTTTATCCCGATACGACTACAAGACAATGACAATATGTAATCAATCTAAACCTTAAATGTGATGTTTTAAAATGGTCCATAAATGTGTAGTTTTAACTTCTACAATACTTTGTCACTCAAACTAACATCAATCAGTTCATATTACACACAACTGCAAATGACTGAGCAACGGAAGCAGCCGATTTACTACTCAAAAAGTTACACAATAAACATTTTACAGTCAAGTCAAAGTGCACATGCCTGGAGTTATAAAAGAGAGAATGTTCAGTCAGTAGGATCTGGATGCAAGATAGAGCTAGGACTCAATCAAAAACGGCTCTTCAGGTATTTTTTTTGCTTCATTAGCAAAACAAAATTTGTACAATCAGCACATTTGTAATTTGGCAGGAGCATCAGATTTGTAGTTTGTAATAACAGGAGAGTAGACACATCAAAGTGAAGACCAGTGAGATTGTAAGCAATCAATCAATCCCAAAGCCCATCAAAATGAACTTGGACATAGATTTTTAAGTAGTATTATGATAAAAGGCAGGTGGAAGAACAGAAAGCTGTGTACAAGAAAGAGAAATAAAACCTTAAAAACCAATAGAAGACAGAAAAGAAAGATGTTTAACAATTTCTCAAAAAAAGTCAAGGTGAACAGAACAGGAGCTGAGACAGAAACTAGCTGGATGATGGCACCTGAAACTGTCTCCCAAAACCTGCCACCTTAAGGACCACACAGGAGGAAGCCCACAGCTGAAAAAAAACACAACTCATAAATGAAACTGACCTCAGGGTCCATCCGGCAGGTGCTTTGGTTCGTGTTGTTTTGAAGAGTTTCAGCAGAGTTGAGTCAGTCCATGCTGTTCGCTCTGCAGGCTGTGTCTGAGCAGAGGAGCGCCACTCAGGTGGACAAATACTTGACTTGAAGCAGACAAACAGGTTCCACCTTATACATCCCGCCTCCGTTAACTGTCAACAGATATAAACACACACACATCCCCACCACACGCCCTAATGAAAACACACCCTGACTACCACACGTCTGCGGCTCATATGCATACAAACACACACTGCAGCAGACAACTTGAATGTCTGACCCGCTTTTCCTCATACTTCAAACATCCCACATGCACACATACACAGTGCAAAATCAAACACACAGACATTTAAAACTCAGCGTTGAACGTTTCAACGATCGTTGAAACCTCCACTCTCAGGAAACAAGACTGAGCAGAAAAACATAAACTGAAACACTCCCCCTAACAACATGATAAGTTTGTTAACATGAGAAAAATGCTGACCTGTGCCAAGGGAGCGGCAGGCGTTTACTGTGTGAGTCACTCTGATTACAGTCACTCACTGGGCACAAAGACGGCTGCCTGTGTGAATCTGGATGGAAAGAAAGGAGAGAGTTCAGTGGCATTATATGTCGTTATATAATCGTACCTAGAAAGGTAAGGCTGTGGCTCCAGATGGGCTCTGACGTTAACAGAGACCATACAAAAACAGGTATGACAACAATGCTTTAATTACAAATGCAACTGATTTATTATTATTTATTACAGCTTAATTTCTAATTATACAGCAACCCTGCTGACAAAAAAAAGGGAACAACTAAAAATAAATAAATCCTTCCAAAATTATTATCCATTTAGATGTTAACATATAACATATGATCACATTGCACATACAGAAGGTTGAGTCGAACACCAGTGGCACATAAAAAAGAAAAGAAGCTTCTTTCAATTAATGTTTATGAAAATAATTTATATTTGTTTTCAAGTTCATGTTAGAGCTGCAAAGATTAGTCGATTAAGTCCATTCATCGACTGAAAAAAATAAAAATAAAAAATAAAATAACATTAATTCATTTTTCAGTCACAAATACCAAATATTTGACAGTTGCAGGTGAATTGCTGCGTTTCTTGTTCTTATAGTAAATTGGGGTTTTCAAGCTGGTAGAGCGGGTCGTGCACTAATCAGAAGGTTGGTGGTTCAATCCCTTGCTCTTCCTGCTGCGTGTCAAAGTCTCCTTGAGCAAGATACCGAACCCCAAATTGCTTACGATCCTGTGCATCAGTGTGCATATGTGTAAGTGTCTGTTTGTGATGCCACCAGTCTGTGATTGGGTGAATGTGGCATGTGGTGTAAAAGCACTTTAATGATGACACGTTGTGCTCTAGGATATTGTGATTCAAACAAATAATAGAAATAATATGATAAAATGAGTTCATGATGACAATAATCATTAGTTACAGCTCTATTTTACATACTGTACGTCCCCAACACATTCCTATACAGTAGAACAAGGTGATCAAATGTACTGTTAGCATGGTTGAATCATTCATAAAGACTTTATAGAGACCTTTATAAAATCACAGATGGTTTTGTGTTTAAAACATTCTGATGTTGACGTTGTAGTTTGAAAAGATAAGTCACAAGTAAATGAAATTGTCTGCGACTGTTTGTAACGGATACACAGAAAGTATAAACAGAGAGGAGAAACACATTACATTTATAGAGAAGACCACTAATTCATTCTAAAAAGATTCCCTCTGGTTATAAAAAATACTTTATGTTTCTTAAGTACAAAAACACACACTTAGAAAAGTAAAAAACAAAAACAAAAAAAAGATAAAAGCATAGCAATTCAGAAGCACCACGTGCCAGCTAAAAAAAACACAGCCTGTGATCTTACGTATTAATAAAATAACGAGTTTAAACGAGTCAAAACATAAAACAGATTACTGTAAATAAAATTCAAAACCAAAATGAAAATCATAAAAGTCGTCAGTTTTGATCAAATGTTTCGTAGTTGATAAAAGCTTAATGCCTCTTTTCATACATCTAACCTGCGAGGTCCTTAAAAACAAATGTGGAGTGAATTTATAATGTAAGCTGGACAATTAAGAGCTTCATATATAAATAAATGTCTTTTCAACCTCTTGCCAACGGCTGCACTTACATACAACATGAAAAAATGCCTTTTTGGGAGCCTTTGTTGATGTGATAACTCTCATAATTATAAATACAAAATGTAAGACAATATCCAGCCGGATTCCCAAAGAGTTTTTCTTTCAACTTTGGAGCCACATAAATATTTCTGTCTTATTTCACTTCTAATGAAACATAATAAAATGCTATGGTAATGCTAAGAAAGGCTAATTAAACACTTTAATTTACTAAACATTTAATTGTGAGAAATAGCTGATCCATTTATTGACTGCCTACAGACGATTGATTGAGATTTATCTAATTTATGTAGCATTATCAATTAAGGAACACACATATAATATAAAACGACAGGGGACCAAATCAAATAAAACCAAGATGATTTATGAAAATGTTGCAGTTAAATTGCATCAAATTATGCACTTAAATCAAGATTGAAGCTGAACTGAGGCTTTATTAGTTGCAGTACATTATACTGAGTATTCTCTGAACTGTGATTAACACTGAGATCTGACTATGAAGTCTTCTAAATATTGCTTTCAGTTATAGCAGCTCAATGTTTAGTGGCTCGCCTCAGAGTTGAGGTAGCTCAAACAGATCGAGGGTCAGGTAACTGTCCCCTAAATCTGTGTTGTTCCCACCGGATGGATGAAAATCCTTCTAACTGGCAAAAATGTAAATTATAACAATTAACCAAAGAAAAATAAACCTTCATTTAAACCTCATTTTACATAGAAAATATGATCATATCACTGTAAGTACAGGACAACTATCTGATAATTGCAAAGTGACCCATCAGTGACTCCCACTTTAAAGGAGTCAGTTTGAGATTACAGATTATCGACATATACTGTAAATTATTCACTCATATTAAAGTCAAACCATTATTTTTAACTACAAAAACAGGCTACTAAATCTGCAGTGACATCTAACATCGGTACACAAAAGCTTAAACAACTGTTTACGCCTGGGAATCAGTGGCAAAATGTTCCACAACTGTCTGAATTAGGGGTCAAATGTGACAAGACTGGAAAACAAAATGGTTCTCAGATGTTCAGTAGCAGCTAAGAGAGCATTTTTATATTTCTTCCTTTTCACATTTTCAGTTATTTCTCAAAATATTCAATCATGAGTGCAGCCACTGTACACCGTACCTGGTTTATAGGAGCCAATGACTGGGAGATTTTTCTCAGTGCACCCGGGAAGAAGAAAACAGAGCCCTGACAACAGCAAAACAATACGCGTTTTACACAAACCACTGAATCAACAAACACAATAAATATGATGATGGACTGGTTGGGTATAGATAGGTGTATGTAAGCCCTGCTGCCAGTTAGTTAATTCCATAAAAATGTCCCCAAATCAGCAAAAGAAGTTTAAGGGAAGGGATTAAAGATGTAGTTTTTGCTCAAAATTCATTCAGAAACAATTATTTAATGCTGATCAGCATTAAAATCATAAAATAAAAGAAACTAAATGTATGCGCGCCCATATCATCATTCACTTCTTAGTCCAAACCGTACCCTGGAGCAAGGCATTCACCTCTTCTCCGCTTTCTTCACTATGTAACAGCTGTAAAAGTGTGTGTGCAGGATGGTTCTGAAAAGGCAGCGAGTTCTCAGCAAACATTTCAAAAATATAAAAATAAATCTTTCCATTTCTGATAAATTCCCTCCTTCCAGTGTCTCTTTCGTTGTCTCACTCTCCTCTACAACCAACCAGCCTTTGGAAGATGGAGTGGTCTGTTTGGCAGAGAGCCGCCGGGGTGTCAAACTCCACCACCTTCCCAGCATGCATCACCAGCACCCGGTCGCAGTCCATGATGGTGTTGATCCTGGTGACAAAAACAGACAAAGACAGACCATTTAACAAATGTCCATGTGAAAATTAAGAAATGAGCCAAAAGGTGCATGAAATAAGTTAAAATCAGTCCCTGGTTGACGCTAATATTACATGAAAGCTTCCTTTACCTGTGTGCAATAGTGAGGACGGTCTTGTCCTGAAACTTCTCTCTGATGGTCTGCTGCAGCAGTTTGTCCGTCTTCTGATCCACGCTGGCTGTGGCTTCATCAATACACAGGAGCTGCATGATGGGAAAACAGTGTCTGATGAACCAGTGTGTGATGTGGAGCTCAGTGAATTCATTAGAAACAGTTACAACGAAAATACAAGGGAGGCAGACAAAAACACTGAGTCTCTGACACAAACTGCAGTCAAGAAAAATCTATAATATAAGATGCACATAAACAGCATTTATTGTGGGGTTACTGCACTGGATTGCATGTTTCTATCTGTGTGCTACTTTCACTGTTGCTTTGATACCTTTTGGAGTTGAAGCCTGAGTGTCTTCATCAGTGTGCTTTTCAACAGGTAAGTGCTGTCAGGTTCTCATGCTGAGAACTAGTCACACAGTGTCATACAAATAGAGCAATTACCAGTAAAAGGTGTGGCGGCACATTCAGTTATAATCCTTAATCTGCCCACAAGCACATGAAGAATTCACAGGGAATTATGCAACATGTAATCTAGGGGTTACTGTGGGTTAATTTGATCCCAATCTTCACTCTCCTGCAGTCATATCAGAGCTGGATAAAGTTTCTGCTAACGAGGACATTCCTACTGCTGCTGCTTCACGTTAAAAGCGCTCAACTAGCAGCTGTTGTGTCAATATATAGGATTATTAGATACTGCTGGGAGTAACCGTAGCAGCAGCCATACTGAGCTATTAGATGAAGTGTTTTTTTTGCGAGAGTTAGAGGCACAGCAGTTTTTCAGATGAGACACTTTAGTTGTTATTTTACAGAATATCTGCGGAAGTAACAATGAATTTATGTGTTGCAAGTACCAAATTTCACCTATAGGCTTATCAAAATAACAAATACTGACTGTAAAAATTAGGCATGAGGTAGAGTACTCGCTCTGACCCTTGCTCTGGATGGAGGGAAGGCTGAAGCACATCGAGGAGAGAGGACCAAGAGCTATATGGAGAGTATCTTTGGAAACATCTCGTCTTTGTGTCGGTAAAAAGTGATGACAGCCCTGAGCAAAGCATTTTACCCAAACAAACACACCAAACCTGGAGCGCTCAGCACCTCGTCACCCGCCCTACTGGCACTCCCATCACAAAAAAAAAAAAAAA
>NW_023339729.1:24611761-24615547 GCF_004916995.1 Morone saxatilis | reverse complement strand
ATTTTTAATGTTTTACTTACAACCCCTTAAAATTAAAAAGGCCTCAGCGCAAACTGCTGCCAAGCGCAAGAAGCATTCGTTTCTTATGCTGGCCTTTTTTTTTTTTTTTTTGTGATGGGAGTGCCCAAGTAGGGCGGACGTGAAAAAACGAGGTGCTGAGGCGCTCCATATACACAGTAGGCCGATATATCTCACAGGATGGTGCATGATGGAGGAGAACTATATTTGTCCTATAATGTCCGAGCATCGGGGAGGATTTCTATTAATACATAATGCAAACAGAGAATTGTATAAAAAATCGTCCTAAAAATCTCCGCAGAAACACTCATCTCAATATCTGCAAAAGGAAATATCCTGCTCAAAATGTCATCCAACATCCGGCTCCATTTTAAACTTCCTGCAGTTATTGAGTTCACTGTTCACGGTTCATTGTGCAGTTTATCAGTTGTTCTCAACTGTTATTGTTATTATTAAGTATTGTTAAGTAAGTAAAATGTCACATAGTCATGGGTCATCTGTTTACTGATAGAAAAGGGGTCCCTTAAGGAAAAACTCTGTTGGAAACTACTCTCACTGCACGCTGCATGAAACGATTACGTTATTAATTACGTTTGTTTGGCTGCACTGTACTGCAGATACACCTGTTCTGTTGTATTTCTGGAAAAGTAGCTGCTCCAGCAGTGTTTGCTTTTGTTTTTGTGCTTTTTATTTAGAGCATTGAACACTGATCAGTTTGAACTTGTGAGCTGCACCCAGGTAAGCACAATGTAAGCAGCTGATCTGTGCTGGAGTCACGGTACAATAACACAGCTGAGCTCTCACCTTGGCCTGGGTCAGCAGAGCTCGGGCCAGACACAGCAGCTGTCTCTGTCCCACAGAGAAGGATTTTCCCCTCTCCCCAACCTCAGCATCCAGACCACCTGATACACAACACACAACAAGGCATTAGAGAGGTAGTCTGAATCTGACAGCACCAATCGTCTCACATTAATCACTTTGAAGCTTGTTGGATGAAACTGTGTGTGAAGCAGCAGATCAAATATTTATTTATTTATTTTACACCCTTTTAACTGCAGCTAAAACTGAATCCCACCACTCCTCCTTTTCTCCGCCCCACTGCTGAGATAAATAAAACCACATGAGAGAGGAGGAGGAAGATGAAAAGAAGAAGGAGAAGAGGAGGCACGATGAAGAACAGTCGCTGATCATGTGACCAGACAGGAGGGTGGAGTGAACTCTGTGAACTTAAAGGACTGTGAGTCAGGTGGTTTCTTTTACAAACACACCTTGATTTCACTCATTACACCCTTTCACCCCCCTCTGTCTCCCTCTCTCACCCATCCTGTTGACCACGGGGCTGAGGTGGCACTGGTCCAGGACTTCCAGCAGCTGCTGGTCTGGGTGTCGCCCACATGGGTCCAGATTCTCCCTGATGGTCCCGCTGAACAGGAAGGGGTCCTGAGGAATAATGGCCAACCTGGACCTGCAGAGGGCGCCAGCACAACACACACAAAAGGGTCAACTTTGACTTGTTGCAGTCATTTTAAGTTGTGTTTTTCATTTTTGTTGCATTTTGGCAGAAAGTTCAGCCGTGGGCCAAGCAACAAGACTTTCGATTTTAGGACTGGGATGATATGCTTATGTCCCAATTCGATACCACATCCTATCACGATTCTTCAAGTACTGTGGTTCAATATTACAGTTTATTGTAATTTCTATTTACTTTAGTTTAACTCTAGACCAAAGGGAAAAGTTGAATCAAACACTTCTAGAGACTGTATATCCTGATTCATATATCGAAAAACAATGCACACCACATGTCAGTCAGTCTTTCTGGGTTTCATTGCAGCAGCATCATTACTATAATACATATAAACATGGGTTAGGGTTAGTAATAAGCAAAGACTAAAATAAAGCAATTGAATTTGAATGATATATTTTGTTAGAGTCAATTAAAACTGTTCTGAAGTCTTTCCTTTACCACCCCTATTAGATTTTAGTGAAAATCTGAATATTAAAGGCATTTGTTCTCATGAAATGCTCCTCTTATGTATATCCATTGTCTATCAGTGGGTATTTTGATGCAGATCTGGCTCCACTTGCAGAAGAAATGTGTCTAAACCTTAGTGGATGTATTCTCAAAAAATAGAAGAAATCTTGGAATGGAGCAGAGACAGCTGAACCTGCTACTGACAGTAGGTTAAAAAAAAGATAACAAAACAATATTACCATCAGAATATGTATCATTGGAGCTTTAACCTTTACCTTCTAAACTGGGTTTACTGATCCATATTAGCTCACAAATTCTCATCCAAACCCACAACCACTTTAGGCGTACCTGAGCTGAGCCAGGCCCACAGTGCCAATGTCCATCCCGTCCAGGAGAATCTGACCCTGGTTCAGCTCCACCATACGGAACAGAGCCAGGAACAGGGTGGACTTGCCAGAGCCCGTACGTCCCACGATGCCCACCTTCTCCCCAGGTCGCATTACCAGGCTCACCCCGTCCAGAGCGTTAGGAAGACCGACCCTGTAGGCCAAAACCACATCGCGGAACTCCAACCAGCCCTGCTCGGGCCACTCGGGGGGCAGCTGATGGAGCAGAGAGGGCAAAGTGAAACAAGAATTGGTCACAACCTAACATATGGCTGGACTGTGTCTGACCCCCTTATGTTCATCTGCAATTTTCTGTAGTGGTCCCAGTAATATTTGTTCTGTAGTGTCCTGAAGTAGCAGATCACATGGCGATGTTTTATTTGACAGAGAACTTATTCTAATAATAATAATAATAATAATAATAATTCTATGACACACTCTGTATTGAGTGATTGTTATTTGGGGTGCTTTAGCTGTGTGCTCTCACTGCCTCTGGGCACAGGGAGAGCTGGTTTGGAGGCTTAAGTGCTGTGAATCGCTGCCCGCTTCCTGTCAGGAGTCATGTTAACCATTTGGGCTGTTTTCACTAAGTCCTGAATTGAACTCTTGTTAATTTAGTTTTCTTTTTGTGAACGAGAATTTAAAAAAAAGTGCAGCAAAGTGGTTGGATGGAAATAAATTTAATGTGTTTCTTTATGTTGGTCTGTGCTGACCAAGATCTGATGTCTAAGGAAATCTGGTCCCTGAGGCCACTACACAATTCATGTTCTCCATAATGCCCTCTCTTTACAGTGCTGTTTAGATTTATCCGTATGAGTTTGTGGCAGTGCAGTAGCTGATCTGACCTGTGTGTTCTGGTGCTGTGGCTCGGTGGGAAGGCCGGTGGAGTACTCCTCTGTTCTCTCCACGCTCACCAGCTGCATCTCAGTCTGAGTGAAGCTGAATATGAGTCCAGATAGCAGCGATGTGATGGACAGGGCGTAGGACAGGGACAGACCCACCAGACCTGACAGGGACGACACAGCCAGCAACCCACATTATGGAAGTGACAATCGCATATACTGGTGCACAGCCACCAAACTCAGCTGTGGACTCACCTGGATCAACAGAATTGAACTGGTGCTGGATGACAGCGATCACCCCCAGGCCGGTCACCACAGCAACGCCAATCATCTGCAGCCGGATGTCCAGCCACTGCATGGCGGCGTTGCTAAGGAACAGGCAGCGCTGGTTCTGCTCCAGGCGCCTGGCGTTCTCCACCTTAAACCTGGAACAACCAAACTTTGGTCTCGTGTGCAGAAAACCACTCTGACTGCGCTACAAGAGACAATTTTTAATACAATAAAATATGTTTCTGAAAAGATTTTGGGTGAGGAATAGTCAACGCAGAAACAGAATCTGGATCCATAT
>NW_023339729.1:24603051-24611661 GCF_004916995.1 Morone saxatilis | reverse complement strand
GTCAACAACAGAATCTGGATCCATATCTGATCAGCACTGTTTGACAGTTTGATCTGAGTTTGGTGCGTTGAGCTGGACGGACTCACTGAGAATGAGCTGTCAATCACAAAGTAGCCTGAGACCATAAATTGAGACTAAATGTAATTGTATTATCAATGGGAGAGATACATACTCTGGATCTGTACTTTTTAATTTGCCGTTTCATCTAGCATCTTTTTGCTTTGTAATAGTGTGCAATAGTCTCTGAATAGTTTAGCCAACTGATATCCAAACACATTCCTCCGACCGAGCCAAGAAGGTCAAGTGCGATTTGGTTATTTTAAGGTTTTATGAGTGCAGATTTGAGCAACAACAAAACTGCAGTACAGAAAACTGAAATACAATTACAGGTAATTAGTTAATTAGTCAAAGTAAGCCAGTATTTATCAGGCTCTAAAAAGCTCTACATTCCCATCTCGTACCTGGCAGAGCTGCCACTGGCCCGGATGGTTCCCAGCCCAGTCAGCGTCTCAGAGAAGTGCGAGTAGACGGGCGACAGAGTGAGGCTGCACAGGCGCTTCAGCTCCCGAGAGGTGTGCCGGTAGAAGTGCTGCGTGCGGTGGTAGAACAGAGCCAGGGGCAGCAGGGGCACTAGGACCCAGGGGAGGCCATAGCTTATCACTACCAGCATCCCCAGCAGGTTGAACATCGTGGCCAGCAGGATGTTCAGGATGAACGGCAGGCTGTCGTCCACGCTGTACAGGTCCGAAGAGAAACGGTTGAGAACGCGACCCATCGGGGTGGTGTCGAAGAAGGACACTGTGGCCTGGGGGAGGATGTAAACAGGAAGTTCAGTGTTTGTATGTAACCTTCAATTTAAAACCGGGTAGATATATGAGAAAACATTTCTTCTTAAAGCTGCTCTAATCAATATCCAACGAATATTTTTATATTAAGAATGGATCACACACACTACACATCACACACACTACACAGAGAGCTGCTAATTAAAGTGGAATATAAATATTTCCCACAGAGCTAACAGGAGAGAGAATATTATACTTTACTCCAAATAAATGGTAATGTTGCTCGGTAACTACATGAGATGTAAATGAGTAACAAGCTCACAGACACTCAGCACTGACATATTATTGCCTTATAAAGTTAGAAACTGCTGCAAACAATTGGCTTTTTACACATTCAGCAGATCCAGAACAATATTATTGTTGTGTTTGAGTTGTGTTTGTCTACAGTTGATGAATGTAAGTCCAATATTCACTCTCCGTTTAATCCTGGTTTGGTCTCTACCAGCATTATCGAGGTTGTAAATATGCTTTCTTGCCAAGAATGATGTGCTTTTAGACAGTTAAGAAGACGGTAAAGACTGGAAACAGGGAGAAACTGCTAGCTTGGCCTCTAAAGTACATGAATTAATACTTTATAAATGCCCATAAAACCACAGTTTATCCTTCTCTCACTTTCTCATTTGTGTGTATTCACAAACGAGATATAACACGATAATTAATTATCTTTAGAGGTGCTGCTTGGTGGATTTTGGACAGAGCCAGGTCAGCTGTTCTCCCCCCAGTTTTCCATTCTTAATGTAATGTGTCGCCTGCATGTGCCTTAATATTTAACAAACAAATATAAGAGGGTATTAATTTTCCCATCTGAGTCCCTTAAAAAAAACAAAAGGTGTATTTCACAAAATGTCAAACGTACTTCTTTTTGAGGCTGTGCTCTGGTCAAGCAGGTTCGGAGCCCTGCACGTCTTGTTCAAGGACGTTTGAGTCAGAGGGAAGACCATGTTTCAATAGCATCCTCTCATCAGCTAGTCTGGAGTTTCATCCTGGCAACCTTTCAGTCAGCAGCCTGGTTCTCTAACCTTCATTCACTGCTGCCAAACACAACAAACACTCAATCTGCTCGGCTCGGCTCTGAGTGCCGGCCTGTGGAGCCCCGACAGTTGCTTGGGGGCTCAGAGCTCAGATGACGCACCTTAAGGACCCGGTCCAGAAGTCTGTTGTGGATGGCTGTGGCGGCGCAGATGGCTCCGTAGGCAAAGAGGAAGGCTCGGACGGCAGTGAAGACAGTGTTGGCCACGGCAATGGAGCTGTACACCGTCAGGTAAAACTTGACATCGGAGCTCACGTTGCTTGAAGGGAACGTTTGCAGAGAGGAGGACAGAGGGGACCTGGGTGGGTAGATGTAAATGATTTCAGTGAAAAGCATGAAGACAGAAAAAAAGTCCAGTTTGTAGACCTGATTATTTCACTTTCCCAAAACAACAAGCTTACTTCAAAATACAAAAATACCTAAATTCATGTTTTTTTTTGTTAATTTACAATAATTTTCATAATAGTGCTTTTTTTTAAGCCATCACAGATAATGGACGATGATATTAGACTAATATAACATCAGTATCTTAATGTAAATCTCCCTGAATCTATGGTCTGGTAACTTGGTAAATAATTTGTTCTCATTAGATTTAGATTGGACAACTTACATTAACCCCCCAGGTGAGAAGAGCAGCAGGTGCGGTGAGCTGAAGACACCTGAGAAAGAACCATTTGTTCTTGTAGAACCGTTGTTTTTCAGCTCTGAGATCCAGTGGGACAGCCACCAATCAGAAATGTTCTTAGAGGCTGAATCACAAATAAACAACAGCAGCAGTTTGTTGTTAAAAAACCAAACAGGAAAAGTGATCAGATGTTCTGCTTTTCTAGATGAAATACAGTTAAGTGTGATGAAAAAAAAGTCCAAAACCCCTCAATGCTGCATTGATCATTACATCCCAAACTGCTGAAGATCTGGATAGAACAAAGACTGTGATGAATTACAGGAGAAGTAAGAAGTAATTTATGTAGGATAATAACTTTCATCCAAGTTCTGATTATGCCAAAAATGTTCTGAGGTGATTGATGCATTATTCAGTGTCTTGACAAACATGCTGCAGATATAAATGAATGTCCTTAACATATAAGCATGAATAAATCAAAGGTTATATACCAACAATCGCCAACGCTGGTTTGGTCAAAATAAATCCTTAATTCACAGTTAGATGAGAAAATAGACGCAAAACAGGCTGCTAAGACTGCCACGTGACGTCAAAGTCGCTGTCGCTCGCCACCAGACTCCATAAAGAAAAACAGTCATTTTACCTCACATATCATCTTAACGCCATTCAAAGTGGACAGAAATAAATCAAACCAAAGTCTTTGTTACCACCAACTCAGGTTTGGTTCGAAATAAATCTGTCGTAGATGAGAAAAAACACCAGTTTCAGTGGCTCTACTCTGTTGTACACGGAGGGACTCAACATGCACTAACATGCATGCACGGCCAGACTGTTTTGTAAATAAATCAGAGAGAGTTGAGATAACAACACAGGCAGAGCGAGCGTGACATCATTCTCTGCTCTGGGTGCCATTTCTCCACTCCACTGTTTTAAATCTCATGTAACCTTTAAATAAACATTTCAGCTGCAGTGTGAACAAAGCCTCGAGTGCTTCAAATGACCAGGAGCATCTGCTGAGTGTCATCATTGTACTCAGATCCAAACCTTGCATGAGGAGCAGAGACATCAGGATGGAAGTGGCCAGCACTCCGCCCACAGCAACCCAGTAGGTCTGGTAAACCCTCCACGCCAGCCCGCCCACCTGCTTCTGCTCGGCCCCTGACAGGTCGGGGTCATCATCCACACACAGATCAGGGGACAAACCCGACTCCTCCTCCTCCTGCTCCACACCATCTGGTTAAAACCATGAAAAAAGGACTGGATAAATCATCAATAGCAGCCTAAAAGAGAACACTGTACTGGAGAATTTACCCAGAATTTCTGAGCCAGCTGTGATAAGACGTGTTTAAAGTGAAGAAATTTTTCAGAGGAGTCCGACCCAGTGGCATTCAGAATAACGACATAGAATCAGCCAATCTCCTCGCTGGTGGTCTTGTTTGTATATGTAGGTCATATAGAGGAATCAGTACTTTTTGGTTTCATAACCAGTTAAAAACTCCTTGAAGTAGGTTTATCTTCAATATCAATATAGTACGAAAAGCTGCATCCCTACTTTTCAGTCAAGCAGTTATAGCTCGAGGTGAACGAACCTTTCTCCTTCATGTTTTGGTCATTCTTCCGTTTTTTCGGCACCGCCTCGACCAAAGGAAGGATTTCTGCTGGCGTGCCTGTTTAACAGCAAAAGAACAGTGCAGGTGGAACAGAAAAAAGGACATGTTTTACATAAACATTGTGCTTTGTTACTCAATCAATGAAAAATGTCTAGGAACATTGGATCTTGTAACCATCCAGCCATTTACAGGTTCCACAACAAAGTATGCAGCATTTCTCAACTTTAAGAGCACACAAACACATTTGTGAAGAATACTCTTTATTGTGAAGGGTCAGAAGAAATTTAAGTGCTCATAGAAGTTAACATTTTTAATATTATTATTTTTATTATTAATGAGCAATTTAGCTTTTAGTCATGAAGACATGAAGCGGGTTTCCTGTCTTTGTCTCAGAATTAACGTAACAATAATGTATTGTTGTTAAGGCCTGTAAATTAAACATGTTAGATAACAAACAGAATTAGTTTTGCAATTTAGCAACTTAACTTGACAGAAAATACAGTATATCTTACTTGTAGTAATCTGACTACTGTAATGTTATATTATGACATAATAAACACCTAATTTCAACAACCACATGTCACCTATTCCACCTGTCTGAGCCAGATTTATGTTCCTACCTGTTTTGACGATCACTCCGTTGTCCATGAGGACCACAATGTCGGCTTTGTCCACAAACTCAATGCGGTGTGTGCAAAGGATTCTGGTCTTTCCCCTGAGGAGCTCCATGATGCATTTCTTCATGAGGTGTTCAGCCACGTCGGTATCGACCGCTGCCAACGGATCATCGAGGAGGTAGATGTCTTTGTCCTGATGAGGTGATGAGGTCAGACAGTAAAATAAAAGAGGAGAGGGTGTCACATGATGCACCTGCTGATTGTATATGAACTATAAGGCATGTTTTACAGTCTCATTCAGAGTGTCCTATAGACAGTACAGCTCATCAAAGCAGTGACCTCCCTCAGGCAGGCCTCTCAAACCACCAACTTAACCTGCCAATGTAATGTCTTCCAAAAAAATCAAATAAAATCCATCTAAACATCTACCTGGTGTATCACTACATGTGTATCTAAGCTTCAACAGTTGAACTGAGTCAATGCAAACTTACTGATATCTAATTCTAAATTCTAAATCTAATTTGTTTGGTAAAAAACCTCTTCCTTGTCTCTCTGCGCTCAAAGCAGATGGCAGGTTTGTGTAGAGGACCGACCATGTAAACAGCTCTGGCGAGGGCCAGTCGAGCCTTCTGTCCTCCGCTCAGAGTCACGCCGTTCTCTCCCACTTCTGTCTTGTCACCATTTGGCAAAACCTGAAGACACATTTTAGAACAACTTGATTAGAAATATTAAATAATCACAATAAACTGCATGCAAAGCACACTACTCTCTTGTTTACAACTGAAATTCATCCATTGAATTTATCCTCTGGGGTCAGTGCATATGCATGTGTTGCTTTAGGGGGAATTTGAATCAGGTGGTGGACAGAAAAGGCAACAGGATAACTAAAATAAATCCATGAACATCCAAATTTCAAGTGTTGGACTGTCACCAGCAGACACATAACTCATCATCATAGGGTCAGTTGTCTCCTTGTGAGCAACCCAAGGTATCAATAACACACAGTAATAGTGCAGGTCAGAAATACACAGGCAGGAAAGGACATAAACGTAGTGTCGTAATCGTACGTTGAGGTCGTCGGAGAGAGCACAGGCCTCGATCACAGTCTGGTAGAAGGCGGGATCGTAGTCTTTGCCAAACAGGATGTTGTCCCGTACTGATGCATGCTGGATCCACGGCTCCTGAGACGCCAGACCGAAGCCGACCTCTCTGTCTGCAACGTATACAACTCCACTCAGCCTGCACAGACATGAGAGAGACCTCAGTATGTCCTTGTACCCGGGTTAATTAATCTCTCACAATGTCAAAGAGTGTTTTTGCCTTCGTGATCATTTCTTATGATCTATGACCTAAAGCTTGTATTCTCTCCTTCTAATATTTAAGATTCTAAGATTAACATTTTTACGAAGGACAGAAAACTCGAGTTCCCACTACAGTTGGGATGAAAGTATCATCTAATGTCATGAATATAAATACATTTTCTTACTTTCTCTGGCAGAATAACATCTCAAACCTCATGAATTAAATTCACAGTGACCTCAATCTGAATATTGTAAGTAAGGTTTCAGAGGTGTTTACCTGCTGAGTTCTCCAGTGAGAGCAGCCAGTAAGGAACTCTTCCCACAGCCGACCTTCCCCACCACAACAACCAGAGAGCCCTGAAACAGACAGAGGTGAACACCGTTACTGCTCTGCCACACACTGACGGTAAGATTCAACATTAAAACCAACTTTCAGATGGCAAAAAAATATTTTTTAATTCAAACCTGAATTACTTTCATTTGATTCAGCTTTCGTTCATCAGTCGCTTATTTAAAAAAGTTGTTAAATGTAAAATACACTGAGATCTTTTATTGTCAATATAATATATACATATTATACACTAATGAAATATAATACTATCCGATCCGTCAGAATCGTATCCCACAGAGCATATCAATTCCTTTTATCAATGTTTTTTTCATTGCAAAACGAAACGAAAGAAGGAATCGTGGCGAAGAAGAAAAGAAACTGTCCAAAGTGTGGCTTCACTTTCACGAAGAAACTTAAACTACTATAACTGTAGTTTGTTTCTACACTGTCTTTAGACACAAAGATAACAAAATAAAGTTGCTTTGATGCTGAAAACCAGTGTAGGCCTAATTTTTTCCACACAGAAAAGGAATCAATAAGGGAATCAACAAAGAATCTTCTTCACACTTTAAATTAAGTGTAAAGGTTTAAATAGATGTTTAAATTCACTCCTCTGCAATGATTCACCTATAACTGTGTAGGAATCATAAAGAGCACGAAGGCAGTACAGTAATTCACATGCACTGTATGTGTTAACAGACGGCTTGTACCTTGGTTATGTGCAGACTGAGACCTTGAAGCAGCAGACTCCCTTCAGCAGCTCCAGTTTCAGTTTCTCCCTCTTTGGGAGCGTCGGGCCCCTGCCAGGAAAATGTCCCCTGACTCAACAAGATCGATGTCTGACTGTCCTCAGGAGTCACTACGACAGATATGGTAAGTTTCATTATCATAATAACAGAAAGAAAATAAGCAGGATTCAGTAATCATTTGTGCACTTGCTGAGGTTTCTAACCATCATGTATTGTTTTTAGAAAACTTTAACTTAATACCCCTTTAAAATAACAGTTCTGGTTATGGTGATTTCATTTAATTGATTTCAAGTTGTAAATCAAAAGAAATGTGGAACTTCATGTTCGCATTAAATAGTTTTAAACCCGCTATTCCCTTGACAGAGACAACATAACAGGACCAAATAAATACTACAGCCTGTTTTGGATCATTGATTAAACACATGCACCTACCCAGGGCGTAGTACGCCTGCAGGTCCTGGTTGGTCAGTTTGAAGAAGCGCTGGATTCGCTCCAGAGACACTTTGGCCTCCAGGATGCCGTTGAGCACCCAGGGGAAAGAGTTGAGTGGGATGATCAATATTCCCACCAGAGCCAGCGTGGTGAACACCTGCAGGGGAGGATATCGACTACTCAGCTTCTCTGAGTCATTAAACATACTACAGCCTGCATTCGAATAAAAAAAAAAGAACACACTGGAAAAATCTTTTTTTATTTTTTTTAATTAATTCGTAGAAGATCTGAGAAGAAAAAGATCCAATTTTGGACGTTGAGATTTCTGTCCCTGAGGAAATATGAGTTGACAACAAAACTTGATGTGTATAAGATACATCTGTTTAAAACCTATGGAGGGAAGGCAGTTTTAATTCCAAACAAACAGTACAGAGTGTGTTTTAGTGAGTGAGATTTAACACGGAACATGCATTGATTTGTTGTTTGTGTATTATTCCTCCAAGCCACAGGAAATATGTTGTCAGGTATCACAGGTGTTGCTAATTTGGAAAGAGAAGCAAACAGTTAACGGTGCTTCTATAACGCTTTGATAAGTGATGAGTTATTTGTATTCATTTTGTGTTAACTTATTGAATGTGACAGACATTATGGAGAAAATAAACTCCATATTGAGTGGATATTTAGTAAGAGAAATGCACATTTGCTAAGAAACAAAGGAAACTGTTGCTGCTGCCAGAAACGTAAAGTGCATCACTTCCTGTGAATCAGAGGGACTTTTAATGGAAAAGATCTACCACACAAAATGTGTAAAAGCTTTCAGAAACTTTAAATAGATTAAATCATTAGAGTTAAATCAGTTAAAGATCTAGAGACAGCAGAAAACTGACAACAAATACACTCCTGCTTATCATACAGGGACAAACTAAATTGAAGAAAAACATATAAAATGAATGTTTTATATTTTTTTTTTTTTTGTTATCCCCTTTTTCGCATGTCAACAGTAAATAACTTCTAAAGCGGAGTTCAAGCTTAAACTAATCCCAAAATGGCAGTTAGAAACGTACACAGTTAAC
>NW_023339729.1:24599419-24603026 GCF_004916995.1 Morone saxatilis | reverse complement strand
TTGTTATCCCCTTTTTCGCATGTCAACAGTAAGAATAACTTCTAAAGCGGGACTTCAAGTCTTAAAACTAATCCCCAAAATGGCAGTTAGAAAGGTACACAGTTAAATTTCAATGTGCCTGAAAAAAGCTTCCCCACCTTGGCTGCAGTCAGCTGGTGTCCCAGCAGCACGTACGTGATGAAGGTGAGGATGGAGATGACCACAGGCAGAGCAGCCCAGGTGTAAACACACATGGCATCCAGGTACTTGATGGCCTTGAGGTGGGACAGCTCTTGTTTACGACAGTCGGCGACCTTCTGAGTAAAATGAGGCTCCCAGTTGTAGAACTTGATGACGCGAATACCAAACAGGATCTCTGTCATTAACTGGGAGAGAAAAGTCACAAACTTAATAGAATAATCAAAAATCCACTTTGTTTATGGGCAAATGTGAATATATGCATGAATCCTGCACTGGAAAAAAACAATAGGATTTATTAGTTGTAGTGTCAATTAATTTAATTAACTATAAATAAATATAAATTTATTTTACAACATACTTTTCCTCACCTTAACACGGCTGTCCTTGAACCTGAGCATCTGTTTGTTGTTGCTAAGGATACGGGAAGCGAGGAACTTGTTGAAGGGCACCAGCAGCAGCGCCACACCCAGCCCTCCGAGAAAAGCCACACCCACCTGCAGGTACAGCAGGTAGAGGGTGATAATAAACTGGAAGGGCATGCTCCAAAGCTCGTGGAAACTGTTGAAGAAGTTGCCCACGCGGTCGCTGTCCGTGCTCATCAAGTTCACCACCTCTCCCAGCGTGAAGCCAGCCAGGCTGCTGCCGCTGACCTGCAGGGCTTTACCATAAACGGCCGACACAAGAGCGGCACGTGCTGACAGAGCCACCTTGGAGACCTCGAAGACAAAGATGTTTCGGAGGACGGAAGACAGAAGCGTGGTGGCGAAGAGCCCCAGAGCGCACCAGACACCCGTGCTGACTGGAGCTCCCTCTTCCTCCATAAAGTTCACCAGGCTGCTGAGGAGCAGGGGACCAGCAAAGCTCAGCATGTTGACCACCACCTTCAGCACACCGAGGATGTAGTACCGCAACCCAAACGCCTTGTGCAGCACCCTCAGCAGGCCTACATCCCCCTGCAGCTCCAGTGGTTCCTCCTGGTAGTGTGAACTCCAGGTGCCACTCAGGAGGTTTCTGCTGACCGGTCTGGGCCACTGATCCTGGCCGTTACCGACTGCTGCGCCTCGTCTGCAGGCTTCCCAACACTGGTGGAAGTATCGACAAACAACACTAGTCCGAAGTTTCCGAGGGAGGTGATAAACATCAGCCGGTCTGTTCAGCTCCCCTCGCTGCCCTCGTCTGAGGAGAGGGCTCAACCACAGGTAGAAGAGCCGAGAGACGCAGCCGCTCTCGTCCTCGGCCACCATCTCGCCCGTATCCGGCTGGGTGCTGTCTGAGATGAGTGGGGATCCGTCCACTGCGTTGATATACAAACTATATCCAACATCACGGATGCAGGGAAAGGCAAATGCCAGAAGATAAACCAGAAGGGGGAGCGTTCGGGCTGAGGCTAGCACAAAACGTGAAAACTGAAGAGGTTCTGTGAAGTTCATATATTCCTGCGTGTCACAGTAAATCAACAAGGTGACGACCACGTTCGGTACGGACAGAAGGACCAGCAGGAGCAGCAGTGGAGGTCCTCTGGTTCTCCTGTAAGCAGTCCTCTGGAGTACCGTGATGGCACTGAAGTGGACCAGCCAGGCCAGGATGGCACAGCTATCAGCTAGGACCTCCAGGTACATGTCTGCCTGCTGGAGGAGGCTCACCAGGATGACATCTGCAGTGAAGATCAGCGCAGCCAGCAGAGCCGACACCAACCTGAGCGTCCAGCCACAGGGAGGAGACGTCCGGAGGAGGCTGCATCTACACAGCAGAAACATTATTACTCAGAATACAAGAGATCCATGTTGAATTTCGTTTCCACTTGTGGCCAATACCAATACAATAACAGATAGCATTACCACTGCAAATGCCTTTAGGAGGACGTTAATAATACTCCAGATTTTCACTAATTCAGAACCATGTTGTTGTAAAAAGCTCCACATTATGGGATATACTTATCATCTCACATTTCATTATCAAAACAATAATTTAATCCTTTAACGCAGGATAATATATATCGCCCATAAATACACTGCAGACATCAGAGGAAACTCTACGTTTTGCTGATAGGTGTCCAATCCAATCCAACTTTATTTGTTAAGAACTTTAAAACAACCAAAGTGCTGTACAGAAGAATAAATAAGACATCATAAATAAGACATCATAAATAAAAGACATAACAGCTCACATGGGGCGCAAAATTACAAGTGTGACCTACCTGGCCATGCCGAGGTAGCAGGCACTGAAAATGGCCATCCCTGCATGAGGCAGGGCTCCGAGGACGAGTTGGTTAAAACAGGCGCTGACGTGTCCATTCTGCCACACGGGGAAAGGGTTCTGCTCGTCTGTATGACAGAGGCCCGAGAGCAGCTCTGCCGGCCCAAAGTCCCACATCCCTCCTCCTATTTCACCGCTGTCATTCTAGAAAATATCTGAAGAGCAAAAAACAATATGAATGACTAACTGAGGGCTGAGAGGACCGTTAGAGAGATAACAGAGACTCCAGGATTATTGTAGCCAGCACTGTGAAAACAGCCAGATCTGCCTAACGTGTGTGTCTGCCTTAAAAGCCAAGATGTGTCTTTTTTTAATCAAATTTTAAATATTTTAAGGGGCTTTTTGCCTTTATTCTATAAGACAGCTGCAGCATGAGGGGATAACACGCAGCAAACAGCCACAGGTCAGACTCGAACTCACTGCTGCTGTACGTGGATACCAGATGAGCTACCAGGGAGTCCCCAAGATGCGTCTCAGGCCGTGCAGATACAAAAAGGTGGAATACTGAAGCATTATGTTAAAGACTGATGACATGAACCACAATACTTCACAGAGTATCGACTAAAATGCGTCCTTAGCAAGTGCTGGCATCAAAGTTCAGTCAGATTCACGTCCTGTTTACTTATTATTTGATCAAACTCTAAATCATATCATCCTTTTAGTTTTATTCAGACAATGTTCACGTGGCTGATTATGTTCAGACAACAACTTGGTATATTTTGTTCAATATAAAAAAGGGTTTCTCAGGAAAACTGTGGTTTTGTGACAAAGTACGTGTTGTTTTGTAGTTTCTTCAGTAGTTTATCACCTAAATGTGCTTGAATTCACTTGTTATACTGAAGTGAACACAAGGGAAACCTTATACAATAGCATGGATGTTTGCACTGAACATATAAAGAAATTCACTTTGTCTTTTAAACCTGTGATAAATAACCTTTTCCATAATCTGCCTGATAAAGTAGCCAGAGGAAATCTACACACTCTCTTTTTTGCACTTAACCTTGCATTTGTGGGTCATTTTCCATCATAAGTGGATGTTTGAGCACTGACCTCTAACTTATAACCCCTCACGTCGCAGAGAAAAAGAGAAAATGTGTTTAAACGACAGAAATCAGAGAGTTTCTGTGCAACCAGCTGCTTTTACTCATGTAAACAAACGAGGCTAGCTCAC
>NW_023339729.1:24593232-24599407 GCF_004916995.1 Morone saxatilis | reverse complement strand
CAGTGCGACGCTGACACACACATATTGTAGATAAAACTGTAACCGTGCTCACTGCAACCCAACAACACCACTAAAGTCATTAATTAAGATCAGAAACCTTCAGATATTACCGGCTGTCATCCAGCTAGCAGCTAACACCTCTGCTTCCTGATGACGCACGCTACAAGATTTTCAAAATAAATGTCCCATTCTACAAAATAAATTAAATTTTTTGTTTTATTTAAATTATTATTACATTTCATTTAAAGTGCGTTTCAAGAGCTGAAAAATGTCGATTAACATGTAAAATGTGCACTTGTGTTAATACAATTTGGCTATTTATTGAATTACGATGTTGCCACATTAAAAAAATCCTTTAATTATTAATGTTACTACATTTCAAAACTAAAATGTTTCTGTTGACCAGTAATTGTCATAATTCATTCCATAAGGTGTGACTGTGTTGAAATATATCTCTATAACAGTCTTTTTATGATGTTTTGTGAGTTATTTTCAGGGTATCAATACTTTTTAACCACCTGGGGTTATCTGGTTGTTTAGCTTTATNNGGGGGGGGGGGGTTAAATTATGGTTGTTTAGCTTTATATTTTCCTAATTTATTTTAATGTCACACATTGGATGCCTGTCCCCATCTTGATGAAGTTGGTGGATTGTTTAAACATCAGGGATAATGATGGAATTGATTCTGAAACTATAAGGTCTAATTTATGCAATTACTTAAACACTACAGGTGTTTTTATCTATAACTGACTCCAAGGTGGGAGTAGGAATACAAAATAAAACAAGCAGCAAGCAGTTGGATTTCTTTATTGGAGGGGGTGATGTGTAAAAAAGGAGCAAACTTGATGTTTTAGCACCTTTATACAAGTTATAAAATAAATTGCTGGTTCTCTGGGTTCTCCTGATGAACACAAACAGTTGGCTGCAGAACATTAACTGACATATAGGCTTGGAGAAGGAGAAGCATTTAATTCACAGAAACCAAGCAATAGAAATGTCTTAATTTGGAAAATCTCATTATATTTAATTACAATCAAGATTAAATTTACAAATTTTGGAACCTGGGATTTTAAATCAGTGCACATTACATTAGCATGTAACATAAGTTAAAAACACAAAGGAATTTTACAAATGTTGTTACCTGGAATTAGACAAAAAAAAACATCTTTAAATACTGGGTGCAGCTGTCTAAGGCATCTTTAATTCAATAGAAAAAAGATCTAGAAGTCTTATACAAAGCAGGAATGAAGCTATACAATGTCACATTATATTTTATTCCTTACACACTGTACAAAGTCCACTTCCTTCAGGGCTGGCCACGCCAACCACAACACTAGGCAGCTTTAACTTTTGTTTTCTAATATCCTACATTTACCGTGTCTACCAGACACACACTGTATTTACATATTCAGACATGAAATACAAACATAAATATGAGCAGGCTCTGTCTATCCATCCCAATGGCATCGCTTGTCTTCAGACACATTCTGGAAAAAATACACCAAATATTGGCCACCTAAGCTTTACGTTATCTGTCGCCCCTGTGAAGCACTTCGAGGAAAAAATGGTTCAAAGTGCATTTAAAAAAAAAAATAATGAAGAATTAAAAATCGGACTTTAGCTTTTTGGTCAAATTTCTCTGTTGTGTACAGAGAAGAAGTTGCTGTTGGATCATTTTTAGCAAAGGCAGCACCATCCATTAAACATGTATGTCACAGTATTAACACACACCACAGTGAAAACTCAACACAGAGGTGGAGAAGCTACCTGCTGTCTGATGGCTAATTTGACCAAAAAGCTTATTTTGACAATACATCGGTATATTTCTTAAATGAAAGGAACTCCCACAGAAGGTCAGTACATCTTCATTATATCAAAAACAGCAACAGCAAGTTTCCTGTAAAGCAAAAAGATATTAAAGTAACTTGTGTGAATACTGTACATTAGGCCTAATGCTGGTCGTCTGTATATCAACAAAAACCTCTCAAGTGTTAGTTAAGAATTAAAGCTATCACATAGCTGGAAAAATTCATGTACAAAGTAACTGATCAAAGGCCTGAGAAAGGTTTGTTTTTTTTCTTCATCTCGAGACGTGATTGTCAAGTCAGGCCAAATAATTGGAAATCTGATCATATATACAGCAATGCATAGGCTACAAACAAAATTATACTGTAAGTAAAGCAGAATAGCAGAGTTACCCTGGAATTTAGTTATTATTTATTAGTACACAAAGTGTAAGTAGGGCTGGGTATCGTTTGGTTCAAGTACCAAACTTGTACTTTCTTTGATACCGCACTTTGAGAAGTATAAACAGGGTTTTTCTAAAATATACACCATAATAAAAACTTAAACCTCTCAAGTAAAAAAAAAAAAAAAAAAACATTTTGGTTAACAAAACAAGTTTTAGTAAATGAAATATGGTCTAAAAACATACAACCATTCGAGAACTTTAACCTTAACAGAAAAATGTCTAAAACTCAGAAATCTAAAAATCAGGAACTATGTGATAAAACAACAAGTACCAGTCAGGACAAAAAAAGTACTGAAATTCGATACCCAGCCCGAGATGTGAGCGTACCTTTCGTGGTATCCAAGAGGGATAACCAACTGTGTAGCAACCTGGTTTGGTTCTCAGAGTGAAAAGAGGGGTGTGAGCGGGTTTATCACCAGGGTGACCGACTCCTCTTATTACTAATATATCAATGAATTCAATCCTTAGCACCTGGAGACTCAGGAGACCTCTCTGACCTTATTTCTTTAACTTTTAATAACTCTTGGATTTGTTTCTCGTCATATCAGCCCAGTCGCCCCTTAGAGAGCACAAGAAATGAAAGCCTCCAGAAAGTAGTTTTTGCAGCTTTTCTCTAAAGATAAGAGGATTTTTTTTAGGTAGTATACATAGATTCATATGTGAAATCATCATTATTGTCGAACCTCAACAGAAACAAAACAAAACCTGGATCTCTTGAATTACAAAACTGTCTAAACTCCCATTTTTGACTTAACAGTATTTCCACGACAGCATAAATGAACCCTTCAGTCAGGTCTTTGAATCATCTGAGATGTTACCAACAACTTCCTCCTTGCAGCTGACGGATGTACATCGTGCTTCCCGTGTCAAATTCACGGCGTTTGATATGACCGATCACAACATAATGCTGATGGTCCACATGGTGTTCCACAGAGATCAATCCTGGGTCCTCTATTATTCTTCAATTATATGTTTGCAGTTTGTGACATTAGACCTAATCCGTTATTTTAACTAGTGTGAGCTTTAGATGTACCTCTGAAAACGGGAGACTCCACCTTGCAGAATGTCCAGATTTCTTTATTGTTGATAGAAACTATCCCGATAATGTTGTCCCTGCCCACAAAACTCTACCAACCAGACACAAGACGATATTTGAAAACTTGCTAAGCTTTACCAAGTCTGACTGTGATATCCAATTCCATTTTTTTAATCAAAGATCTTCTTTCTCTTCTCATTTTAAGCAAACTCAAATAAGTTCTTGAAATGGATTACATAAAAAATTCTGTCTACATTTTTTAAGTTAAAGAAACATCGCTTTTAAAGTACTGTTACTTACTGTACTAGGTTTTTTTTTTCACAGTACAAATAAAAATTACAAAATGAAGTCAGTGTCACTTGATAAAGAAGGTTTTTTAACTTACAAAATTGAGTTAGTTTTACTTAAAATTTTCGATATAATCAGTTTCAACACTTTTATTTAGTTAAATTAACTTATCTGGTTTTACAGTGAAGAAAATTTCTTTTTTTTTACCTTCATTTTGTTGCATTTGGTCGACTGTATGTATATTTTCTGGCAGGAGTCGAGATCCTCACCAAACGACTTAAATTTCAGCAGCAATTTTTGCAAAGTGATTTTAAAATTTTAATGACAAACTTTAAGGCACAGTGACTTCTGGCCCTGAACTGCATAATAACCTCTTTCCAGGCCTCTTTTGTTCTCAGGTCTGGTCATCTAAGTGACTGCATTTAAAACTTGAGATGCCGGGCATTGGATCGCTCTGCTGGAAGAGCTCTGTCCCATCAGTAATCCTCAAAGCAAACTGTGTGCACGTGATAAAATGTTGTTTTTACATCCTCTTTATATTTCTGATGTAAAAGTTTAGGCCTTTAACTTGAGTCTTATTTGAGTCAGCTTCCGTTTTTTTCTACATACCTACTTTGTAAATCAACCTGTAACAATTGTATGGAAAAATGTTATAAATAGTTTATTATCATTATTAATATTATGTATAATAGTATGCATATACACACTTTAAAAATAGCCGGTGTAAACTTCTAAAGGTTTTCAAAAGTCGTGTAAGGGGAGTTTTTATGTAATGGTCCCCAACTTCTTTTTGGGGTGTACATGTTTTCACTCAGCAGAAACTCCTTCTGAAACATCAACAGCTTCAAACTAAATTACCATTCCTCCGAGGTAAAACAAATTTCTGTTTACGAAACATGGTGTTGAATTTTTTCCTGTTTTGACGGCCAATTTGTGGGAGCTTGCTGTGGAACATCCACAACGAACAAATAAAATTAAAAAAACAAGCAGGATTTGGGGAGAAGAAAAAACAAAAGAGAGGGAAGCTGGAGTCCTGTGGTCTTGGTTTTGGCGTATAATTCTGTGTACGTTCTTCCCCCAGAGCAGTTCATAAATAAGCAAGCAGAGTTAAGCGTCTGCGTCTGAAGCCTCGCCATCTCGTCATCTTACGCGTTCAGAGCTGGTTCCGCTCAGACCGAAGAAGAAAACAAAGATAAACTATCATCAATAAATTTCCACCAGGAAGGGTTTCTTTGTACACCACGCTACAGTGTCCGAGAGGAGTGAGGGGGGATTATAGGGACTTTTTTTTTGGAGTATTTCCCACAATAGGATAAGTCACAGACACTCCCTTGGTATCGTCTCCTCTGCCCCCTCCTTCCTCTAATACAGTCTTCAGTTTAAGAGAGTTTGTCTGTGGATACACTCAGTACACAGGCAGCTCACAGGTTCTTGGTGTTTATGTGAGTCTTGTAATGCTTCGTCAGGTGGTCACTCCTCATGAAGCGTTTCTGACACTGGCTGCACTCGAAGCGCTTGTCTCCTGTGGGGGGACAAAACGACAGCGATAAATCAATATTTTCATTCATATACTTGCTGATAGTGCAGTATTCCTAGTTCCTGTATTAATATACCGGTGTACTAGAACATTTGAGAAATATCTCTATTTTATGTCAGTTGATAGTGTTCGTACAGCTATTTTAAAATATTTCATTTTTTACTGTTAAAGTTTTGGCTCATCTTTTTATTTTTAAGTTCTGTTTTTACTACATTGCAGTTTACATTCTGTGCAAACACGACTGCATTCAAATAGATTATATTCATGTATCAGAAACCTCAGAGACGTAAATGCTCAGATGTTTAAACCAAATGCCTTCTTCATTGCACACAGAGCTGTATCTCTTATCACTAATCTGATTTTATAATAATCTCTGCTGATAGTCACTTACCCTATTTGTCTTTTTTCATATTTACTGCCCAGCAGACGCTGCTGTGAGTAGCCTGACTGGAAACATCCAATAAGATGATAATGAATGTCAGAAATAACTGCTTTTTTCTACTTTTAGTGAGAGGGACATCTGAACTTTACTACTCAAAATTCCTAATATGTGACCTCAGTAAGCCTCTCCCAGCTGATCAGTGATGGATGAACTAGTTTTCTTTCTTTTGTTCTTTCAGTTTGGATTTGATGAAGTGGTTAAAACTGCCACCACAAGCTGTAGCTTTTATCTCACCCACTCTTATTCATGAGGTATCCTTCTTTCGTTGGAGCCATTGTGTGTATGTGTGTGTTTCTGTGTGTGTTTCTCCAGCAGACAGACCTGTGTGTGTCCTGGCATGCCGCTGCAGCTCGTCGCTGCGCGTGAAGCGTTTCCCACAGAAAACCCAGTTGCAGACGAAGGGCCTTTCGCCAGTGTGCAGTCGGACGTGAGCTCTGAGCAGCGACGTTTTCCTGAATGTCTTCTCACAGCCGGGGACGTGGCAGATGTGCTTCCTCTTCCCCACCTCCCCGGGCCTGCAGTGTGAACACGCACAAACATACACAGTGAGGTGTACAGTCTGCGTAGTAGAACTGAGCATTCAAAAGTAACAACCAACTGCATTTGATTTAGCATCAAAAT
>NW_023339729.1:24587847-24593185 GCF_004916995.1 Morone saxatilis | reverse complement strand
TTGTATTCATTGCAACATCTTCTTATCCAACACTATTCACTAAAAAATAGGCTTTCATTTATTTATTACACAAGTTCTCAAAATGTCTAAGAGAAGGTAACTAATTGAAAATCTTTCCAGTTGGTAATATTTCCTTACAGCCTTACAATTCTAAATCTGTTCTTGTCTTTTACTGAATGCTTGCACCACAGCCAGGGAAGCTTGGTTGATATTGGCACGTACTTGCCCCATCTCTTGACGCACTCACCTCTTGTCTGCGTCTTTACAGTTGGGGCACGTGCAGGCCATACGTCGCTTCTTTTCTCCTGGCTGGCCGGGCAGCTCCAGGGTGAGGGTCTGGTCTACCTGGATGGCCGGCTGGCCCTGCGTTGTTGCCAGCTGGAGCCCTCCGCCCTGCATCGTCTGGACCGTGAGGTGCTGCTGGCCTGACAAACACAGAGACAGACGCACCGTAAGAGACACAGCGGGGGCTACTGCCAGAGCGGTTCCTCTGAAAATCTAATGAGACTAGCAGCTGACTGAGTCAAAGTGGAATGAAATTCTAATGAGTGATTAATGGTAACATTAGCATAATGCAGACACATGAAAGCAAACAGTTGACAAGATGTTCTAAACAGAAGGACTTTTTATATCCAAGAGTTGATTAAGCGTCTGACTGTTGACTGTTCACAATATCTTGAATCATTTAATCTTCATGGTGGATGTTTTCTGCTGACTTTGCCCTCAGGCCGGCCAATCACTGAATATTATTATTTTTCCACTTTCACTGAATCTGTTCCCTGATTATAGGAGGCCAAAATGTGTCTAATTAAATTCTTTCTAACAATTGTTCTTAAAAAAAGAAGAAAATAGGTAATTAAAGTGTTATATTGATATTCTTCAAGAGCTACTAAAAACTAAGTATATACTGTAGTTAAGTACATTTAGAGCCTTCATCTATTCTGTTATTATTTACCTCTTTATGATTAATGTGTGACTTGGCTGCTGCTGCAATTTCCTGAAGGGATTAATAGAGTACTCTATAATCTTTGTATGTAATCCCACTTGTTTGAGTTGGTAAACTATACGTACAGTCTCTTTATCACACAATCCAATGCTTCTGGTCCCAGTCTATAGTCTTCTTTGCCAACATCAACTCACCCCCTGCGTTGGTGATGGTGACAGGAACTCCCTGAACTTGGACCCCGTTGATGCTGATCGTTTGCACTGCCTGAGCTGTTGAGGAGAGCTGCGGCGTATTCAACGTTATCATTCCCCCCGCCGGGGCGATTTTTGCCAGAGTCCGTTCCTTCCGACCCCCCGCCAGCGTCCTCTTGGTGGTGCCCTGTGGCGAGGTGGTGGTGGTGACGACCGAAGTGGTGGGAGTCGTTGTCGTGGAGACCGAGTCCTGGACCTGAATAGACTGCCACTCACCCGATGCTGTTTTGAAGAGGATCTGAGGGAAGAAAATGTCAAACGGGCGTCTGAAGTTTGATTTAATCGGGGCTGCACAGTGTGACTGGGGTTTGTGCTCATTTCCTGCTCTCACTCAAAGTTTTATATCACTGTCTGTAAAATCAAAAACTGCTAATTAAACGTACTTAAAGGTGTTTTTAACTGGTTATGAAACAGTCTTACTTTGATACTTATGTATCTATCTGACCTACATAAACAAAGAAGACCATCAATGAGAAGATTTATTTCTACAGTTTTTCTTGAAGCCTGCCAGCAGCACAGAGGCGGTGGAAAAAAAACTACTGCTTTTGTCCGAAGGGGCAGCAAAAAATAAAACCTTTCTCATTGTTCCTTGCTAATTAGCACTACACACAAAGTACAGATGAAGCTGATGGGAATGTTATTAGTTCTGCAGGTATTTGATCATAAACCAAAGCAATGCAGAGATTTAAATGTTCACCAAAGTTATTACAATTCATCCTGAGGGTGGAAATAATGTGTTTTCTGACAATCCATCCAATAGCTGTTGAGACACTTGATTCATTCAACAACCTCGTAGCTTTAAAAGAACAGTGAGGGGGTTGTGAATGGACAAAATATGATGGAAATCCATCCAGTCGTTGCTGAGATATTTCACTTTGGACCCAACTGGTGGACCGACTGACCAACACTGCCAAGAGCCCAGTGGTCGCACTGAAGCTAAGGCTAGACGTGATTCTAGCACATGGAAGATTGTTATTACAATAGATGAAAGAGTGAATATAATCATTATACAGCAGCTTAGCGTCTGAAGAGATACCTGTGTCGGTGTTGGATCTGTCTGAGTGACCTGCAGGCTCGAGGGGACTGACTGTCTCTGTGGGACGGGCGGTAACGTGGCGGAGGCGGCCTGCACCACCTTCAAGGCCTGCTGTGGGATCTGAACCACCTGAGACTCCGGTTTGGACTGGACCAACTGGACCTGCTGCACCACAGCTGGCTGCCCAGGACTCTGTACGATCAGTAGGTTGTTACCCGCCTGCAAATACAGAGACAGGAGAGGTTACCTGTGGTGGTCAGGTATCAGGAGGCTTCTAGCTCACATCTGGAGTGGTGTGACCACAAATGAGAGGGGAGGAGTTCAGTGTGTTCAGCTGTGGGAGCATCTCTCTCCACAAGGACACTAAACACCACAAATTAGTGGGCTCACTTTGAATCACACCTGCATTAATTGTTCTTTTGGCCACTTGAGGGCAGCAGAACAAGCTGTGTACTGAGAATTAACACCGTATATGTCAGTCCTATAACTACTCTAGCAGGGAGAGTGAACCAACATTACAAAGTTACACAGAGTTGGTAAAAAGGTTAAGTTTGGTTGGTATAATAATCTATTCATTCATTATTAATCCAAAGGGGCAAAAGTGATTCACATTGTGAGGATTAACTGATTTTATAACACTGTAAATTCAATAACTTTGTGCTGTGGTTTGTGGACAGAACCAACTGTTTACTGTGATTTGAAAAAAGTCATTCAGTCGAAATACAACGTATTGTTTCCATCAACAGTTGGATGGATTCACATTCTCTGCTAATAAGTGAACCTTGAGTTTAGACTCCTTACTAAGATACTCTGTCTGTTTCCAAGGTCAAGAATGAACCTTGTTGTTTGCATAAGGACAAAAGTGAACTACTGTATCTTGCTTCAGTACAAACATGTTAAGATTGTATGAGCCAGTGAACTATAACACAATGTGTGCATTCAGCAGCAGCAGCAGCAGCAGCCAGATGTTACCTGAATGATGTTGTCACCAGCTTCTATCAGGATGGTCTCCATCTGCTCGGGGGGTGGGGAGGCAGCCTGTGGAGGAGGAGGCTGAGCAGCGAGGACCGCTTTCTTCTTCCTCCCTCGTCGTCCCTTTCCTGGAGTGGGAGGGGCAGCTGCTGTCTCTGTGATGATTTGAGCCCCGCCCACCTCTCCGGTCGCCACATTGAGCGGCAGCGTGAGCCCGCCGGGCAGCTGCACCATGTTTGCAGCAGAGTTGTTTGGCTTGCGCAACTTGGGGGAGGGCTTGATGGCTACAGTCTTCTGTGGAGTGACCGGAGTGGCGGCGGCTGCGGGGGCCGGCATGGTCATGGGAGTGGTGATGATGGCCTGGTTGGTGCCTGGTATGAGCTGGATCTGACCTCCCTGTGGCATCACCTGGATGGTCTGCGCGCCCTGGATCTGCGGCATCATCTGGTACTGGATGTTGGCGGGGGCCGAGGTGTTGGTGCGGGCCGGGCTCTGCTGGATAGTGAGCACAATGGGACTGCCGGGGGCCGTGGAGCCCAGGCCTGCGGGGAGCTGGATCACATTGCCTTTGGCTGACAGGAAACCCAGGTTTTTGGGCGGAGCCGGGGCGATCGGAGCCGGCTTTATGGGGAGGAGCCTGCGAGGCTGCGGCTGCGCTGGGGGAGACGTGACAGGAGCCTGAGCAGCAGGAGGGCCAATTTTACTACAGGTGGCGGCCAAGAGGGCCAGAGGAGAGGGCTGGGTGTCCTGCGGGGACAAACACAGTCGATCACACACAGTCGGCACTAAAAGCAGCCTGAGCAGAAACAGTTAACCACTAGCAGAGAGAGACGGGGCTAAAATAAGCAGGTGAAGCTCAACAGACTGGTTTCATAAATCATGAAGAATGTCAAACGCGTGGTGTAGTAGGTCAGAGTTTCTACCTGCAAAGCTTTTGAACATTTCTGTGAGATCAGCATAAGGAGGCGTTCTGCATGAATGTCAGCTTCAGCTATTTTAAAACACTTCACATACACCGGGCCACTTAACACACCTGGAGTAACAGCTGTCTGCCTATTGGGACCGAGCTGCGTGGCACTGACGTAATCAATCAAGTATCGTAACACTTCAGACCAAACAATGTGAAGTTGAAGTACGATAATATGATGATCAGTGACTGTCTGTGCTTTACAGTCAATTATGAGAAAGTAGAACATTTCTTTAAACCAGAAGCATCGAACAACCAAATGGAAGAATTATCACAATATTCATTAAGTCTCGTGTAACACAATAATCTAAGCTCAAAGGTCGACTCATTAGCTTTTGTCCATCTTCAGGTGAAGCTGAAAGCAGAAGGACCTTTGATTAAACCCCACTTCTTCACAGGAGTTCATCAATCAGCGACATGAATGCATCACGGGTTAGTACAGGAGACGATGTCAGGAGAGCCACGGTGCAACCAGGGAGCAGACGGCAGCAGCATGTGACTTGTGGCTGTTACTCACTTGTGTGGAAGCAGTGGAGGGCTGAAGGTATTCACTGGGACTGACAGCAACAGTGGTGGCCATACTGTCCTGTTGTTCTGGAAAACACACACACACACACACACACACACACACACACACAGTCACTTCAGGGCATCTATTTTCTGTTCAAGGACATCACAGACGACATTCCTACCAAACAGAAACAGATGTAAGAGACAGCAGTTACACAGATTACGTCATGAATTACTAAACTAAACGTTCACACACACACGGTGTTCTGTCATCGTGGCTTCTTTAAATGTTTATCCTTTCTCTTTCAACATGTATTTAATTAATTAACTCAGCTTCAACAATAACTGTCAATAACAACAATATCTGATAAGGATGCACAATCACTTGAAATAGTTTTGAAATGGAAGAAATCACGTGTGTGTGTCACTTTATCATGAATTCAAAGTAAATGAGGATGATTGTTATGATTTGTTCTTTCATCTTTTAGATCTTTTATGTGTAACCGAGCAGAAGGCCTCATGTAGAGCAAACATACGTCTGTTACACACTGGTCCTTTGAGAAGCATTATTTCATAAAGAACAACTGAAATCATTCATTATATTATATTTATATTATATCCAAGACAACAAATTGCTGTTATAAACCTTTTCACAA
>NW_023339729.1:24587411-24587748 GCF_004916995.1 Morone saxatilis | reverse complement strand
GTTGAAGAGCAGAGAGATGGCTCATTACTGCCTCTACTTCAATACAGCACCAAACACAGCCACCTGTTTATTTAAACAAACTGAAATACTTCTGTTTGAGCGCTGTGCACAGATCCATCACAGATCTGCTGATTCACTGCACTAACATTACAGTGAAGCATGAAGTGGGACTGCATCACAACCACAGGTCAGATGCAGTCAGTCACTGCTCACTGTGAGGAAGTTGTCCCATAATACACAACAACAACAACAACAACAACAACAACAGTGAACTGAAACAGGTTCAAGTGTTCGACATTCAGCCGGGACTAAAACTCACAGAGAGAGAGAGAGAGAG
>NW_023339729.1:24579529-24587311 GCF_004916995.1 Morone saxatilis | reverse complement strand
GCGGCGACCAATCAGCTGCGGGTGTCTCTGTGAGTGACGTTCGCCGGAGCCAATCGCGGCGCGGCGTTCGCGCACGTCACTCGATGGATGACGGCTCGGCCAATGGGGTGTCGAGATTGTGCTCCGGGAGGGGCGTTTCCGAAGGAGAGACCTCGAAGAAGCTCGGGGCCTATTGCAGCGGGACTAGGGTTTCACTGACGTCCCTGACGACCAATGTGGGTATTCAGGGGCAGTTCGGGCAAATCTAGAATGACAACCCTGCTGATCAATGGGCTTTGAGTGTGTGCTGAGTGACCTGTTTAAATTGCCCCATGTTTTATTATAAGGAGGCCGTTATGTGGGCTGACACAGACTGTAAACAGACTGCTATATATCCATTGTTTTAATGACAGCGTGGTTAAAGATAGACTCACCTGGCTGTTCTTATAAAGGATCTTTTCACCTGGCTCAAACGTGTACGGTGTGCAAGCTGTTGTCTTTTGAATCCTGTTGTTATTCAATGCATTCCTGCACAATAGGCTGCAGCTTGACCCTGAGAGGCTCTCTGACCCAGTATTTGTTCTTTTTGCTTGTGTAACAGCTAATCCAGTGGTGGATATAGAATTTTAGTCATTAGGTTAGTGAAAACAACAATATCTGTGGCTCACCTGGTGGCTCACCTGGTGGCTGGGTCCTTACTTGCCCTTTTTCTGCATTCACCCCTCATATTTACTGTCTATGTTCAGCTGTTTCTGTCTAATAAAGGCCATAAAAGCCCCCAAAAACCTTTAAAACACTAATCTAATGTTAAATTATTAGCTTTTATTTATTTATGTATTTATTTATTATACTGTATAATATATTGATATGAAAGGTGATGCTAGTAGGGATGTGACGATACATTCAAGTCACAGGTCCACGATATTATTTTATCACGATTTTTTTAAACAAAATTATTTCTCAGGCAAAAGTCTATAAAACATATTTTCTTTACTGAACTATAGATGATATAATTTCTGAGGCATTGTATAAACTGTGCAAAAACAATGCATATTTCCTTTTCTTTGTAAAAGTGAAGCCGACGTCTTTGCGCCTCGATACAGCGACTGACACCAGTGACGTAGAACAAGCACAGTCAGACTTGCATAGCGCCCACTGCTGTTTTAAAATAGTATCGTGGTTTAACTGTTTTTTACGCAGTGTTACCTGAATAAAATGAGTTTAAACATTGTTGGAAACATTTGGGATAATGTAAGAACGCAACTCAGCTCCATATACAACACAGGTCTGGTGCTGCAGACAGTTTAATGTGGAAATGTTACAGACTGCGTCTTTAATGAACAAAATAAAATAAAAAATATAACTTCAGGTTCTTAGAAATGTGGATTTGGATGTTGTTTTGTGCAGAACTCATCTCATTAACTGCTCAGCTAACCTAAAATTTAGCAATTAGCAGCTGAAGGAAGAAGAGCAGCAGCTAGATGTTGTTGGTTGGTGGAGACCAAACACAACTCCAATGGGATGACCACAGTGTTCCAGGTGTACTGGATGAGTAATGGGAGTAATGGGAGTAATGGTTTGTGTAATATCAGGACTGTTTATAATGTAAAGAAACCACAGAACTACCTGACACAGAGACAACACCGACTGCATGATGAGACTAATTTTTGGTCACAACCAGGCTTGGAGGATTACATGTAACTGAGTTATGTAATCAGAATACCAAAAAAAGGTAAGTGTAATCTATTACATTATTTACATTTACATTAAAATATACCAGTTGATGATCGTTGATGCTTCTGATGTCTTAAAGAATACACACACCTACATCATTACTTCCTATTAATATTTATTACCTCTTGTTTTTATTTACATATTTGGTGTTGAGGTAATCCAGAGGTAATGGAAAGTTACATTACTTTAATGTTGTAACAGGTAATTAGTGGAATTGTATCGGATTACCAACCCCGATCACAAAATAATCCAAAGAACAAACCTCAAAAATGTCAGTATTAACTGAAAACCGTCTGTAGTCAATCTGGTCTCTTGGACTCAGACCAGACTTGAACACTGAAGACTCGGCACTCGTCTGGTTTGCCGTTTGGCCACAACCCACCGAGAAAACGACCAGCTCTGCCACTGCAGGCCTTTCACCCTGTAGAGGAAATATTCCAGTCGTGGCTGTCAGTCCCATCTGCCGTCAACATCCGCTGAACTGGCCTGCAGCACTTTCAGCCAACATGTAGGCTACAATGAGCTGTCCCTCCTTCCCATTGGCTCACTCCCTGTTACTCCTTTCACATCCACAATGCATGCAGCCCTTTTCATATAGGCTTTTTCCCAAAGAGTGCACTTGACCTTATTCACAGTCATCTCTGTTTCTCTCCATCCCCTCCCTGCATCACTGCGAGGGCTTTTTTTTTAAAGTGCTTAGGAAGCCAGAGTCCTGCTTTTAGCTTAAGCACTTTCTCCCTCTCCACCTCAAGTGAGCTGCAGTTGGCGGTGGAGGATGCAGATACTGTCTATCACCTTCTCCCCAGGCACCTCTGTGGAGAGCCTCAGAGAGAAAAGAGCTGCATAATTTAACTAAGATATCTCACTTTTTTTCCACTTAACAGGCTTCATGAGTGAGCCAAAGCATTATCTGGAGAGTTTTCAGCCATAAACATTTCCAACTGAATGGCTGCTGTTAAAAAATTAAACACTTTCTATGTCGTGAAACCTAAACCAGAGACTGTGAAGCGTCTTTACAGTGTTAAATATCTGCATTCATAATGTCGCACATCCATCTCCATGTCGGCTGCTAATGGGCGTTCACTTGCCTGTGAAGTAAACATGAAACATACAAGATCTGAAATGCATATTCAGTTAATTGATCGAGTACCAATTAATTGGCTAACATTCTGATGATCAGTTAATCGTTTAAGTTATTTTTTGGGGAAAAATGTCCCAAAAAAATGTTGTTTTCAGCTTCTTAAATGTCCAGTGTGAAACATTTAGGAGGATTTAATGGCAGAAAGTGAATGTAATATTCATAGCTATGTTTTTAGTAATGTATAATCAACTAAAAATAAGAATCGATTTGTTTTTTTTACCTTAGAATGAGACGTTTATCTACAGCAAGTCTTCTACGGTTGGTTCCCACCACGGTTGGTTACTGGTTCCCAACCTGGAACAAGCAAGGGTTTAATATTTCTTATTTTATTCTGGGCAGTGTGACTCCCTGAATCCCCAAAGAAGGAATTATTATTACTTCTTAGGCTGAAAAAAACATCTGAGTATTTGAGAAATTTCCCCCCCGAAGCTGAAAACACGTCTCTGAAAATGAAACTTTGAAAACAGCAGCTTGAAAATAAAAATCTGAACACAAGGTCCAGTTTACTTGTTGTTTCTGAAGCTCTCCTAACCTAAGGCGTTGTATGTCGGTCACATATATATAACACTGTTCATGCATTCATTAGTCACATGATAACAAAATGCAAAAATGAAAATGTTTTTGTCAAAGGCTGTGAAAAGATGGTGACAGACACCTTCATGTAACTAACTGAACACTAACACAACAAATTATTATTATTATTACAATATAACAAAGATTTTTTTCAACAAATGATGCCACACACACCACAAGTTTATTTTTTCCTCCTTTTTTTTACTGAAAACGCTGAGCCAGTCGCCAGCTTCAGGGTTCTGAGAAATAGAATGAGCAAAATACACCTGGGCATTTCAACAAAACTGACAGGTAAAGACGAGTCGTGGAAGATATACACACTTTGACAGGGCATTGTGGGTAAAAAAAAAAAAGAACAAAGAAGAGACATCTGGGCTCGTAAACTCCCAGCACAGTAATGAATAACAAATTCA
The DNA here is from genome assembly GCF_004916995.1 of Morone saxatilis. NCBI lineage: Eukaryota > Metazoa > Chordata > Actinopteri > Moronidae > Morone > Morone saxatilis. The sequence continues at coordinate 24,583,471 of NW_023339729.1, read as the reverse complement.
TTATTTTAATGCAAATAAACTCCACGTTAGTTTTGTCTCTTCTGTTGTTTTTTATTGTCTAAGACTTCAGTGCTTTAATCAGGACACATACTGAAACATGTGGTCATCTTAAAGGGACAGTTCACCACAAAATCAAAAATATACCTGTTATTTATCCATCTAGATCAGTGGGTCCCAAGCTTTTTCCTTAAGGGACCCCTTTTCCATCATTTAGTAAACTGACATATTTTATAGATATTTCATATTGTATTCAAACTGTACAGTGAACCCAAACAGCAACAACTCAGTAACAGCAGGAAGTTTTCATAAAACAAGTGATTTGGATGAAATTTGAGCAGATTATTTCCTGTGTAGGGAACTTTTTATACAATTATCTGTCTGTATTATGTATTTCTAAGAATCATACAGACTTACTAAGCTTCTTTTTAGATAAATTCAGTGTTTTCTTGTCCCAGGCACTTGGCCATTGTTTTATTAAACAATTTACTTAACAATTTACATTCACATTTCTTCACAGAAGTAACCCAAATGCTGAGCTATAGGTCTGCTGTGTATTTTTTTAAAGTTTTCTTACACTTTTTGAATTCAAGAAGGCGTCACGACACCCCAAAAAGTTTTGGCGACCCCTAGTGGGGATCCCAAGCCACTGATCTAGATCAGGGGTGTTTTTTGGAGATATTGGCTGTAGAGATTTTTGCCTTCTCTCCAATATAATGAAACCAGATGGCACTCAGCTTGTGGTGCTCAAAGCGCCAAAAAAATACATTTGAAAAACTCAACAGCGATGTCTCTTTCCAGAAATCATGACCCAGTTACTTGTTCATCCACAGACCTTGTTGTGAGCAGTTTCATGTAGGAACTGTTTTCTGTCTACCAAACTACACCCGCCAATGTAATAATGTTTACATCCTAGAAGAAGAAAATAGTTCTTACATGAAACTGCTCACAACAAATTTGACACTTTGAGCACCAAAAGCCCGAGTGCCAACTGGTTCCATCATAGTGGAGAGAAGACAGACATTAGAGACATATCTCCAAAACTTGACAACTCACACAAAAACAATCCAAGTGGATAAACAGCACTACAGGTAAGAGGAAGAATATGTATTTTTGATTTTGGGGTGAACTGTCCCTTTAATATTAAAGAGAGGCTCCCTTTGTGCATTGTTCTTCAAGTCCAGTGAGCTATCTGGAATAAAACTGTGTTAAAATCAGCTGTTCGTATTGTAAATTGCATTTCTGATAGATATTTTTTATCTTTGGTTTTTACTCCATGTTCCTGTGAATACCTGTTCAAATGTAAACAGGCGAAATCTTGTCATGTCAGAGCAACAGATATCAAATTATATACCAACAGGAGCCTCAATAGGCGAAGAATGCACTGCAACTCCAGGACATGTTGTGCTATGAGTGTTGGACACAACTCCTGGCCGATCGGTACTGCATATGTGCAACTCTCAGCAGAGATGAAAAGGAAACAAGATGGCTCGTTAGCTACTTCCAACATTAGCTCTGGAAAAAAACAACGTGTTTAATTCAGAATTAATTGATTAAGACTTTTTAAAACGTCTTCTTGGAGCAGTCTGATGATATGATGACTTAAGCCGGAGATATACTCGCTGTTTAACCACTTGTTCACATTGCGGTCCAAACGATACGGGAGGCCGTCATCATAGGGGACAATTATCTGTACTATAACTCTCATGCATCCTGCTTTAAACATAGGCCTGAATTACCTTTAGAATAGAATAAAATTATACATGTGTTTTCTTTGTTTTGATATCAACATTATATATCGGCCATCGGCAGCCATGCTCTCTAAATATCGAGTTTAAAGCACGTATACCTCCTTCCTTCTAAGTACATCTCATCTGTAAGCATGTGTGAGACACACAGGGCCCATACTGTACATATGTAGCAACAACAAGCACATTTTTTAGATAACTAAGCTAATGTTTGAAAAAGTGGTTCCAAATTTTCTTTTAAGTTATTAATATTAGCTCCAAAGCTTCAAGGGCGGATCTACCACAGTTTGGTGTCAAATGACACAGAAATTCTGATTAATTTTTCACAATAATGCATTAAAAGACGGAAATTAATACACATCATTTAATGATGTTATGGCCACATATTACACCAAGGTCTGAAGATTTAGGAATGCCAACTTTAGATGTTTCTAGTCAATGCTTTACTGCCACAATAATATAATGTTTAATGAGTTCACACATTTGGGGTTTTTTTTACAAGCAAATATTGGTATGTGATTGTTTGCAAGCATATATTTCTGCCACTACGTGAATATCTGTCTAAATCCGCCCTTACGGAGCTGATAATTGAAGTAGCTAACGAGTGAGACATCCTGTTTACTTTGTTTCTCTGTTGAGTTGCACGTGCTTAGTACAGATCTGACAGGAGCTACAATTCACACCATGAAACCTTTATCTAAAGGTTGTCAAGAGGCATTCTGGGATAGGAAATCAGTAATATCTCCTGCAATGCGGACTGTTTGAATGGTCGGTTGCCCTGCCTCTGTGTGTATATCTGTCCTGAGGGCAACTTTAAATCCAAAAAACCCTCATTTTAACAGACTGGAAGGAAAAACAAGGAAACGGCAGCAAACAACAGTTGTACAAATTGACCAGTGCATTGTGTTTTTAAACGTCCAGTTCAGCACGTTCAAATCAAGTTCATTATTCACGTTTTCCTTTTGTTTCAAACCAACATCTCTGCAGTCCCTCAGAAGACGAGGCTGAGTCCTCTGCGTCTGAACTTCTCATTGACAGTTTTCCCACTGGTCCCTCTTTTTGTTAGTCCAAATCAAGAGAGAGGCGGGTCCATCCAAGTCCATCTGGACACAGAGATTTCCAAGGACTCTGACTGGCTGATGCTGGCAGACCAGAACAGATCAGTCCTCCATACAGAAAACCTAGGCAGAGATAGAGGTTGTAGGTTAAAATAAAGCTGCATTCACACTGCATATCAGATATATTAGATAATAGACCCTCCTCAACATGTGTTAAAGGTTAGAAAGCCCTTTTAAGCCACCCTGCTCTGTTATGCAAGTGGACATTCATGTTATTAATAATAGCACAGCCCTTAAAACGTTTAATAAGAAACGTGATGTGTGCTTAAAATTCAGAAAATATAGTAAAGCACTGTAAAAAAAACAATGAATATTTAAACCAACTCCAGGAAATTCAACTTACTGAGCATCTCATTTTAAAGTCGAGGCTTCAGAGTTCAGTACACTGCAGTCCATGTTTTAGTTATATCGACATCGATATATGAAAAGATAAATGTCGGATGTTTTAATGTCTATGTAATAATTTATTTATTTATGTGTTGTTTTTTTTTACTAAAGATGAAGTTTCTTGGCTGTCCTAAGGATGCTTTGAGGTTTTTACAAGTAACTAATGGATCAAAACTTTAAACATTAATATAGCAACAAACAATTATTATCTATATAAAGATTTAGTGGAGTCTTGGCGTCTCACTCCCTCTGCCTGAGTTGTATCGATGTTTTTATCATCTACGTCGGTGAATCATTTATTTCGATGTTGGAAAGACTAACAGAGAGAACTAACCCTAACCCTTTTATTTTGTTTCTGTCCACTTTGAATAGTTACGGTAAAATGAGTGTTTTTGTCTCTGGAGGTCTGGTGGAGAGTGATATGTGATATTATGGCGGTTTGTGGTTAAAAAAAGGTCTATCTCTGTAGGGATCCTTTCCATAAATGATGTCAGACACTGACAATAACAACCTGAGTCTGTCAGTGGGCAGAAAAGAACGTCTTTGCAGCCCTTTTCCCAAATATTTTCAGCTTAACTTATTGAATTAAGGATTTATTTCAACCAGCCCTAGCTTTGGTGGTTTTTGGTGATTTTTATTTCATTTCTGTCCCATTGTTTGGTCTGAGAATGCTGGTGCTCTAGTGGGCGACA
>NW_023339729.1:24575429-24579504 GCF_004916995.1 Morone saxatilis | reverse complement strand
ACAGTGCTGATCAGATATGGATCCAGATTCTGTTGTTGACTATTTCTCTCCTCAAATCTGTTCACAAACATATTTTAACTGTTTATCTGGAATATGAGATCCTGTGTGACCACAGTACGCCGCCTCCGCTGGCTCCAACAAACCGCCACGGCTACGATCATAATGCCAAAGTCAAGGCTTCAAAACGGTACCAATGGGCGATGTCAGGATGGGTTCACACTCCAAAATAACCCATGATATCATCACTATGAAGTCGTCAGGGTCATTGTCCCTCCTCAGTGGATTGCACCTTTAATATCTGACCACTTTGGATCAACTGTAACACAGTTTCTATGAAAACAGATTCTGTATCTTTGAATTTAGTTTAGAAAAATATGAAGTTTCCACTGACATTTGCTGTCAATAATATAAATATTTGCTTAAAAAAATATTATTAGTATTCAGAAATATTATTAAATTGCAGATTAAACTCAAAGTGAACCAATAAAATGTGAACCTGCAGTGGAGCAGAAACACATGAATGAATAAACCCATTACAGGAATATTATAAGAACACAGTGTTTTTATTACTTTGTCTCCTTATAAGGAATGAAAACAGAAATCAGCTGTTTTGGGATGTTGATCCAGGTAGCCCCTCTGATATTAAAATGCCACAGACTAATTTATAGTTGTCATCATCGGTGCTCATAAAGTGGTGTTATGGGCTGAGCGGAGGAGGAGCGGGTGGGGCCTGGGCTGGGAACACAGAGGCAGACTGTGGTCACTGACCGGAGACTCTACTGGCTTTTATTCTACACAAATCAGACCGCATGTCTGACCCAGGGGTCCGCCTGCTGCCCGGAGCGAACTGCACTCGGTCCCCCGATATTTGACAGATGGATGCTGAGCTGTCGTGAGGGAGGAGGATGAAAAAATCGGCTGATATATTTTTTGGCATTTTCGCTCATAGCCTATTTATGGGAGGCAGCGGCGGCTTGGCCCTTTCTTTATTATAGGAACGAGATCTCCGCGGTTAGCTATGTGAAGAGCAGATCGCCTAATAATTCTCGTTTCGCGATCCTGAGGAATAATTATGAACAACGCGCAAGATATGTCGCCCGATTTCGTGTTGATGCGCCTGGTTTCCGCGGCCGAGGATGACCGCTTGGACGCAGAAAACGGGAATCTGCCGCCGGGAGGAGTGGTGGCAGGGCTGGGGAAGGAGGTCCTGGCTCACAGCGGCGTCAAAGCGGGGTTGGATATCAGCCGAGATCCGACGGCGGGCCTCGAGCATCCTAGCAACCGCCTGAACAAAGCGCAGCCGAGCGGCGAGGGCACGGCTGCACCTGACACCGGGGGGACGGAGAGCCGAGCCCCGCTGTCCGCGCCTCCTCCGCCGCAGAGCCCCATGGAGGCCCAGGGCTTTGACTTCGCTCCCAGCCCCGGCCTACGGCCTCAGCTGCTGGTCTTCTCCAATATAATGCGGAACGGAGAGGGGATTTTAGAATTAGACCGACGGAATCAGCCGAGGGATGCTCTGGGTTTGGACCAGAGCCCGGGATCTGGCTGCTCCGGCCCGACTGTCAATAACAACACCCTGAGTCCGGGAGACGTTCAGCAGCAGCAGCAGAACCTGCTGGACCGGACATGGGGAGCGCATCCGCCGGTAACCGCGGACATGCAGGGAGCTGCGGAGCTGTGCCGCCGGCATCGACTCATCACTACCCCGCCCGAGTGGCCCTTGTTGTCGGAGAGATCCAACCCTCTCACCGTGATTGACTCTAAATGGGGATGCGCCACCAGGGACAGAGAGGGAGCCGTGTTTGAGCTGGCCCGACGGTTCGGGGAGCTGGGGGTCGGTGCGGTACCCAAGATGCTGTTCAAAGCAGGAGAGCTCCCGCAGTGTTCGTGTCAGGGTGCACACGGACCGGCAGGAGGGGGAGTAGAGCCCGGGGATGACCCGACAGAGACCAGCGATGCATTGTTGGTCCTGGAGGGGCTGGGGAGCGGGGATGTTGCCGGCCTGGGCATGGACGAGTGCCCGGAGGGTGAGACGGATGATGAGAACGGACGCCGCGAGTTTTTGCTCAACAGGAAAAGGGAAATAGTTCAGAAGATGTCCGGGACTTTCTCCATCAGCAGCTTCCAAGCGGAGCTGAGGAGGCAGGTGGAGGGGTTGGCCCCGGCGGCGACCGAGGCGGCGGCAGCAGCGCACCTTGGCGCGCAGGTGTGCAGCCTCCACGGGAACTTAGCCAGCCGGCTCTCGCAGGTAAGCTCCGGGGACTCAGAGGTTGTCGCCCAGGTTGCAACCATGTCACCGTCACCTACACCGGTCCAGAACTCCCCCTGGGCCACAAGCCCAAACCCAAGCCAGGCGTCGACACCCAGGAGGCGGCCGGAGCGGTGCGCCAGTGCGCCGCGGACTCCCACAGGATGGGCCGCGGGTGCGGAAAAGACCCTCAAAGTTCCGGGGAAGTCCAAAAAGGGCTCGTTAAAGATCCGCCTGAGTAAACTGTTCCGGACTAAAAGCTGCAGCGGCTCCAATCACCTGCTGGACAAGAGGCCCTCAGTGACCTACTCAGTATCTTCTGCCGGGAGTCTGGTGGACATGGCGAGCACCGCAGGTCCTGAGCAGGACGCGGACAGGTGAGCAGCTCTACGGGGCCCTAAACAGTCCAACAGTCATTCATAAAATCAAAGCAATGTTCATGGATGGCACTTTGAAAACCAGCAGTGTTACCAGGAGATTCATTCAGCTTCCTCTGTTGGGTTTAGACTTTTACTAACAAGTTGCAAATAAAATGAAATAATCTGTTTTCAGGAAGTTTCAGGACAAAAATTGGATCAATATGGTAAAAAGAAGGAACACATTCTGAGTCACTGTTTTGTGTCCTGATGGAGACTCATTCAGAGTCCAGACATGTTGATTCCTCTCCAAGTTTACTCCCATTCTGCTGCTTAATAAGCCGGGCAGTCATTGTTCTCTCATGGTTTGACTTCCCTCCTTCAGCTGGCTGTTCCTTCTCTCAGACATTCAGGAACTTTTCACTGCTGCATGTCATTAGAAAGCAAAGAGATTTCTTTTTCAAACCTTTGTGGCCTGTCACCCTCTATCCAACTCACTGCTTAGTCATTATTCACAGCAGCACGCTGGAGGAAGGCTGTGATTAAAAAAACATAGCTTCAGAAGTCTTGACTGCCAGAGCTAAGAGCATCAAACAGAAAAAGTTTATAAAAAAAAAAGCTGCAGGACCCAAAACTGCAGACACACACACACACTCACACTGAAAAGTTAATTTTCTGAACCTCTGCAGCTTCTAATGCTTTCGTTTCTACACTTCTTTAACTCTCCTCTCATGTTCTTCTCCTTCTTCTGCCTGTCTTGATGTGTATCCTGCAGCCACAGCCAGCCCAGACTGACCAGGGCCCACAGTGCCTTCTCCCCCGCCTCCCTCTCTGCCTCCCTCTCTGCTTTCACTGGTAAGGGCTGCTCCGACGCTTTAGGTTGCAATTCCTCAGAAAGGCTTTCTTTTCTGGGGAAAAAAGCCCCCCTGATGCTTCACTCAGCACGCAGGACTCCAGTCCAAACTCTGCAACTGAAGATTATTTTCAGTATCCATTAATGTGCTGTTGATTCATTGATTAATTTAATATATAAAATGACAGAAAATAGTGAAAAATTATCATTCCTTAAAGCCAAGGTAAAACTGAAATACATTTTCTATTGATCAACTTAGGAAATTGTATTTTAATCAGGTGGTTTAATCAGTTGTTCCCAACCTGGGGGCTGTGACCCCCACTAGGGGTCGACAAAGCTTCATGAGGGGTCGCGAAGCCTTCTTGATTTAACAAATATACTTAGTATACTTTTAACTCAGTACATTTCTATTAGAACAATGGCTAAGTGTCAAGGGGAAGAAAACACTGAATTTATCCAAAAAGAAGCCTGTTAAGTCTGTATGATTGTTAAAAACCATTAAAAAATACAGAATACAGACAGAGAAATGTATAAAAAGTTCTTTAAATAGGAAATAATCTGCTCAGAATTCATCAAAATCACTCATTTTAAACAAACTTTCTGCAGTTACTGAGTTCA
>NW_023339729.1:24571832-24575373 GCF_004916995.1 Morone saxatilis | reverse complement strand
AAAATGGGTCCCTTAAAGGAAAAGGTTGGGAACTATTGAATTAAAGTAAAGTGACTTAAGGAAGGTCAAACAAATCTCTCAAAAATAATTTTTTTCCGGTTAAGTCAAATTTAATTTTGACTGTTTGTTAAAGTCTAAAATAAGTTTCTTTTATTTGAGTTTATTTTAAAATCAAAGAATAGATAACGAAGACAATCTGACCAATTATTCCAGTTTGTGACAGTGTTTGTAGACACATTTCGGTCAGTATGAAGTATTAAAGTGTGAATTAGTATTATATATAATCTTCAACCATTCACCATTCAACCACTCTTATAATGTTTCACTATTACGCACCTACATGTTAGATTTGATAAAGAAACAGTGCGGCATTTTGGGAAATAGACTTATTTGCTTTCCAGCTGAGAGTTAGATGATTGATTATCAGTTAGAAGATTGATGCCACTCTCATGTCTGTCTGTTAAATATAAAGCTGGAGCCGGGAGATTGTTAGCTTAGTTTATGTAACACGTTGTATTGGATGGTACAGTAAAACGTGATTTGGATTAATTTTGAGCTCATTATTGAATCAGAGATGAGTTTTCCTGATATATTACTAACTTTCTATACAATTATCAACATTTCAAAATACATAACATAAAGATTTTTACCAATTATAGAAACTGTTTGGTTGTTTTAACTGCAAACTTTTCTAATGCAGGACGAGGCTGTTTATCAGAGAGTGAATATATTCTTCACAGAAATGAAGAAAACATTGAGAGATACATTTACTGTGTATATTTTTAGTTTTATTACCTTGTATTTTTACTCTAAATGGGACCATCATGTACTATATGAACATCATGCTGTATGGAAGAATACTGAGACTAGAGACGGAGACCATAAACTCATCAGGAAACTGTTTACTGAGCTCATAAATCAACTGAGAAGTCAGCTAATTTCCCCATAAGACTCAATACTATGAGACTTCCTTCTTCACAGCCAGTGGGGCTGCCCCCTGCTGTCCATTAGAATGAATGCAGGTTTAATATCACTTCTGTGTTGACACGGAAGCTCTGTCCACTAATTATACACTTTCAATGGTTTAATATGTGCAAATAATATGGGAAAATTGCAAGTTGTGTTAAATTTGTACAGAACGAGGCTAGCCAGTCATGTCTCAATGCTAAGCTAAGCTAAAGAGCCTTGAGTGGTGTCAATTTTAATCTGACTCACTGGTGAGGAAGCTAATAAGCATTTCCCCCAAAATGTTAAACTACTCCTTTTTCTTATATTAAAAAATAAGAAAATTAATTTTAAAAAACAAACAGAATTTCGGCTTCCGATTCTGAATATGCAACCTTTAACTGTTCGTACCAGTCAGAGTCTGTAACTGGTGCACCAGATAAGATAAGACAAGATTTAGCACAAAAGGCCTTTGGATAAGAAGGTTGAGGAGGTCTGTAGCTCGGCTGGCAAAAAATTATTCAGCTGACTTTATGAGAATCTGCCCACAACCACCGCAGGGGCTCAGAAGTAGATTCTGCTGTCCTACATTGCTCGTAGGTTTTCAGTTTGGCTAAATCCACTGTCTTGAATATGATGATTTTTGTAGTTAATGAACACATGCTTCTGCACAGGGCCAACTACCAATTAGACAGAACATTAAAGCTGCACCATGCAGGCAACATTTCACATCGGTGGCCCCACAGGAGCGAAGATGGGTTGTTTGAAATCTTGGGGCCTTAAAATAAATAAAATAAAATAAAAAAAGGAAGTCCTGCGCACAGCACGCTCGTGTTTACCAAACCCAGCCGGTTCTGTGATGTTTCACAACCAAAAAAGCTGATAGAAGAAGAGATCTAAAGTGGGTGAGTCCGGCTTTCTCTGCTGTTTAGGAGGCGGTGGGGGATTTGGCTGCTGCGTTTGAATTTGTTTCTTTCCCTGCCAGTAACCGTCCCCAACTGCAGAATTTCACTTTGGTAAACAGTGAATCTGCAGCGTCTCAATTAGTGGGGATGGGATGTTCTTCTTTATTGCAGTGATTTAGCCTGATTAGCTTGGTGTAATTTTCCATAAACATCCTGCCTGGTTGCAGCTTTACTGGCACTCTGCAGCACAGACAAAAAACACAACACGCAAATTACAGACACACAAACCGAGAGAGCCTGTTTGTTTCACCTTCTTTCACTTCCTTCCTTTCTCTTTTCTCCTCTGCTTCTCGTCTGACCTCAGGTGAGACTGTTTCCCTGATGGATGTGGATATTTCACGGCGAGGGGCGAACACGCCACACCCTCCCACGCCTCCCCCTCCTCCACGTCGAAGTCTCAGTTTGTTAGGTACTTTTCTCTTCTTCCCGTCTACTTCTGTTTCTCTCCTCATCTCATTCATTCAAACAGACACACACACACACAAATGGAAGATGATGAATATGGTACTAAGCTAACTATGGTTCTAAGCTTTACAGAGTGCTTTACTTTACTCTTTATACATTTAAATGAAGAGGAAGCAATGGCAGTTTCTCTTGATATTTCTGTCTCCGTCAAATTCTTCCTGATAAATTTTGTTTTCTGTCGTACATTTCTGGAAATAGACACAGACACATTTTTGTAATCTGCAGTAATCTGATTGGAGAAGCTTTGAAAGGTCAGCTGCAAACTACAGATTTAATTTGAAATCTGAGTGCAATGACTCAATCGATGGAAAAACAGTTTTCTTCCTTTGCACAAGGAAAACAATCTGTACCAGAGTTTAAAAAACAACAACTTTTATGTTCTTGATGTTTTTGGGGGCATATTTTTTGTTTTGTTTTGTTGCAGCTATTTTATTTTATTTATTAAGGTCGTTCGAATGCAGTTAGGATCAAATATGATTCTTTTTTGGTCACCAAATGCACTAAAACCGCCCAATCAGACCAATAAGAGACTGATCCTGAGTTTTTAACAAGAAATCAGTTATGCTATGTGAAATGTAAAGATTATATTCCTAAATATAATTTTTGCCCCCCCATTTCTATTTTCATGGCCATTCTTTGACCTTTCAAATTAATATTTTTGCTCCAAGCCTGGTGTTATTTTCTGACCCACATATGCATCAGACTTAAAGGTCCAGTGTTTAACATTTAAGAGGATTTATGGGCAGAATTGGAAACTAATATTTATAGGTAAATATAAATATTAGGTAAATTTATTAGGGCCTTATTGCATTTTCACAGGTTTTGTGGCCACCGTAGTTTTCCCTGCATGCTTTGAACGTGAGAGTGAGGCGAGGGAGTTGCAATCAGCTGGCACTAAATCCTACACACTGGTCCTTGAAGCATGCTCTTGGTCTTCTTTAAAAGATAAGTTTGACAGTATTACAGACAACGTGTTAGTACCTCACTTCATGCTCAAACAGCTGCTCACTATAGTTTTTAAACAATTGTAACTTAAACAGGAGGAAGTAGTGCATTTGTTCGGGACTATTTTCAGTTGTGGATTAATCTACATTTGGTGCTTTAGTGAGTGTTTGGTGCAGCGAGACGGTGTGTGTGTTTGAGATGGAGTCAAAATAAACTACAGT
>NW_023339729.1:24571132-24571703 GCF_004916995.1 Morone saxatilis | reverse complement strand
AATACTTGTTAGTGGATACATTCATTGTTAGTTTGAGTCTTTTTAGGGGATTTGTTGGACAGAGATACCAAGTAAACCCACAAAATATTAAAAGAAAAGGTGAAGTCTTTTAATTTGCTGGACTGAGGCTTTCTGACTGATGGTGCTGAACACACTATCCTCCCTTTGTCTTACCTTTCTTTTTCCCTCACCCTCTCTCTCTTCCTCCTCTTCTTGTCTTGACACTTTATTTCTTTCTTTCTCCCTTTCCTCCCTCACTGACTTTGCCCTCCTCTCCTGCCCTTGTTTCCTTTCCTTCCTTCCCTCCTTGCTCTCTCCTTTTCCTTCCTGTCCTTCCTCCAGATGACATAGCCGGGCCTCAGCCTGGGCCTTTCCTAGTGAGTGTTATGGGCGCATCCCTGCAGTCCCTCCCCCTGCCTCTCCCTCCTCCTCCTCCTCCCTCCCACGCCACCATCCAGCACAGTCTCAGCCTCAATGGTAAGACGGTGTCGGTGAATCTACTCGTTTTGCCCCCTGGCACTAAACAGGAAGTGAGAGCTGCCGCGGAGCGAACAAAGCAAAAAAACATGAA
>NW_023339729.1:24566760-24571109 GCF_004916995.1 Morone saxatilis | reverse complement strand
GAAGTTATCTCAGGACAATTTTTTTAATAGATCAGGTCTACATCGTAATAGAATTTAACATGTTTATTAATAAGCAATGGGCTGATGGGAAAAGTGGTCCTAATTTAGTGAAGCAAGCATCATCTCCTACATGTTCTCATTTAAATACATTCAATTATTTATAGTTTTATAAGCTGCTGTCAACTGAAATTTTAAATCTTTTTTTGTTAAGAAATCAAGTTTGTTAAGTTTTTATTTGAGGGAAAAGTACAAATTTGACATTTTATGTATGTGGTCAGCTGTGATAGCGCCCTCTACATGTCATTGCAGTACTGTATGTGTGTGGGCGTGCACTCAAAATAAATTATAATATCACTTAATTTATGATTTGACATATTGGCCCAACTGTGTTATAACAGCAATGGTGTCCGCCAGGTGATGCACAGGGGCCCCAAATATACTTTCCCCCATGCCTTACATTGTGAAAGGAGCGGCTGTAATATGGTTATAATTAAGTTAGTGGAGGGCTAAACTGGAAGTTGGCAGCGTGGCAGGTGGAAGCCTCTGGTGCGCTGGTTCTATGGGCTGCAGGATGTGGAAGAAATGATCTAGAAATGATCAGAATCAGATCCAGAAATGGGTCTTTTTTGGCTTCATGCGCCGCTGAGCAGCTTCCATAGTAATAAACGGAGCCCCACTTCCAACGCTATATCCAGTCCTTGTTTCACTAACAAGTGAACCCACTGGGGTTTCTCTTAGCAAGCAAGCTAGGCTAACTCGCTTCCACTTTCTGAGTAGAATACAAACTCAACAGCATGATGGATCCTTCCAGGGGACAGCTTAAATATTTAATAGCTGACAGCATGGAAAAAACCTCTTGTACCAACAACTGCAGCCGACACAGTTTGATCTCCATCAGTGATCAGTCATCTAGCACTAGTTGTAACTCATCAGCTTACTGAGAGGCTCCAGTCTTAGATGCTTCCCGAATATTAACAAAAATAAAATAAAAAATAGAAAAATATGCAGATTTTTTTTATATTAGCCTTTACTTAAAGTAGATTTAAATTTCAGTTCAGCTTTGAAAATGCTTCACATAGCACCTTTAATTTCTCTGTCATTCTTTCCCTGGTTTAGACGCCTTCCTCCGGGCACTTCCTCATTCAACCCCATCGCCGGCTGATGCTCCACCCCCTTCCAGACAGGCCCCACCCCCCATGCTGTGCGCCCTGCGGCGGTCTGAAGCCAGCAACTTCACCGCCAGTCTGAGAGAGCTCGAGAAGGTAAGACTCACATTGGAGGGAAAAGATGATGAAAGAAAAAGGAAATGGATTCTGATGAGTGCATCCTCTGAGATCAGTGTGTTTTGGGGCAGCTTGTGGGTCTCCATCCTTGCATCCAAGCAGCGTGACAGTTAAAAAAACAGTTAAAAGAGAAACTGAGAGCTGCAGTGAGGCTGGTTCTCACAAGGTTTTACTGATAGGTTTTTTTTGTTGGTTCTTGTTATCAGTGGTGGCTGGATACTGGGGTTCCATGAACTGGGAAGGTTTTACGCAGAGATGAGTTCTGAAGGGAACCGGACGATCTCTTCCTGGTCCGAGACCAGTTCGGACTCGCGATACACCCTGAGCCCTCAGCCTTCAGGTCGCAGAGAGTCACCAACTTACCGCACACACCGCATGGAAGCCCATCTTGTACCGAGGTGAGATACACACTCTAATACACATCACAAACATTTTACCTCTAAACTCCTAACAATGCACTCTTGAAGGAAACACAATTATTTCTTTAAGTAACTGAAAGCTGTGGAATTTGAGAACAAGTAGAACCAAATATTCCACTAAACGAGATAATTTTGGGTTAATAATAAACTTGTCATTAAAACCCTATATACTTATATTGTTTTATTATGTTTTATTATGTTATTATATTGATATATATATAATTATATTTAATAATTAAATTATATATGAGAATATTGAGTTGTATTTACTGTTTACTATCAATTAGTCATTAATCATAAATATTATTCATAATTTAATTATAAATATGTTAAATGTATGAAAATAATAACCCAATACTTGTGTTTATGTAACACTGATATGAGATGAATGTGCACACGTGCCGTTATCAATTACAGCTGCGAGTACAGAGTCATAAATCTTGGGCTGCAGACGCTCGCAGACATGTGCAGATGACAAATATTACATCACCCAAACTCTTCTGGTTATAAGAAAGTGGTAATTATAGCTTAACCCAAACCATTATAGCTATATACCTTAACCTAACCCTGACCTAAACCCAATTATAAACTTAACCCTGAAACCGAGGACTGTACACAATGTCCTCATTGTCCTGAATGTCCTCACAAGGATAGAAGTACAAGTGTGCTCTCTCACACACACACATTTTCCTGCATATCTTGCATTATACTTGCATATGTGTGCAAGTATGCAAGCATAATACACACACACACACACACACACACACACATGCCTACAGAAACAGCATCCATACACTGGTCATTCAACACAAACCACATTTATGATGGCACACGACCATTTGACTGAAGCATCCATAGTTTCATGGTGATTTTGTCCTTTTGCAGAGGACGCAGGCGTGTAGAGAAATATGTTAAAATATAAATAACATTTACTGTCTTCTTCCAGAGCTTTCAGGCGCTTCTCACGGTCTTCCTCAGTGGATGGAGTTCACTGTCATTTTTCTAGTAAATCTTAAAGCTCCAGTGTGTAACATTTAGGAGGATCTATTGGCAGAAATTAAATATATTATTCACAGGTATGTTTTCATTAGTGTGTAATCGCCTGAAAATAAGAATCGTTGTGGTTTTTGTTACCTTAGAATGAGACGTGTTTCTACAGTAGCCCAGAACGGACAAACCAAACACTGTCTCTAAGATAGGTTTAGATACCTTTTAGCATTCTTCACAAGTTTTGCAGACACCATAGTTTCTCCTACTCGCTTGAGGGCAATGCGAGGGCGTTGCAATCAGTAACTACACCTCTAGATGTCACTAAATCCTACACACTAGACCTCTACAAATTACATTTTTAGTCAACTAACTAATGACTAATGTCAAGGCAGGTCAACACAAAGTGAAAATGTTTGACTGCTGTTTTAGGACTTGAAAAATCTAGTCTTTAATGTTCCAAGACTTGACAGAAAAACTAGAGAAACTGGGGGAAAACAACAAGAAATTGAGTTCATTGTCTGAGATCTGTCTGAGCTTGAGATGAGGACAAACACGCATTCACACAGCCGGTATGTTGCTAACAGCTACGCCTGTCTGTACTGTCGGTTTGTGATGAATAACACATCAAAAAATTTGCTTTGTGTTCAATCTGAACTTACCTGAAGACAATGTTTTTGTTATTATCTTGAATTAATACTTTTAATTACATAAAGAAGCTTTTAAAGATACAACATCGCTCCTACAACAGTTAAAACAGTGAAGCCTTTATATTATTTTAATGGCAAAAGCTAAATACTGTTACATTTTATAGATCATAAGCATTTTATTGTAGCTTTTCACTCGCTAACAATAACAAAATAACATAACAATAGGACAACACAGCTGCACGAGCTATATTAAACAAAAACATAAAGAAACAGAGCACAAAAAAATCAGGAATAAACTCAAACACGTCCTAATAGAGATCCAATAAGATCACACTACAGTGCTGAAGCATGAATAACTCACATAACACCAAATGCATATTTGCACACACGCCACATGTGGGACAAACTAACAAGGTGACTCATGGAAGATACATGCAGGCAGACACACACACAGACATGCATACATAAATGGAGGCTCTACATTAATGAGTCACCATTATAAAGCTATGGAGTCATGCCTGGAAACACATTCATTATTCAGACGTTCAGACCCCGACTGACACAACACATTCACATCAGCACAATCGTGTGTGCATGAACGCATCGTGGCCCGGCATGAATCGAGGGCAGAAAGGCTCTCAGATGTAAACAAGCACTGAGCAGTCAACAGGAAATCATACACACACACACACACACACACACACACCAACTTATTCAGATGTGTCTATTCACTCTGCATGTGTGCAGTCACAGATTGGATGGTTGGAGAGGAGGTGATGCTTCTTTTCCAGACGATAATTACCTGCTACTCATACCGATAAGATATTGTGGTTGTGTAGTTTATTCACACCTGAGGGTGAGAAGGGCTGAATGTGTGGTGAGCAAAGATAGATGATTTGATATATAAACCAAATCTTACTGAGATCACTATTGTTTACAACAACAACAACAACAACAACAAACAGTTCTAACTATTTCAATTTTCACTTATTTTCTCCAGTAAAATACAT
>NW_023339729.1:24564286-24566660 GCF_004916995.1 Morone saxatilis | reverse complement strand
CTTATTTTCTCCAGTAAAATACATAAAAAAATCTTCACAAACATACTTTAGCTTTCATAGAGCATAAAGACTTTATTAGAATATTATTATTAAGGACTGATTAACTTATCGGCTATAACTTAATTATTGGAGTAATTAATAATAATATCAATGTCACATCATTGCCTGATTGGCCTGGGGCGATATACAACTTTCACGTCTCAATTATCTTGGCCAGAATAATTGTGGTACATGATATTATCACAATTATCTAAATATTCTTTATACTTGGCACTAAAACATACTGGAACCACTTATATTATAAGAAATACATATATTTATCTCCCTGTTCTTTATTTTGGAATCTATACTATTTCCACACATCCAGACTGATTTTGAATTTTTTTGTGGGGGGGATACAACGGACATGTTTAGGATTTTTAAATGACTGGAAAGATTTGGGCTCCTGCTTCTCTCAATAAAGGATTGAACTGCATGTGGGAATATTCACGATTATCACAATAATAGAAATTCAGCACAATAAATTTATCTGAGCATTTTTTTTATCATGACATGTGACAATATTGTATATGATAATGTATCTCCCCTTATAATTATTGAGCATCCCTAAGGGTTTCTGTGCAAATTACAGGCTTTTATTTTGAAGTCTTGTTTTAAACTTTCATTATTAGGCAGTTTTTAGCCACATTAGGCATTGTGGCTCTACAGATCGCAGTGGTGGTGTCTATGGGGTGGGTTGCCATGAACTTTAATGTGATTATTCAAAGTCCCTACAGGATGAATCTGGGGGTAGATCTGTTTTCACTGCCCAGCCAATCAGAATTAAACTGGGCTAAACTAAAGTTGTTGAACTTGATATGGGTTGATACTGATGTTGCTATATTAACAGAATTTATAGAAGTATTTAGCTCCAGAGCAATATTTTTGATCACAAGAGAATGATTAACAGAAGTGTTCTTTACAAACGTTGCTATACCAGTACGGTTATTGACACATTTTACTTGTTTAGTACTCGTACTCTGTACCAGATATTCGTTTCAGCTGAGTACTCGGTATGTTTTCATTAGTGTAAAATCACCTCAAATGAGCATCATTGTGTTTTTGTGACCTGAGAATGAACCGCAGACAGACACCGCAGCGCCTTCCATAGAGTCTGCCATGTTTCTACACACATTCCCAGGTTCAGTTAGTTGCAATCTGAAACTTCACTGGTAGATGCCACTATACCCGACACACTGGTTCTTCATCAGGTCATGTGAGCAAGAGTAGAAGAATATCTGTTTAACTTGATTTGCGGTGAAAGAACATGTCTCTGCAAAAAAAAACACCAAAGAGGGTCTCAATGTGAAATGTAGAGGCTGAAGGAGGCAGCTAACTTAGTCTTACATGTTTACTGTAATTATACAAATGTTTCATAATTTATGTGGGTTATGATTTATAGATGATAAAATGCTAGATGTGATATATAAAGAAAAACATTTCCCTTTACCTCCAGGGACGTTCAGCTTGTGGTGCCACCCGAAGTTTGAGGATCGTTGCCACTCGGTGGTGGAGTTCATAGAGAGAGCCATCATGCACTCCAAGAATGGCAAATTCCTCTACTTCCTCCGCTCCAGAGTCCCAGGTAAAATATAGGTCATATATCTGCACGTAGCCTGAGACAATCAAAAATGGATGTGAGCTGCCACTTAGTGAGAAGTGGCTGAGAGACGGAGGAGCAGAGGAATGCATAGACTGTACGTATGTCTGCAGTCAGCCTGTCAGCGTCTGTGTACGACTACAGTGTTAAAGTGTTAGATATTTGTCTTCAAAGTGTGTGTTCTTGTATTTACAGCAACTAAAACAAAAACCTTCCCCGCAGAATAAAAGCCTTTTAATAGGCATTGGTGCTTTGGTTTAAGATTTCAATGACAATTAGGTTAAATTAGATTTAGACTGAGGATTAAAATGAAACGCAGTGTAATATTTTGTTAAAGGTTGTAAGAACAAACTACTTTAATGATGCTTTTATATCACTTTAATCCTTATTGCGTAAAAGATAAGCTCCCTGATTTTGTTATAACACCTGATGCAACAAAATCAGTGAGTGAGCTGAGGGTACATTTGGGAGGTGGAGGAACAAGTTGTAGTCATTTGTACTCTGCAGGTGATTGGATGAACCAGCTGTCTATCACTATCTATCACTAGTGGTTTTATGTATGTAGTCTCACTTTTCTGTGGGCCAGTACTGATTGCAAAGACACCCTCCTCTTCAGACACCATTGACTTCAACCAATCAGATCAGTGAATGATGTAACATAGTCAAACTCTTACTGAAGCCAGTCGGGAGAAGAATGAAAACATCTTTTCAGTGTCGTTCTTTGCTCTTCTTGCA
>NW_023339729.1:24562275-24564266 GCF_004916995.1 Morone saxatilis | reverse complement strand
CATCTACGCTAATCTCTTTAGCAGCCGGCATTGTTGTTTATGAGCAAACAGTCACTTCTTACACGTTTGAATGGTTGAATGGTTTCGAGTTTTGGGGAGGATAAACCAACCATACCAAGTGTATCTTCTTTTTCATTTCTCTTGAGATAACACAATACACATGACAATAAATATGACACAGCATTAAACAGCAACGTTCATTTAGTTAAAAACACATCAATGAGCCACACTTTACAATCAGAGCTCTTACAGTCACTGCTGGTCACTTCATAGGATGGTCAAGTACAACAATATTCTGAAAATATTTCCATTACTAACATCATACTTATCTTAGAATTAAAATTGTGTTTTTATTTTAATTGTGTATGAAGGGGGAGGTTAAATTGATATGATACAACTAGAAAAACAAGAGGTGGATGGAGGGCTGCAAATGGCCCCCGGGGTGCGAGACCCCTGATTACAATGAACACACAATTATTTTGACTCAGTCTTACATACACCGTCTTGCTGCCCCAAATACTCACTAGAGCACCAAATGCGGATTAATCCACAGCTGAAAATAGTCCCCAACAAATGTACTATTTCCTCCTGTTTGTGCAACGTTTCATAAAAACTTCAGTGAGCAGAGACATTTAAAAAAAGATTTACTGACGAACTAACACATTGTTGGTTTACTCTTTTCATTGGATTTGTTGACAACAACAAAAATATACAATAAAGTATATAAAGATGATGTTAAATGTGTGTGTGTGTGTGTGTGTGTGTGTGTGTTGCAGGGCTTCCTCCCACCCCGGTTCAGCTACTGTATCCTGTATCTCGCTTCAGCAATGTGAAGTCACTACAACATCTCTGTCGCTTCTGCATCCGACAAATAGTCCGCATCGACCACATCCAGGAGCTTCCACTGCCCAGGTACTCCGCTCCTATAGAGTCATGTGATCACTTAAACATCCATCTGCTGAAATAGAGACTTCTTTGGTGTTAAATCCACTGTGGTCTTGCTTGTTTGATTGTGAGATTAAACATTAGTCTCCTTGCACACAGATCTGGGCAAATTCAAGCACATAAATCGGTTAGAGAAGGATGGAGACACACAACAGTGGGCTTGTTGTTGTGCTTAAAATGACCCTCAGGAGAATTTGTTGGTACCCAACCAAGAAAATAAAAAGCACCACAGCCAGTTCTTGTGACATTTTTCAAAGCCTGTCAGGAAGCTGCCTGAGGATTTCGAAGCGTGTTGTCCAGACCTCCATGATTTTAATGATATCGTGGTGCAGCTATTCAA
This sequence comes from Morone saxatilis, assembly GCF_004916995.1. Classification (NCBI taxonomy): domain Eukaryota; kingdom Metazoa; phylum Chordata; class Actinopteri; family Moronidae; genus Morone; species Morone saxatilis. The sequence continues at coordinate 24,562,981 of NW_023339729.1, read as the reverse complement.
AATAAGCCCCATGCTAATACTCATAACATATGCTGAGTGATGCAGATTCAACTGTCAACTATATGCATGTACTAATACAACGAACACAGGCACATGCTTGGCTGACCAATGTTTTTTCTCTCTCAGACCACTAATATCCTACCTGAGTAAGTTTTATTACTACGACCCCGAGGAGGAGATGTACCTGTCAATCAAGAGCATCCGGAGGGTGGTGGGAGCAGAGCAGGAGGCTGAGTCGCAGACGTAGCAGCAGAGATCTTCTCAGCTCAAGTGAGTGCGGAAAATTTTTAGACAGTTTCTCCTGGAAGACATTCATAGTGTTGAACTTGGTTGTTCACACGGAAACTGAAAGAAATTGTTTTGTGAAGAATGAAAACACAGAGCTAGAGAGAGCCCCTCCCAAATCCAATGTGGAAAAGGGGTGAAGGTAGGGGGTTTGATGGAGTAAACTGGTGCCTTAAAGATTTTATATATATGAAATTCACTTGCCTCTTGATGTCGCACTAGAGCACCAGCATCTCAGACCCAAACAATGGGACAGAAATGAAATAAAAATCACCAAAAACCACCAAAGCTAGGCTGGTTGAAATAAATCCTTAATTCAATAAGTTAGTGAAAATATTTGGGAAAAGGGCTGCAAAGACGTTCTTTCTGCCACTGACAGACTCAGGTTGTTATTGTCAGTGTCTGACATCATTATGGAAAG
>NW_023339729.1:24557650-24562175 GCF_004916995.1 Morone saxatilis | reverse complement strand
GGGAGAGATCTGACACACACACACACAACACACTACTGTCTTCATTGTCTTTCCTTCAGGCTCGACTGCAGCACCTTCTCTCTGCAGTCGAAGTCCCAGGGTGGGAGGTGGGAGTTGTGTGCTGTGTGTGTGGGGGGGGTCTAAGAATCCGTTGCCATGGCCACCCAAAACAATGAATTCTGGCCTGCTCACACCTCCCGCAGCGCCCCCTGCTCCTCTTCTCTCTCTCTCGTCTCTTTTACTTCTTCCTCATGCTTCTCAATCAGCATCTCACGTCCATCGGACCCCTGTGCGCCGCACAACACACCACACACACATACCAAGCAGGGAATTCGCTGACATGCATAAAACCCTACATAACGATAGAAATCAAATCTCGTTATTGATTGTTTTTATATCTGTAATGCTACGAATGTCAATATGTCTGCATCTATGATCTCCTCCCTTGTCTGTGTGTGTGTTGGTGTGTGTGTGTGTGTGTGCGTGTGTTGTGTGCGTGTGTGTGCATTAAAAGGAGTATCCTCTTCCTCATATACTCTCGTCCTGTATACCGTAGGGGTTAATCCATCCATCCATCCAGCAGGGGGGGGGATCTCTTGATGGAATGCCGAAATGCAGCAGAGCTTACCCTCATACTTTGACTGACTGCATCATCCTCGTCCTCTGATGAACACACACACAACACCACACACACACACTCACAACGATGTACCACTCTCATCACCCTTTTTCCAGCGCCCTCTGGATCACCGGATGGAGGGAGGCAACAGGGTGAATAAAGGGGAGTGGAGGGAAGAGGGAATGATGGGAAGAGAGGGGGATGGAGTGTGCGATGGGAAGGAGGGAGGGAGGATGGACGAGCATCACAAGCCGATCCCGTCAGATGGGCTGGAAGCCTCTTCTTGGAGCATACAGATAGCAGAGCGGCAGGACAAGAACAAGAGGAGAGGAGAGAAAAAGATGGAGGAAATTGGGCTCTCTCCATCCTTCATCTCACAACGTACGACTCTCCATCTCTCTTCCTCCCCCTGACACGGGGATCCCCCAAATTGAGCTTTTCTTTTTCTCCTCCTCCTCCTCCTCCCTCCCCGCCTCCTCCTCCTCTATCTTGCGCACGCTGCGTTTGCTTTGCTCTGGAGCTTGGCGCACGGCTGCACGACAGTAAACCGCGGCACACGGAGACTGAGCGGCACCGCAGGCAGGGGGGACACCGGACGGACTGCGGAGATGCAAGGATTGCTCCCTGCGTCCTCCGCCTCCCACCACCACCAGCACCACCAGGGACACGCAGGTTTAATGGTATCTAAGTGTGTGCGCGAGTGCAGTGGCGCGCGTGCGTGTGTCCGTGCGGCGCACAGATGGAGCTGTGCGCTCCGAGTGTGACTGTGAGCAAACCGAGCTCCTCCCGGACACCTGCTGCTGCTGCTGCAGCGCCTCTCTGATGTGAAGATGAAGAACTCCCTGCGGAAACTCCAAACCTGCGCAAACATGTGACTTTTTTTCTTCTGCTCAGAGGAATTACAGAGGGGTCAAGCCCAAAAAGAAACCCCCCCTCCCATCCTCTCCTCCTCTTTTTCTCCTTCTTCAGAGTGACTTCAGGATGGGTCCTGTTTGGCTTGTTCTTCTGCTCCCATCCCTCCTCAGAGCGCAGGTAACTCCAGACACATCAGGAGTCACTGTGGAGGCAGACAACAGCACAGACTCTTTATCAAACAGGACAGGAAGCTCAGACATCTCCACCAGCCCCTCCACTTCCTTCAGTCCCCCAGAGCCTACAGAAGCTCCCACAGAGGAGGAAGATGACTGGTCACCAGCAGAGACCTTCCTGTACACTGGAGAAGCCTCCACTCTGGAAGTGGCCCGCTGCTCACGGGCGTACAGCACCCCGGGGCAGTCTGGATCCCTGCCCACCAGCTTTAGTGCCCCCCTCCGGCCGGCTCTGGACGCGCTGGCCAACACGGCCAACTTCCTCAACATGATCTTCCAGGCCAGTGACCTGCGGGAGAGCACCGTACAAGAGGATATGGAGTGGTACCACGCCCTGGTCCGCGCCCTCCTGGAGGCCGACGTGCTCATCCAGCGGGCCCTGCTCACCTTTGATGCCGACCCGACTGCCCAGGTGCCGCAGCTGGTTCTCCGTGCATCCCGCAACCCAGCGGCCAAAGTGCAGAACATCATCCTCCAGGACTTATCCAAGGCCTGGGAGAGCCTGCACCCGCCCGCCCCAGCCCCCGACGACAGCTGGTTCAGAAGTTTTAAATTCCCAGAGTCCCCCCAGGTGATGGCCGCCCTGTCCAAGCGGGTGCTCCTCAATGACCTCAGCACCTTGGACACGCCCAAGTGGAGGCAGGGCGACAGCTACGTGACCAATCGTAGTGGGGTGCGATGGGCCAGCGCCCCCTTCCTCGACTGTGAGGACGGTTGCTTCGTGCCCGGCTGGATGCTCACCCTGTCCACGTCCTACTACGGCCTCAAGCCTGACCTGACGCCAGAGTTCAGGTTAGGGCCAGTACCACACACACACACAGATAAAACATTACAAAAATTATGTTATTAATACAGAAAATACTGGAACACACAAACACAACCAAGTTATCTCTGCTGATGGTGTCACTGGTTTCAGACAGGTGAGTTGGTGCAGTTGGTGACCAATATCTTGTTTCTTTGGTCGTCTGTGTTGGTTTCTGATGTTACACAATCTAAATTTCCCAAAGTACCTGAAACTTTTAATGGGACTGAGGCTCCTTTAACTCAGCATGATGCTTTCAAGCTCTTGGTTGTTTCAGGGGAGGATCTGATCCAGCTCGTGGTGATGATATTATTGCAAGTAGACTGTTAAAGAAACTTCTCTTAACTTTTTTTCCTGTTTTTTACTGAAGCTTAAGTACATTTTCTTGTCTTCACTGCCAGAAAAATGTATTAAAAACCAGGATAACGTTTCAGAAATACTCGGTTGTGAGTCTAAGTATTCACCCTGAAAGTCCCTGAAAAGGGTAAAAGCTTTTGAAGCTGACAGCAGCAGTATTTGTAATTCACCTGCCTTCCTAGTTCTGTGTTGGCCCCTGTGACCTTCTCTCCAGCACCTTGGAGATGAGTTTGATAAGAATTTGGAATAAAAAAACATGTTTGAATCGACAGAGTTGGATAAAATCTAAAATATTTGAAAAGGGAAACCCACTTAAAGGGCTTTTTGTAATAAGTTTGATTATTTGATTATCCTCTGTGTGTGTGTTTGTGTGTCAGAGGTGTGATCCGTGTGGATGTCAACATTCAAGACATCGACTTGGACCAGTGTGCAACAGGAGACGGGTGGTTTGCTGATAGTCACGAGTGCAACCGCACCAGCATGGAGGTAAACATAATGATACAAGGACCGGGAGAGACTAGCTGCTGCTTGTTGTCTTTGAGCTGAACCAGAATAAAAACTCTTTTTTGTATTTAGTCTGCTTTAGTATGAAACTGCCTAATTACAGGGGAACCGATGATTGATTAACTAAAGTCACAAATAGCTGGTTTATTACTTCTGCATGCACGGCTGTGTGCTTAGTTAGAGATCCTTGTTTAGTTTGTTAGATATCTCAAAACCTTTCAACAGATTTAAATGAAATTTGATGGAAAGTTAGGCAACAGGAAGAAAGAGTGGTTGTTCTGGTGCACATATACTGTAGAGCCAACATCACCACCACACAGACATATTCACAGTTTTAGCCTAACAACGCAGCTTTATGATGGCATTGTCCGTCCATTCACCACTGTGGTCCACACTGAAATACCTCAACAACTACTGGGTAGACTGGTATGAAATTTGGTAAATATGTTCAAGGTACCCAGATGATGAATCCTAGTGATCTTGACGTTGACTTTTCATCTAGTGCCACAAGCAGGTAAATGTATTCACTTATCCAGTGAAATATCTCAACATCTACTGGATACATTGGCACATCATTCGTTACAGACATTCATGGTTCCCAGATGATGAATCCCAGTGATGTTGGTGATCCTCTGACTTTTTATATAGCGCCACCAGCAGGTTGGTTTGGGGGCATGAGTAAAATGTCTCTACAAATATTGAATGGTTTGTCATCAGATGTGGTTGATTTATGTTCCCCAGAGGTTGAACTGTAATACGTTATGGTGACAAACTCACTGCGATACCTGCAAAACTACTTTGTTTTTAGGGATAATTAGCGACTGCTAGCATGTTAACACGTTGAACTAAGATGGTGACTATGGTAAACATTCATCGAGTCACTTTGCAATACTTTTTTTCTACAAATTTCATTAAATACATGTGAAACCTGGTACTTAAATTACTTAAATTACTTATGATTAAGTCAGAGAAATAGTTATTCAAATAGTTGCCAAATGGTTGTTGGGTGCCATGACTCTTGAATGCACTATGCAGTTGCAACCACATTTAGCATTTAACCTTAGATATACCAACTCCAAACAATCCTTCAAAATCTGATGGCATTTCATCAACAGGTTGGTTTGAGAATTCATCCTCCTCCAGTGTGAAGCCCCC
>NW_023339729.1:24557166-24557630 GCF_004916995.1 Morone saxatilis | reverse complement strand
CCCCCTCCTCTAACCTTTAAACTGCCTCCCAAAAGGGCACTCAACAAACACACCATCCAACAAACAGCATTAACTGTGACGCAACAAAGCTTGTGAACTTTTAGAGAGACAAAATGGATGGTTTGAAAAGCCGGAGGGAAAGTTCACATGAGGATGTTCAGTATTGTTAATTAGACTGTTGAACAAAGAATCAGTGTTGTGAGACACTTTATTGGATAGTTTACATACTTTTACATATTCATTGTCAGGCATGTTGTGTCTATTTTTTTATATTTTCTCTTTTTAGGTTTCAAGTGTACAATATATACTAGACAGTTCAAAGAGAGAAATAAGGGGAATGCCATGTAATAACACTGGGTATTGGCTGCACACAGTACAGTGACTCTATAGTACATACTGTACTTTCAGGATGTGCCCTTTTTGTCAAACACTAAATCACTTTTAGCCTGTCAACCTCATCTGTT
>NW_023339729.1:24556680-24557154 GCF_004916995.1 Morone saxatilis | reverse complement strand
GGGGGGGGGGGGGGATTTTGGAGGTAAAAAGGTTAAGAACTCCAAAATTCTGGATATTGGACGACTGAAAATGAATTCAAACACGTCTGTTATTGCTCAAAACAATCAACCAGTTAGAGATTTGTAGTGTCACAGCACAAGTTGGGAATGAACACTATGCCTAATATAGTTTGCCAATGGTTGTCTATGCTGTGATGCAAGTCAACTTTCTGCATACTCTGGGCTGGGTGGCTGGAGCTTGGCACTGGTTTCAGTTCCTTCAGGTAAATTCAGACAGAAAATAATTCACGGTATCCACAAAGGAGCTCCTCGCTATTCTTCAGCACACTAACGTTATATTTTTGGCGTCTACCTCCGCCATCATGTGTGGGACATCTGTCACCTTCCCAGTAACCTTAACTATGTGGATCAGGTGGTTTTTATCCTTTTTATGTTTAAGTTACGGTACCGAGGAATCACAGAAAAAGAAGGAAC
>NW_023339729.1:24545919-24556580 GCF_004916995.1 Morone saxatilis | reverse complement strand
AGGAATCACAGAAAAAGAAGGAACAGATTAAATAAAAGACTTTAAAATAAGTACATCATCTTCCCGTCCACAATAAAAACATTTCATTTTCTAAGGAAGCACTGATGTTGCTGTCCTCTTCTTACAGACTGCATCAGAAGTTACATCAAATTTCAAGTTGTTATCAACGACTGCTCCAAGATATTTATACTATTGGACAAATTAGAGCCAGTGTTTGGTTTGTCCGTTCTGGGCTGCTGTAGAAACATGGCGGTTCAACATGGCTGACTCCTTAGAAGAGGACCCGCTCCCTCTGTAGATAAAAACATCTAATTTTAAGGTAACGAAAACACAACAATTCTTATATTCAGGTAATTATACACTAATATAAACATACCTTTATATAATATTATTTCCATTTCTGCCAATAAATCCTCCTGAATGTTCCACACTGAACCTTCAACATCACAGGACGTGTTTAAGACTTTATCACTGTCGGCTCACCACATCTCAGTCTCTTTCATGTAACAAGCTGTTTAAACTGTCTAACTCATGTTTGTGGGATTTTTTTTTAGTTACATCACACAAATACACTCTAAACTGTTTGCGACCTCTGAAAATGATTTAAGCCCCTTTCTGTCTGTTCTCATTACTTCGGGTATTTTTTTTTTTTTGGCCTTTTATCCTTTGCTCATGCTTTCACCCAGTTACACTTTAACTTCTCTGTCTGCTCCCCCCATCCGCTCCAACACCAAACCCTCTTTTAGCTTCAGTTTCCCTTTTCCCTGCTGGCCCCGTCTGCCCAGACCCAATCCTCTACCTCTCATCTCAGCTGTCTATTTAAAGATGGTTGCGCTGGGTGGCGGGCTGCAGGATGATCTGATGGATTATGGCGATAATCCAGTCCGCTGACATACTTCCCCTTTATGCACCGCACTCACAGAGGTCTGAAAACACAAGAGAAGAACAGTCCTAAAAATCCCCAAATCCACATGGTACCTTTTGTCCCGTCCTGTCCTACCTGGCTTAGAGGATTCAAACCCTTTTCCTGAGCAGAGCATGTACTGGGTCACCCATTTTCTTCTGTCCTGTTTGGGTTTGTCCCGTCTCTCGTCTTGTCCTGTCTTTTCTTATCCTGTCTCGTCATCTCATCTCGCCTTCTTGTCCTGTCTTGTCCCTTGAGGCTTCGTTTCCATGTCTCATCTCCTCTCTCGTATCATCTCTCTCTCCTCATGTGGACTTGTCTTGCCTTGTCCATTTATATCTCTTCTGGTTCTGTCCTGTCACTTTTTAACCCCCTTAAGATAAAACAGCACAGAAACTGTCTGAATCTGTAGACTCTCCGCTTCCAAGTCTATATTCTCGCAAGAGCTTACGGACAGCTGCGTAATTGGTGGGTGCGTGTGTCCGTCCACATTTTGTGTGAAACTAACTAATTTATTACACATTTATATACTATTTTATTCACATATTCCACTATTTTCGTGAACTTTGATGAACCCATTTCAAACCCCAAAAACAATTGGTCTGCACAAGTAAAGAGATGAATAAAAAATTTAATAATTTTGAAAAATCAGACTTCCAATTATCTCTTGACACAGTGCTTTGGGACAAACAGTGTCTTATTATACAGAAAGCTGAGGTCTTTCTGCACATTGTGATATAAAACACGTGGGTGTATCATGTTACGCTAATCCCTGAGTTTAAAAAGATATGTAAAAAATCTTCCTGTCTCATCTAATCTACCTTGTCCTTGTCTCTACTGTCCTTTCTTATCTCATGTACCCTTGTTCTGTCTTGTCCTTACATGCCTTGTTTCCATCATCTAGTCTTGCCTCATCTCATCTCAGGTTGCCCTGTCAGGACTTTGTAATCTCTCATCTTGTCTCATCTCATGTAGTTTTCCCCTTAATAAGTCCCTCATGTAGACTCGTCCTGTCATGCCTCGTTTCATCTTAAATCTCATACAGTCTTGGCGTGCCTCGTCATTTCATGCCGTATCTCTTCCTGCCCCACCCCGTCCTTCCTCGTCTTGCCTCATCATCTCGTCTCACTAGTCCTTTCTTATCTTACCTGATGTCTTGTCTCTTGGCACACATTGTCCAATCTCATAGCGTCTGATTTTCCACAAGAATCTAAAGACAGTCCTTGAACATGAGTGTTCTTCTTTAATCGTACATATCGGTTGAGTTACTGCCTCACGTTTCCACTACAAAGCAGTTTGAAGCGTTCAAAGTGGCCGGCGTGGTTTCAACTTAAACATGACAGATGACTGAATCCACTCATTCACTGCAACTATCTGTTGAACTGAGATGCAAACATGAAGAGAATTAAGTTGACCGCTCTGTATAATCCATATCACATTAATGTTCAGCCCCTGGCATTAGGTCTTTGAGCTTCTGATAAAGGGGGTTGTGGGTTTGTATATACATATGTGAGGCCAGTGTGTGTGTGTGTGTGTGTGTGTGTTTGTGTTTGTGTGTGCTTGGGAACAGGATTTCTCTAGAAAAGGATAATGCTCTCAGTCGAGGCATTATGTATCCATTTAGCTTTTAACTTAGATTAACACACAGACCATCCAAATGTGTGTGTGTGTCGACTGGCTAAATATTGAAGCTAGCATCAGAGGGAAATAGAGTGAGAGAGAGTAATGTGACCCCTTTTTCAACCTTTATTCATTTAGGCAGCGTTAGCGTCCCAGCAGCTGCTTCACAGTTCAGTGTATTTTTATTGTTTATCGGGATCCCCATTAGTTGTTGCCCTGGCAACTGTTACATTACTTAAAGTTAATGAACTACATCCAAACCTATCGTTAGCCTTCAGCCATTTCAGATCTGTGTGCATTGTATCTATATTTGCTAATCGTGAACCTGAAAGCTGCTCTGAAAAATAAAGTCTGGTTCAAAACGTCCTTTAATTTAACATTTTACATTCAGTGGTTGATGCCTGATATGTCAGTTAGTAGTAAATATATACTTTAATATAATAATATAATAACAGGTAGATTTTGAGTTACTGTTGACGAACCTCCACGATTGTCGTGTTTTCATATTAAATAAGTCAGTGAAGGAAAGACAAGTAGAATGTAAGTAATATAACAACCAATTAAAACCTATAAAAACTAGTAAAATAACCACTTAATTACAAACTTCTACCTCTCTTTCCATCTTCTTCTTGTTATTATTACTCAAAAGAAAAGGACGGACAGATCTAGAAAGAATAATCTTAATAATCTCTCTGTTTCTTTCAGTGCATACCAATTCCAGGCCGGGGTTTTCGACTGGGTCAGTACTGCTGCCGCTGTAAAGAGGGTTTCTACAACCCTGACATAGTCCCTCAAGACTCAGGTAAGTCAATAACCAACCTCTGCCCACAGCAGGTTAAATTACAGAGAGCCTCTCCTGAGGTTCCTGCCTCCACTTTTGGTCCTTTAAGTCCTGCACGCTGCTGACTGTCTATATAAAGAAAACCAAAACTCACAGGTTTTTAAGGTTTTTATGAACTGTGAGTCACTTTTCCATCAAGAAGTTGGAGTTCTTATTTAAAATTCTGTATAGCCCTTAATAAACACAGTGCATCATTTATGTGGGTTTTTTTAATGCAAATTAACTCGTAGCTCAGATTTGCAGAGAGAGATGCTACAGTTTTATCTCACATCAACCAAACTTTGATGGCTTATTGGTTGGTTTTTACTGCCAACCTGTTTCCTGTTTAGTCTGAGCCCCTCTAAAACCCCACCACCCCTCAGATAAACCCACTACACACAACCTGCTCAGCATCAAGCAGCAGACAGACACTGTTAGAGACAAGCTGGTGAACAAAGTGGAAAATCTAGCAGCTAAAGAGATAGATATTCTTCTCAGGAGTTGGTGGAGACCAAAACAGAGCTAAAAGTTAACGTTACTACAAAAGTAGGCTATGGTTAGCTAACACACTAACCTATCACTGGTGTGAGCTTCTAATGCTGCCACCTAGAGTCCTTTTAGCTAATTGCAAACCTTTAATCTTTTAAAGCGTTGTAGGATTTTACGATGAGAATATTTACAGTGAGACTGCATCCTTTAGCAACTCTATTTTGATTATTGTCCCAATTTTCCCATTTTGAGTGTCTCTGCTAACCGCTGTTGGTGTGTACACAGTTAGAGACAAACACTGTGGCACGTGTTGTTACTAGATTTGTCTTTTTACCTCACGCTCTACCTCCTGAGCCACAGCCGCCCCAATATCATGGGTTGTTTATGTTTGGTTTTCCTTTGACTGGGCCTTTATGTAGGATTATAGCAGGTTACTCTACTCTAATTAAATAATAATAATAATATTAACACTGCTTCCTTTTCAAAACAAAATATCCTAAAAAACACTATAAATCGACAAGTATTCAAAGAGATATTTCTCAAATGCTCCATTGCACAAATAAGAAACTGTTGTGTGGCATGATATTTTAAGGAGTTATTTGTGGGTAATTAATCGTTGTGTTTTAAAGTTATACATTAGTAAGAAGGGTACACAGTTAGTAGGTTTAGTAGTAGTATGATGGAATTTAAAGAATAAATATCAAACATGGAATTAAAACCAGTACACTGTTTCATCTTATTTCATCTTATAATATAACATAGCAGAAGAGACTTTATGTGACGAGTATACTGCTGTATGTACTGTTCCAGTTTGGATATATAAGTCACATGTATATGAGGTCTTCACATGGGTTTGTGTAGGTGTCGATGCAGATGGTGGCCCTGTGAACTCCAGTGACGGCGGCGCTACGTGCTACCCGAACATGCCCATCTGTCTCCCATGCTGGCCGGGCTGTAAGAGCTGTCAGGACGGCACCCCCTGCTGGGTGCAGGAGGCCTGGCTCCTCAGGGCCGCCGTGCTGGCTGTCCAGGGTGTCTTCATGCTCCTCATCTTTGTCAGCATGCTGGTGGCCTACAGGCATCGCAGAAACCGGGTGAGTCAGGTCTTTTTGGCTCAGCGGGGGCCACCGTACAGATGGGATTGGATGAAGGGACAATCGGGAGAGCTGTTCCAGGCGTTGAGCCATGATGCATTGTGTGAAAAACTCTGCTGTGTTTATTTAGCAGAAATGTCTTGAGTTGTTAAAGCAATGAGTTTAAGTCTGTTTAGTTTATTGACTGATTATCACAAGTTCATAAAGACAACTGTCAGTAAAAACACTAAATTGTTTTGCTGTTACAATAAAATGAAATAGACCACAGAGCTCCTGCCAGTCACTAGTGGTTTAGTTGCAGACACGTCCAAGCGCGAGGGAGAAACTACGGTGGCCGTGGACGGCCCTATTTAGAGCCAGTGTTTGGTTTGTCTGTTCTGGGCTACTGTATAAACATGGCGGCCTCCACTGAAGGCGATCAGCTGCTCATTCTAAGGTAACGAAAACACAGCAATTCTTATTTTCAGGTGATTATACACCAATGAAAACATACCTGTGAATATTATACGACAGTAAGGTTACACACTGGAGCTTTAAGCACATTTTGCTGACAGTCCTTTTACTTAAATAAGGTTATAAATGTAGGACTTTACTTACTTTTAGTGGAGTATTTCACAGTGTGGCCTACCATTTCAGATCAGCCTTTAATTGATAGTGACAGCTGAAGAGTGACAGGAAAAGGGGGTAGAAAGAGAGGGGACGACTCGCAGCAAAGGGCCGACACAATAGTTCCTCCTTTGTGCTTGGAAAGGGAGGGTGAAGCGAGGGAGTTGAGATCTACAACTACACCGTTAGATGTCACTAAATCCTGAACACTGGAGCTTTAATGGAACAGAACCTAACAATCTAAATCTATTATACATTATACTTTAGAATAAAGATAGATAAATACACTGTTATGGCTCATCTTCTCATAACTTTCCACCTGTTCTTCCTCCTCCCGCAGAGGATCCGGGCGTCCGGCCTCCTGCTGCTGGAGACGATCTTGTTCGGCTCTCTGCTCCTCTACTTCCCGGTGAGTGTGCGACCGAGCCGCCCCAGCTGAGAGTGTCACAGATTAGAGCTCTTTACAGATCACTGCACCGCACAGCGCCACGGATTATATCATAATGGACCATTTGTGGGAGGGTGAATGGGTTGAGGGAGTGTGTGTGAGTGTGTGTGTGAGTGGAAATGGGGGTGGGTAGTCGACAAGTTTTCATAACTGCTCCTGGTGACAGATTATCAATCAATTTTAAGATTAATTCAACCAATTAAAGAGCCGTTAACATGAGTCAGCCGTGACTTTTTATCCATATATCTGAAAGTGTCAGTCGATGCGAGGCGCTGACTCTGAGTGATTCAGTGTGTGTGTGTGTGTGTGTGTGCGGCAGGTCACATCATCGATTGAGGTTAACGCCTGATGTGTGAACATGTTAATGGGCTCTGCGTCTCTTTACTGCACGCTGGTGCATAAAATGATCATCATATGCGGGACATATGAGATATTTTTCTTATCAAGTGACATCTCCATTTAAATAGTGACAGTCATAATTTTTCAGCAGTGGTTCTCTGCATGAAATTACTTTTATAGTTTATTTGGAATAAATTAAAGTATTTGGGAGTTTATGTATAAGCCGCAGTGACTGAATAGATTACAGACACAAATAAAGAGGGTATAATAATAATAATAATAATAATAATAATAATATACCCGTAAGGTTTGATGAGGCCTGGATTTCATATTCCAGCTCGCTGCCATCTTGGCGACTACAGGAGACAATCCTAATTCATTTGCCTGAATTAGGATTTTTTGGGATTACGACTGGGTTCAGTTGAGGTGGGCTGTGTGTGACAGGGTGAGACACCCGTCAGTCAGACAGACGTCGGCGTTCATGAAGGTTGTTATATATGTGGAAACTGTTTTGAAAGGTGGTGGTTGACTTTTTATGGTTATTTTGGTGGTTCTGCGTTTGTGTTGCTGTTCACTGATATTCATTTTATTCTGAGATGTTGTTGCTAATATTTACCTTCACATTAGCTCCAGCGGTTCAGTCTAGCTGCTCTTCTTACCTCAAGGCCGAAACCCTTCAGTGAAAAAGATCATTTGATTCCTTGTTAGCAGACGTCCACCACAGACCTTTTCTCTTCCAGCAGGTCAAAGTTTCTACGTCTCCTGAAGTTTGTTGCTACATTTTGACCAGAAATTCATGCTCAACCTCCTGTAATGACTCGTAATGACTGTGATCCCCTGACTTTTCCTCTCTATATATATATATAACTTATATATCTCCACAACTATTGAACGCATTGTCACAAATATTCATGTTCCCATCAGCCTTATCATCATCATTATGGGCATGTTAGCATGTTCGCTCAGACTTTCCTCTGATTTCCACGTTTGAAGTAAATTTTCAGCTGATGTTCTTCAAACTTTAGTTATAACTCCATTTATCACCAAACAGTCAAACTCTTTTTTCTCTAGTCTATAAACTTGATCTATACTGGCACTGTTTATTTTAAAGATTCAAAGGTTTTATTTGTCACAGATAATTCGTGAAGTGAAATGCAGTGTGGCTCATTGAGGCTGTGTTTAAAGGTTGGTGTGAAAAATAAGAATGAGACAAAAGAAATATAAATAAACATAAATGAATGTAAATATGTGTCAACAACAATTAAATACAACAAGGGCAACGCAAAGGTTTCACTGAGGACAACGTGCTAGACATTTAGGGTATAAAAATAGTGACATTGTAAGATAAGATAAGATATAATGCAGATATTCCAACTGTAAAACCATATAAGACTCCTTTCCAAGAGTTCTGTTTGATAAATTCAAAAGGTTAATCGCAGCCCACATACCTGACTGTAGTTCTGAAAGTCCCAGACGAAAGGTCAGAGGTCACTCTCTCATCTCAGCGAGGGGTCGCCGTGGTGCAGCGTCCATTAGATCTACAAATAGTTCACCTGCTGGAAGTAGGCCAGAGTGCGATAACAGGCAAACTGTAGCTAGATTAAGACTCATTCTTTTGATTAAAATCATTTTGATTTTAGTGTTTTTTTGTTAATACACGTTTTAATACATCCAGTGGTAGAATGTAACTAAGTACATTTACTCAGGTTTTGTTACGTTTTGTTTTGTCTTTGCGCAAAAACAAAAGGTAAACAACAGCGAGTGTATAGATACAACAATAATACAAAGGAATAAAATACACAAGAAAACAAGTAAAACAAACACGTGGTACATAAGTCATAATAAATGTAAGGGGGGGTTGTTATGACACATTGTTTGGTATTGTTAGTGTGGGAAAATAATATATATACATTTTTATATATGATGATGATAATAATAATGATTTAACCATGTTATATAACAATACTAATAACAATAATAATTATTATTATTGTAAGTACAAATTGATGTATTTTATTCTTACTTACTCGTCTCTTTTTTCTTTTCACACCGCTTTATACGCCACTACATATTAGAGATAAAATACACGTTATACTTCACTGCACTTATGTGGCAGCTTTACTTAATAGTTATTTTACAATTAGACTTGTTTTGGCTGCATTTCTCACTATTTTCTGATGCTTTACAAACCAAACAATCAATAAAATACTGAAGAAAATAATCAGCAGATTAATCTACGACAGTAAAATCCTACTTCTACATTAATGCCTTTATTAAGGTCAATAATCCAATGATATAATATATAATAGTTTAACAGTCACAGGGGGAATATAAGTACATTTTCCTGATTATACTTATAATCAGTAATATTTTTACTTAATATTCAATGCAGTAATTCTACAGTGTCGTATTAGTACTAATGGAGGATGTGAATACTCCCTCCACCACTGAATACATCTCTCATGTCTCTTAGGGAACTAAATTTGTATATAAAGTGCACTTAAGGTTAGGACGTCATTGCAGGATACTGTTGCCAAGTCCTCTGTTGGTGCCCTTAATAAATAAAAGGAGGGGATATCAGCTAGTAAACATAAAGCATCATAACTTCCCCTGGAAGGTTTTTCTGTGATTTGTAAAAATGTTGGCAGCTCAACTCAACCAGGAGGATTAACAGACATTCATAGATTTTATAAAATCCATCATGTTGGCAGCCAGCATGAGAATTTAAACCCACTCTTCTTCTGTATCGTCCATATTCTCCAACCTGCTGATAAATGTAATTGATTAAAGGTTCGTTTGAGGTACAAACAGTCGACACAAACCATTTTTAATAATTAATGCAGCAGATTCAGCGAGTTAAAGGAAAACTTAACCCAACATCTGTTCTATTAAATAATCTATTGAATATCAGTGCCTGTCGGCTTTAAAGGTGGCTCTTCCCCCTTTTGACCCAGAAGTATGCAGCCGACCTGTAGTATTTTATGCAGACTGATAGAAAATAATGCAAATACAAATTGAAGAACATGAGAAACTGTAAAAACAACACATTGGTCTCTGATTGTAATGACTGCTGACTGAACTGAGGCTCAGGAGGAAGAGCAGGTCTTCCATTAAATCAGAAGGTTGATGGTTCGATCCCCGGCTCCTCCCACTGCATGTCGAAGCGTCCTTGAGCAACACACTGAACAGATCTGTTGGTGATGAGCCTTTGCGATGAATGTGTGAATGTGGCGTAAAGTGCTTTGAGTGGTGTGACGACTGGAAAGGTGCTATATAAGTACAGTCCTTTTACCATTTGAACAGATAAAGCACCAGGACTCATTAATCCTCGCTCTTAGTCTGGTCTGGAGCAGGCTAGAATAAATCTCCATGGTAACTCATCTGCAGCTGCTTTCATGAAACCGAGTCACGGCTAAACTCAGCCAGGCTTAATCCGCTATCTAGGTTTTGAGAAACTCTGGGGAAACTGATGGTTAAACAGCACCAGGCCTTTAAAACCCACTGGAGTTAGTGGTGTTTTTTTTGTCTCTGTAGCTTTAAACGGAAGATTACTTCTTCCTCCAGTGCTTCTCTATATAACACCTATAACCGAGACAGCAATCTGCCTCTGAGTGACCCTTTCTGCTGATTAAAGCTGCCTTTTACTGCACGTTTCCTGCTCCGACTCTATACGTATTCACTCTGAGTAGTTTATCCTTTATGAGTGGTTTGAACACAATGATGTAAATTTGCATTCACGTTTTGGGCTTTAGTCGAAGCTCTTATCCAGAGTGACGGAGACTGACTGTCACAGTACAATGAGCTTTAATTCCTGGATTACAGTCATCCACTCTGGTTGTTGAACGTGACCGAAGTATTCACACTGTAAAACAGATTCTGTCTAATAATCAAACACATGCATGTTTTTAATCAGATTCTGATAATCAATAATATAAAGCTGTGAAATATTGATAACTCTTGAATGTGTATTATTAATAATGTTCACATGCTCTCTCTGCTCTCTCACACAAACACACAGAGGTTTGGGTAAAATTACATATAGTTACATATAAGGCATTCAGAAAGTATGTGAAAAACTATTGTTATATATTTTGATGGACTTTATTGATCCCACGCTGGAAAGATTTACTCGTATAACAAGATAAGAAAAAAATAAATACACACAAAATAACAAAATAAAATACAATACAAGATATGAAGAAAAAAAATATTATTTATCCAATATATGAAAGAAAGTGCATAAATGACTTAAAAATAGGAAACATTTCAAGCAAATTATCTTGGGCGATACAGTCTGTAAATTGGAAAAAAATTTCATATTTTGGTAAAAAAAAAAAAAAA
>NW_023339729.1:24545652-24545819 GCF_004916995.1 Morone saxatilis | reverse complement strand
TTGTATGGTGATGAAATGGTGTCAGTAACAGCTGAAGTACTCAGTAATGCAAGTATGCAGATCTTTTAAAAGTACTAATAACAAATGGTTTCAACTGTATTTAAATAAACTGCTTGCTTACATATTTTATGAACTCTGTAAAAAATATTAAAGCTGTCAGATAAATG
>NW_023339729.1:24542743-24545527 GCF_004916995.1 Morone saxatilis | reverse complement strand
TCTTCATCATGTACTTCAAGCCGAGTACGTTCAGGTGTATTCTGCTCCGCTGGGTCCGAATGCTCGGCTTCTCCATCGTCTACGGCACAGTCACACTGAAAATGTACAGGTAGGTTGGCACATTTTGGTTGTCTGTTGATCTCTACTGCACTTTTATTACCTTTGTTGCATTCAGGGCATCTTATAACCGCACTGTAACTGTGTTCCTGGTCTGTTCTTATCTATTCATTGTCATTTTATTATATATTAATTGATTTTATTTTAGTTTATTGCATATTGATTTTGAATGCCATTCTAATGCTTTTCTTTGCCTATGTAAAGCACTTATATATATAATCTGGCTTTACATTATTATATAAACAGTAACAGACTAAATGAGTGCTTGCAGTAAATCAAACTAAACTGTTTCAAACTAAATTTAACAACTTGTTTGTGACCTTAAAGGGAGAATATGTGCACTTTTGCTCAATTTTAATGGTATGAACAGTGGCTTTATGTTAGCTAAAGTGAGCAAAAATTGCAGTGTAACTGACATTTCTGAGTTTGTCCACTGACTTTATGACTCTCCTTTTTTTTTGCTACAGGTACTCTATATTTCAAGCATGTCTCAGATAAATATTTCATGATTTTATAACACTTGCAAACGTGTACACACTTCATACTACACCAGAAAACATGTTGGTTGTTTCCTAATAGTGGAAAATGAAAATCAAATTAGTCATTTTACCTTATCTATGTTCATCAAAGGTTAAATAATCTCACTTTAAACACAAACACTGATCAGCTCTTGCCTCTGCACAGGGTGCTGAAGGTGTTCCTCTCACGCACGGCCCAGAGAGTGCCCTACATGTCCAGCCTCCACCTGCTGAGGATTCTGGGAGTGATGCTGATGACGGTCAGCTGGTTCCTGTGTGCGTGGACGGTGGGTGTCCTGCAGAACCGTGACAGGAACATCCCGGTGTTCATCACAACCACCACGTCGGACGGGCAGGGGTTCAACCTGTGCTACCTGGACCGCTGGGACTACATGATGGCTGTGGGTGAGTGGCTGCAGCCGGTGACGAGCCAACGGCGTCTGAGCTGATACAGTCCAACAATACAGTACACTTAGAAATTAATTAGATTTTATATGCTGAGAAGTTAGAATGGATAAAGCCATTTAAAAAAAACAAAAATCAACTCAATTTGCTCATATTTTTACCTTTAAATAATGGTCAATTATTAAGATAAAGACAATATTAACTTTAATGAAAACAGCACTATAAACATGAAAGATTCCAATTTTCTTACAATTATTCTGTCATTAAAAATATAAGTAATATATCTCTGTAATATATCTCTGTAATATAACAACATTGTACTCACCAAAGTCATTATTTCAGTGAAGAAGGCGTCGTCCAATGGGGCAGGAAACATGAAGGATCAGATTATCAAACAGGTTGTAAACAGTTCAGTCGGATTACTGAGACTTTATTTTAGGTAAAACCAAAAGTGAGCACAACTGAAAAGTCAGTAATAATGCCTCATTGCACAGGGAAACTAATGTAACTAGAAAAATAAATTCCTTGCAGATACCAACTGTAACTCAGATGGCAGTTTGCACATTATTTAGCATTTCAGCTGTATCAGCTTGATAAAACTTAAACAAATGCACTATTTATACCTGAGCGATAACAGTCTCCTCTGTCCTCTGTCCTCTGCCACAGCTGAGCTTCTGTTCCTGTGTTGGGGCAGCTCCCTGTGGACCGCTGTCAGACCGGTCCCCTCAGCCTTCCACGAGCCTCGCTATATGGGCATTGCCATCCACAACGAGCTGCTTCTCTCCACCATGTTTCACCTTTTCCGGTAACCAGCGAGCGTTTCTCTAAACCCTCAACCGTCAGCAGTGTATTTTTATACTCTGCATCAATGATGTGACATGATTTTGTGTTTCCCTCAGGTTCACCTTTCCCTCTCTCCATCCTGATTGGATGTTGCTGCTCTCCTTCACGCACACCCATGTGACCATCACTGTCACACTCGCCCTGCTCTTCCTTCCCAAGGTACTCAACATTTTTATGTCATAGTGCCAAAATTAATACAGTTTAGGGTAGAAAAAGGGGTCAGAGTAGAAAAACAGTTATCAATCAAGTGTTAAAAAAAGAGATTGATGGGTAATCTGATTTTCTTACTGGGTTATCCTTACTCTTCACACTTAATCTGGGTTTATTTAAATTAGATTAATGCACATGTAAACTCACCAGAAGTGTATATAATATGTAATTTATTACATATAATGGGAAGTGTTTTTGACAGGAAAGTTCATGAAAGGGAAAACGAATCCACTCTTGTCTGTCCAAGCAATGATTTTGTGAATTAAAGTGCATTTTCTCAGTCTTTCAGGATTACAAGGAGTCTTGTGTCACTTATCATCACACACCAGGAACAGAATTTGCTGGGTGGATTAAAAATGAAGAGATAACTTTATTTTTAAATCTTGAAATTCTTTTGTTTCGTTTGTCCAGAGGTCCTGCTTCAGAGAAAAGGCAGCATTGTTTAATAAATCAGAGTTTATCCTCTGTACAGTGACTGGGGACATCTCAGACTCAGCTTTACAGGCTCAGCAAAACATTGGCAAACTTGTTAGCCTCTGCTGCTTCAAGGCTCTGTAATGCCAGCTTAATGCTTGTTAGCATGTAACTCAGAATGTTATACTACAGAATGTAACTAATGTTTATTACCTTAAAACTTTATTAATTAAAAGCTGGGTCTCAATTAGACGCAGGTCTCCTTTACTAGCCTGGT
>NW_023339729.1:24531563-24542729 GCF_004916995.1 Morone saxatilis | reverse complement strand
GGTCTCAATTAAAGGCCTGGTCTGAATTTTATAAAAGTTCTTTGGTTGTATAAAACCTCTCAAAGCCACCAGGTCAAATTAATGATGCGTAATTGATGTTATTCGATTTTTTATAAGTAATATTGAATACTATACTATATACTTATACTTATATATTTATACTTTCCCATCTTTGCTAAGCAAGAATTTTTTGTAAAAGGAATTGAAGGCCTGTCCCATATAGAAGCCTGTTCCAAATGAAGGCAGGTTGAGTTCAGGAATTTATGCAAATTAAAGCCCAGGCTATTAATTGAAGCCTGTTGACATGCACAATGTAACTAGTTGGTGGGCCATGAAAGTCTTTTCAGAATTTTGTGACAATCAGTTCAATTATCATACTGTAGGACCAACAGCCCATGTTTACGTATGAACTGTATGCGTGTGTGTGTGCTCCACAGTTTCTTTATGTGTCTAAGCCTGGGAGAGAGGAGATTGCAGCAGAGGTATATGAAGATGAAGTGGACCTTCGGCGCTCCTGCTCGTACCTCAACAGCAGTTTCCACTCTGTTTGGAGTGAGCCCAGTGTGGACCCGGAGGATTTTCGGGTAAACTCTCTTGTCCCCTCAGAACGATGTTATCACTTTGCACTGGGACATAATTTACAAAAGGTGGAAGAAATTCCAAAGGTCACATTTAACTAAGGAAAATAAATGTCCCTTAATTTCAGTTAATACCACATGTACACTCAATTAAACAGATCTTAAATGTATTATAATTTAAATCATAAATTAACAGTAAATACAATTAACAACAGAGTGAACACATTTTGTACTGTATAACCTTTCTCCCCCCCTTTATCCTTTTCTTCTCCTCAACTGTGTTCTTCTTAAATGAAAACGTGTTTTACCTTTCCTCTGACTTGTTACTCTCCATATCTTCTCCTCTCCTCAATCATTTCAACCATTTCCTCAATGCCTTCATCAATTCCCACCATTCTTCATATGCACCAGGATGAACTGAAGAAGTTATATGCCCAGTTAGAAGTCCACAAGACCAAGAAGATGACCGCAAACAACCCTCATCTGTCAAAGAAGCGAAGTTCTCGATGTACATTGGGGAGATCCATTATTAGACGCATTGCTGAGATCCCAGAATCCATGAGCCGGCAGTGCAGCCGCGAGGAGAAAGATGGATCGTTCCATAGTAGAATTGTGAATCAGGATTCTTTCAGGAGGACCCCAGATACAATATCAGTCAGTATCAGTTACAGAAGTTCAATGACACCTTCACCATCTATGCGCAAGTCCCAAAGTGATCATCACTATGTCAGGGAAAGAGACTCTTCTTTGCGTGACTCCATGTTAAAGGCCAACGCTGTGAAGAGGTCTTCCCGACGATCTGAGACTGACTCCTTGGATATTCCACCAGGGGTCTGTAAATCAGCCAGTGCCCAAAATCTGACAATTGATACCAATCTTCTGCATCCTGATCACACCAGACTTCATAAGTCCTGGAGTCTAACTTCAACTACCGCTCATTCTATAGAAAACATATCCAAGGTTAACAGAGCCAGTACAGTGCTGACAAGGTCCAGGCAGAGCATTTCCATTAGCGACCAGACCAGGAGTGCTCTCCAGTCAGAGTCATTTGACAAGGCTGAGGTCTGTCCTTGGGAGGTGGAGCCAGAGCAATCAGGGGACAAGAACCAGAAGCATGTCACCTACGCAAACTCCGAGGATGGTGAGGAAAAAAGACCACCATCTCCACAGTCGCTTATCTGTCCCTGGGATCATTTACCACCTGTAAAGCAACCTTCAGAGGATAGGGGAATGCAAGGTGAAGCTCAGTCCCCTAAACCACAGGCTACTGTGTCTGCAAGTTTACCAGGCTCTCCAAGACCAAAGTTCACTAAAGATCAACGAGTCTTCTCCTTCCGCACCTCCACCACCACTGCTAAGTGGCTCTCTGTGAAATCAATTATGACCTCCATGGATGCAGGAAGCAGGTCCAGTAGGGATGGAAGTTTTCAAGAGGATTCTGTTTCACAAAAAAGTCAGGAAAGTGCTTCCACAACACCACGATCGAGAACATCTAATAGACGTCCAAGCGTGGAAAAGAGATCACTGCAGAAAAGAAGCATGACAACAGATGGAAAACCATGCCTTGTGAAGCAGAATGCCATCAGACTGTCCTCTGTGGATTCTTCTGAGAGAAGCCCAAGAAGGCTTGTGATTGTGAAATCTGCCGTCTACCCTTGGGACACTGATGATATGCAAAAAGATGGCACTTATGAAAATGTGTTTTTATCAAGGCAGAACAGCAAACGTAGTAGTATAGGTTCTTGGGAAACTGCCAGCAGCTGTAGAACTCCTTCAACTCACAGAAGAGGAAGCAATCGAATTACACCAGTCCGTAATATTTCCCATGCAGATGTGTGTCCATGGGAAGGACCTGGTACTTTCCAGGAAGGAGAGGGGCCAAAGAAGCAACAGAGCATTAAAGCAGACGTCTGCCCTTGGGAAGTTTCTGGACCATCTAATGTATGTCCATGGGAATCTCAAGAGCAAGGAAATATGAGAAGACGAGGAAGTGCCATTAGTAACGTGTGTCCTTGGGATTCACAGGATATTCCCGTTATTTATCATACTAACCTCTCTAGAGATTCACAGACACAACAGTCTTTGAAACATGCAGCAGACGTATGTCCCTGGGAGACTGCAGAAACTCCTCAACCTTTAATAAGGCAAGATAGTGAATATGCTAATGTTTGTCCTTGGGAGGTTCAGGAGAAGGCTGAAGTTGTATATGAAAACCTAAATCCTTTGGAGACCAAGGGAACGCTGACAGTGCCCGTCCGACAAGAAGTTAGGAAAACTGCCCTCTACCGCAGTGGATCAAAAGAAAGTAATGAACAACAACCCCATGCAAAATCACCTGCCCTGAGTTTGAGTAGACAAGTGACTAAGACAACAGAAAGTTGTCCATGGGATTTCCCTGATCCCCCTAAAATCATGGAAAACATTTGTCCATGGGAAGAGGGGAACACTGAGCCAACAAATACAGACTCAAAAACGACCATCAAGGTAGATATTTGTCCCTGGGAGACTGGACATGAAGACAAACCAGAAGACTCACAAAAAGGTGTCTCACTTTTGAAAGCTGCTTCCATACAAGCTGAAGGGAAAGACAGCACAAAGGTAAACATATGTCCCTGGGAAACTGAGTCCCCTGAAAAACCTGCCGCTACCACGATGGTGTCACAAGGAGTAAAAAGATCGGCAGATGTTTGTCCATGGGATAGTAGTGAACCAGAATCAGGAAAGCCAGAAACCACCAAAATATCATTGAGTCATATAAGGCAAGACACAGTTCACGCAAATATTTGTCCATGGGATACAGAGGAAGCAGGGGCAGTCAAAACTGAAGTATCAAACATACCAGAGCAGTCCAAACAAGATGTTTGCCCATGGGAAACAGAAGCCCCAAAAGTTCTGAAAAAGCAAGAAAGCGCTCTGGCAGATGTTTGTCCGTGGGAAACAGAAGAGCCAAAGGTTCTTAAAAACCAAGATAGTGCTAGGGTAGATGTTTGTCCGTGGGACACAGAGGAGCCAAAAGTTCTTAAAAAGCAAGACAGCGCTCGGGCAGATGTTTGTCCGTGGGACCAGAAGAGCCAAAAGTTCTTAAAAACGCAAGACAGAAACTCCGGGCAGATTTTGTCGCGCTTAAAAAGCAAGACAGCACTCGGGCAGATGTTTGTCCATGGGACACAGAAGAGCCAAAAGTTCTCGCAAAGCAAGACAGCGGTCGAGCAGGTGTTTGCCCGTGGGAGACCGAAGAACCAGGAGCTGTCACAAAGCAAGACAGCGCTCGGGCAGGTGTTTGTCCATGGGAGACCGAAGAACCAGGAGCTCTCAAAAAGCAAGACAGCATTGGAGCAGACGTTTGTCCCTGGGAATCTAAGGATCCACAAACCTCAACGGAAGGCAACATTGAAATTCCCACCGGTGACAAAGATGAAGTCACAGAGAACCAGGGGCCCCTCAATGTAGAGGAGACTCCAGAAGATATCATCACAGAGCAGATAGATGAGTCCAAAGAAAACTTGCGCCGCAGTGATGCTTTGTGTCCCTGGGAGATGATAAGGAGCCAATCTGGTTCATTCACAGACAATGCCTCAGATGTTTTTACATGGGAGCCTGAGAATATTCCTGAGGAAGATGAAGAGGACGATGCAGAATTTGCTGCTGAGGCTCTCGTATTCCCACCTGATTTGTGACCTAAATCTAGCCAGCATTTGTTTTCACTTTTAACCCCTCCCACTAAATCAAGTGGAATGTGAACTCTATAAAACCATTTTGGCGGTAAACTGTTGAAGGGAAACTTTGTTTTTAACTTCCCTAGCTCCACAGGGAAATTGATGGTCATACTCTTGAGCAGCTCCCCTGCAGCTGGCAAAGCTGAGAGCCATTTTGTGTTGGACAATTACTTGGGCTACTCAAAGACAGAATTTAGGGCTGTGTTGTTTCAGGTTGGACTATGCCAGGTTGGTTGCTGTCTGACTAAGAAGCTGAAGATGTAGTAGAGACTTCATGAGCTGGACAGAGCAAGTTGTGCAAACCTGACTAAAAATGTTTTATTTTAACTGGAGCACTATTGCACACTAAGTATGTCCCTAATCAATCCAGCAATGAACTATAAACAGACATTTCTTGGCTGATCGAAGGGCATCTAAGGTATTTAGATGAAGTCCCTTTTCTTCCTGATTCTACCCCCCATTTTAAATTAAAATGTTTTTTGTGTCTTTGTATGTTTTTAGGTGACAATTCACATATTTGCCATTTACGTGCAGTATGTTAGACTCATGGCCCGGGGTGAATATGTTACCTTACACCGTAGAAAGTCCAGAGTGCTCACAATCACAAATACAGCACAGGACCTAAGAGATGGAATTTAATGGAAGATGGAAGCTTAACCAGCACACACACACACCAGTTAAATTCAGTCTAATTTTGTTCTTTTGTGGAAATTATATTTTCAAAGTAGAAGAAAATGTAACGTGTAAAGCAGTGTCGCCAGTACTACAATTGATGTCAAATTACATTTGTATTAATGGTTGATTAAACTATGCATTCCTGTTTTCTTAAGTGACTAAAAGCCAATAATTTTCTCACTTTTGATTCAGTCATAATAATGGAAAATATAACATTCCACCACTTCAAGAAATGCCCAAAAAATTGCATAAATCGCCATAAACTGGAGTGAAAAGCTGCATAATCCTTTCATATCTGAACATTTAGAAAGTCATGTCAATGCCTTTTATGCAAATGCACTTGATACCAGTTTTATTAAGATGGGACAATGAGATTAAACATTAAAAACACTTAACAAATTAAATGTTTGGTAGATGCAGAGAACTTAAAATTATACAGGACATTTGTGTTGCAGCTAACCTGAGATTTACTTTATCTAAANNNTCTAAATACTAAGTTATGGAGGTGATATGTTGAATAATTGCTAGATAAGGTTTACTACAAATGTTGTCAGGGTTCTTTATGCAGATATTATAATTAATCATAGTCATTTCTGGAAAAAGTCACATCTTTGGCAACACTTAAATATTCTTTCAAGTCTTTGAAAGGAACTAGACTATCAGAGATTCCTCTGATTGACTCCACTGATGTGCAGATGACTGGTAATACTACAGAAACAAATATAAATCCACTTATGGATTAGTCCAAGATGACTTATGACAATTAGATATCTTTATTATTAGCTGTGGCCCTACATTTAATGTCTGACATTAATGAATACTTTAAATAGTTCAAAATCATTACGTTTCACATACAGACAATTGCAACTTTTTAAATGGCAGTATTATGTTGGAAGAAGTTTTATGGTGAATAAAACTTACAATATTAACAGTTTTCGTATTGATGTAATTAAGTCATGTCTATGCCAGCAATCTGTCAGTGAATTCAGGTGTCAGTTTTTCAGCACTTCTGCTACAGTGACTAAGTTTTTCATTCAGTGATCTCATTGTTAAACATTGCGCCAAGTTTTTTGTCAATGGAGTGAACTAGTTTTGTGAGCATTGTTGCATGTTAGTGTGTTTTTGAATGAGCGTGCTGTAATTTGTTGTCACGTAAAAAGAAATTCTAAAATTGTTGTAACACATCCCTTGATTTGCATAGAGAATCAGCCTATGTTCTGTTTTCAATTTTGTATGCAATATCTTCTATGAAAGATCACTCTGATAAAGAAAACTCCTGTTAAATCTATTGGTGTGAAGAGAAGCAGATGGGACATTTTATTTTTGTATTTCCTGAGGTCAACATGCAGCATATTCATCAGAGAAATAAACCATACAATTTGTGGAGATCTGTACATTTTATTTTTTATCACATGTACACATTAAGTTAGTCTTATGGAAACAAACATGAAAATGTGTGAGACTGAATCATGGTGAAATTTGAAGTGACTGTTTGATGTGTGTTAATTTGTTGCTGGGCAAGAAGCAGGTTTTTCTGGCTGGACTGAGACAGTGGTTTGTTCATCCTAAAACTCACCTGCTGCTTCCACCGCTTCAACAGCCAACAGCATTTAGAGATAAGAGGCTTCAAAGGAAGCCTGGTTTCCTGCCAAAGTGGGCAAACTAACCAGCCACAGCCAAATTCTAAAGAGCATTTGGCCCATGACTGCAGATAATGTCCAACGGTGGTTTGATGAAAAGAGCAGCGCCACCCGGTGGCCTATTTGTTCCATTGGACTGGCTCCGGTTTGGGAACTGCATAGTTGAGGGCATCAAACTCTTGTCCCGGCCTCAAGTTTGGACCAGGAATCATGACAGTCTGAAGGAGTAAGAAGAGCAGATGAGTGTAATTTGCAAGCAGTCAAATGTTAGTCAAATATATTGAAATGAACACACATCACCTAACAAATATCTCAAGTGTCATCTGTTCCATATTTCTGTACCAAGGGGGATTAAACTTCAAGATAGGAAAACCAGTTGGGAAAGCTGCTGGAATACAACCTACTTCAATGACACCATCTCTGGGAAAGATTCATCCTCGTGAGACTGAATTGTTCCCTGCGTTGCCTTATTGTTTTATATCACAACAAATGGTTGCCCAGATTTATCTTACAATTAGGAGGTAATCACCATTTACCTTTGCTGTTTTTAAATTAAATATTTGGCACAAAGTTTACTCAGGTTTACCACCGACTGCCCCCAAAACATGAGAGCAGCTGTAATTGTGTCAGAGCTGGTTCTCGTTTGTGTTTAATTTCGTGGACTGCAGCTGGTGTCCTGCTTTCATTTGTCAGCTCGCTTGACAGATTGTGATTGACAGGTGGCAGAGCCTAAAATAACCACAAAGAATTAGTCAAACCTCAGAGGTTCGTTGAAACTGATTTTAGGATATCTGTAGTGTTATTATGCATGTACAAGTTCAAGATATTTTTTTTTTTTAAAAAGGGAATGAAACATCTACCAGTTTTTTTTTTATATTTTGAAAGACACACTATTTGAGGTGTCATTCTAAAGTGAGGAACTATATAACCTAATTTCCCTCTATTTTTGAATTGTAAATGAAAGGACAATGAGAACGAAGATGGTGTGTGGTGGCGTTTGTTGCTGTTTTTTTGGGACTTTTTTGTAACACAGAAGAGTAAGAAACACCTTCCAGGCAACCTCACTGCTCCATCTGTCTGGTATATCTGAGACACGGCAGGTGCTGACTCACAGATTTAAGGTGATTATATTCTGTGTTTTGCAGTGATGCGTATAATGCAAGTCAACTTCTATTCCAGTCTTACGTTGTGAAGACTGGTGCAGACGCTGAACACAGATAATCAGAATTTAACAGGGCTTTGTGCATCCTTTACTGTGTAACTTGTTATTGAGGAAACTAGAAGAAACTTTAGGTAGCAGATCAACAGCTCCTTTTAAATTCCTGCAGCTGTCATTCATGTGACTGAGCCACAACACCAAATTCCTGCATGTCTGAAATATTTATATATGATGGACATATGCTATCTGATGAAACAGTTGCTGAGGAGAATTGTGGTTTATTCCTGTGAGCGACACAATCGGGTCAGCAGGAGTCCTCTCACAGGAAAACTCACACAGATATTTGAATGCTCGAACCTTCTAACTGAGGTACATTAGCTCTGTATGGTTAAGGAGTCACCCAAACAACAACAATTGCTCACTTACCTCTAGTGGCATTTCATTTTAGAAATTGTTTTAGGTTTAATTTGTCCTGGTTTTGAGATATCTGTGTCTGAGACTTCGGCCTCAACCCCACAAAAACCACAAAGGTTTTGGTTTCTGGAGCATCTTTCCAGAATCAATCAACACTGGCGTTCATTTCATTACTTGCTACGCCTGCTATTTGTATGCTGCATAATGAAATACCATTCAGCTTTATTAAAGGGTGAAGGCAGAAATCTCAAAAGGGAAATGTCTCCAGATCTGGGGGGGGGGCAGCTCTGCATGCTCCCCTCACTTCTCTACTTGTGATTTAGTCTATATTGTTGTCAAAGTCACTCAACAATTATGATTGATGAACCTCAGCAAAAAGGTTTAGTCTCTGTCCAACATATTTTGGTTTTTACCAACAATCCCAAATCAAGGTCCCTTAACAAGCGTCCAACCTCCAGCAGATGGAGTTGGCTCAGTTGTCATGGAGATGGATTTATTGACTCAGTAGCTGCTCTGATTTCATCCATAAAAAGTGTTATGTATGAAAGGCCAGTAAACGGACCTTGAGTTGGGATTGTTTTACCAAAATACTACTTAAATGAACTTTGATGCTTCATTTTAGCTTCAACATTCTATTAGGAGTTTTTAACTGGTTATGAAACAGTCTCAATTTAATACTGATGCCTCTATATGACCTTCATTAACAAACAAATTCTGTTTCTATTGTGTGATACATAAATGAAGACGTTATTGAACTGAGGTGTCATGTTGTCTGTGGGGGTTGCAAATACATTACAAACAACCATTATTTTAATGACAAATAATGCCCATTATTATTATTATTATTATTATCTACATTTACATTGTGTTACTACTACTACTCTAGACTCCTGTCTTCATTTTAGATCGACACCGGTTACTTTAGATTTTAGAGTGTAACACACTAAATCTTTTATGATTTGATCCAGTGAGTTAGATCCACCTAGCTAAGACTAATGCAGTCTAGTACATCATCCTGCAATGAATCCTTACCAAATTGATCGCTAAAAATGTGGTGGACAAAAAACTGTGAACAAAAACTGGACAGCATAAAGGTTATATTTATTACAGAGCTGTCGTAGGAGACTGCATTAGTATTAACTAAATGTGCCGACTAACTGGAGACTGAGTACATCCTCCTGGCACTTGTGGAGTTTTACCACCTCGGTATTAGACGATGAGGAGTCCAGACAGTTTATTAAACCGGCGCTGGAGCAACATTTGGACTGCAACCAAACCGCCTCTATTTTACGGTGAGAAGCAAAGGTCGTATTAAGAGGATGTATAAAAGCATATGTAACAGCATGGGAGGGAAAAATAATTGACTCAAAAAAATTATACTGGAAAGCTTGAAACACTAAAAACCACCAACCTTATTCATGTGGTCATTAAAGTGAAGTATGAACTGGCGAATTTATAAAGATTGCTTAATTTCCTCTTGACAGAAGAAGGTAACTTGGACCTCTGCCTTTTTCTTACTAAAAAGATATATATAAAAGCTGTTGTCAGCCGGTGCAGAGTAGAGGGTCACCTTAATAACTGGGTCTTTGGCAGGAGCCCAGGATGGGACTATTTTTCCGTGCAACCTCCATCGGCCGTAGGGGTTGACGAGGTGTCGTTCTATGACCATGTATTCCAAGACGTCCTTCGGCTGCTCCTCGCTGCCCAGCATCAGCCTCCCGAAGCGGTCGTAGATGGCCAGAGTCTGCAGCACAAACAGACGTGAAAGAAGGTTCATCCAGTCATCTGAATTCTACATTGTAACCTTGGTTTTAATCTCAGCACTAAACCCAGAACACTGACTATGCTCAATATCAGTGGTTCCCAACCTTTGACCTCTTTTCTATCATTGAGTAAACTGACTAAGTGACATTTATTTTAAGGATATTTCATATTATATTCAAAACGTTGGTTAATACAGCACCAAGAAGAAGCTCTGCACACCGATAGTTCACATAAACATATAGTCATACCTGTTTGGAGTGCATGCGGACCGTCACCTGGCCGTAGAGGTTGCCTTTGGAGACCATGTCGGGGCAGCGAGCGTGGACCACTTTGGGCGGCTCCAGGGACTCTACAAACCTCCAGCGGATGGTCTTGAGCCGGTTCCCCCTCGTCATCTCCTGAAGACAGGGCAGAGGGGCGATGGGAGACGTAGAAACAGTCAGTGGGGGATTTGATGAAACTGAAATAGTGATCAACAACATTTACAAGAAGAACTTACAGGATAACACCTTTCTGTCACCAGCGAGTGAAGTTTCTCCCTGTTGAACCTGCGAAAATAAAACTCCCAGATGTCAAACGTGTTTCTCTCTCAACACATCACGTAACTGCATTTTCAGGGTAACATTATTATAAGCTTTAGCAGACCTGAAGGCAGCACGAGTCTCTCACTTCTATAACAAATGTCTCACTGTAATATTGAGCATCCCACCCCGACTATGAGGCTGAGAAGAGCTGTGTCAGCTGGCTGAGTGAGGTGAGAGACAGTTCATTTTCTTACTGTGACAGGGAGTTGTGAGCCTCAATGAAGATTTCTTGAGCTCGCTCGGCAAAATCCTTCGTTGTGAACTCAGAGTCGTGCTCCTTGATTTTGCGAATCCTGTTAGAAACAACATTTAAAAAAAAAAAAAACACACATTCAGCTTTCTGATATTTACTGTGATTCAATTAAACAGCAGTTATAGAAGGTGTTAAAAAGGGGTTCACTCTTTCTCATCGACACCAAACTCAGTTCTCAGAGTAGGAACAACATGAGGAGTTAGAGAAACAATCTTACGCTAGCTGCGAGGCGGCGCTCTGTCGTAACTGTTCAGTTCGTTGTTTCAGGCCTTCTTTAGACAGAGTGGAAAGACGAGCGTCGCCCTCTGGGGGGATGTAGGGGTCGAATATTCCCGCTGGTAAAGACAGCAGACAGGACTCAATCAGTATGTGCCCTCCAACCA
>NW_023339729.1:24531356-24531546 GCF_004916995.1 Morone saxatilis | reverse complement strand
AGGAGAGATATTAGAAAACAATAGTTTCAGTGCACAACTGCCGTCCGACAGATGAGGTCCACCTCCACAGTTTTGGAGTTTATTATAAATTACAACAACAAACGTCCTGGTGTTGAATTAATCTCACTACTAATACACAACTTTCTTTATCCTAATGCACCAATGACCAAAACAATATGATTTCTGGAAC
>NW_023339729.1:24531061-24531327 GCF_004916995.1 Morone saxatilis | reverse complement strand
ATCTTTTTCTATTAAACTCTTTTTTTTTTACCCATTTAACAAAACAACACGAAGTTCTTGAATATTAAATCTTGTCTCGACGCAACAGGCCTTCTTCCAGACCACTGAATGATTTATATTCAGCAACAATAAAACAAACTAAATGTGACAAAATGATTATTTAAATTAAAACACTTCTGATAAAGAAAGAATACATAAGGAATATTAATAACAACTTTCATTTCTTGGCAGTATTTAAGGAAAGGAAAGTCTTTTTATTGTCATAT
>NW_023339729.1:24530801-24530961 GCF_004916995.1 Morone saxatilis | reverse complement strand
AAATACATTTTTCCCAAAGATGGTAGTTCTTATCTGAGTGATAGTGTTAGTTTTGCTGATCAGTTTTAATTATGTATTATTTATTGAAGAAGTTTATTTCACCAATAATCCACCTCTGTTCACATTTTGTTATTATTTTATTATTATTTGATTTATTATT
>NW_023339729.1:24528634-24530736 GCF_004916995.1 Morone saxatilis | reverse complement strand
TAATGTTCGCAGCCCCATAACCAAACCAAACTGCTGTGCACTGGTTTCTGACACATTTCTACCAACAGCATCCTAACGTTTCAGTCTGTTGGATCTGACCACACAGGCCAGCCTTCACTCCCCACGTTAATCACTTCCATTTTATTTTGTTAATAGTATTTTTATTGTGTGACCTTTGACACTGCCACTGTCACTTCCTGTGAGTTCTTGCTATCCTCCTCAGTCTGCTGCAGGCGCTGTTGAGGAGAGGTAGGACTGCACAGTGCTGTCCTTAGTAGTGTTAAAATGTGGTAAAAACGCTAAACAGGGGCGCAAATCTCACTCTGTACAGGTCACTAATGTTGGTCTTTTTGCCGTAACGTTTGTTTCAGTTTTATATAGTGTATAGCACTTGTATGTGAGATGCTAGGTTACCGATATTAAGCTAGGCTAACGCAGCACACAGGTGTTTATCCCACAGAAGAAGAAGAGGAAAGTCTTTTTATTGTCATATTCACAGTATATATACACCATTTACAGCACTTCTACAGACATAAAATGAAACTTGGCCTCTGCATTTAACTTATTTTAAGCAGCAGTGGGCAGACTAAGCGCCCGAGGAGCAGTTAGGGGTTAGGTTGCCTTGCTCAAGGGCACATCGGCAGAGCACAGGAGGTGAAAACTCCCCAGCAACTCCAGTTACTAGCCCCACACTCCATACAGTGCTATATCCAAGCTATAAATATATTTTGATCAACACACATTTCTGTTAAAAGAAACCTACCAATCATCATCCTCATCGTTCCATAATAACTCCCCACTCAATCTCTGACACTTTTGAGTCTTAACATTCAACCATTTGAAACTAGGAGACCAATAACTTCACATGTGCCTGCAAATAAAAAACAACAACAACCCATAAAACATGATTACCAGTGCAGGCGATGTTGATGGGCCTCTCAAAGTACTGCTGTCTGACCACCAGGCCTGCTGCTCGGGCCTTGGCCTCACTGTCCTGCTCCCTCTGCCCCTTTAACCCAGCTGCAGGAGGGACAAAGAACCGCTTCTTGGTCCGGACCGGCAGGAAAAGTGGGCCAGGATGTCTCACATCCAGAGACACTTCATTCTGAGAGGAAGAAGGACACATGAAGGTGTTTGTATCACAGGAGGCTCAGTGAGGACTCTGCAAAACAAACGAGCTGCGTCTGCAACACATCACCTGTCTGCATATAAAAGAGTTGTTAAATACACACACACACACCTTTAAACTGCTGCATGCTGATCTATGAAGAGCCACCAGCGTCCTCCTCATGTGCATCGCCATCTTGACACCATTTGACAGAATGGAGAGGAAAAAGAATCACTTCCGGTTTTTTTGACTTTCAAAATAAAACCTTCACATGAAACATAACAAGGGCCTAGAAATACACATAGTAGATATATTTCTCAGCATTTGGTTCGTTTCTGGGGAGAAAAATAAGTAAATTGTCTCAGAGAGAAGAAAACACTGGATTTGCCCCTAAAAAAGAGGCCTATTAAATGTGTATGATTGTTAAAAAATATATAATACAGACAGAGAATTGTATAAAAATTCCCTAAACAGGAAATCCTCTGCTCAAAATGTATTTCTTTAAGTTTTTTGGTATCCTGATCATCAATCATACGATTTTTAGCATTTAAAAAAAGTGTTTCTTTAAAGAAAAACTGATTAAAATTGTAATCCTGCTAAATAATCCCCATTCTTTTTTAAATGCAACTGTAATCTGATTACGTCTTTTTTTCTGTTTAGTTATCTTGCTGTTGGGTCTCTGTAAATAATGTTATAAGGAGTTCGGTCTAGTTCTGCTCTATTTGAAAAGTGTCCTGAGATAACTTCTGTTATGAACTGGCACTATATATTTTTTTTTACATATGTAAAAATATATATATGTAAAAAAATATATAAATATATATATATTTTTTTACATATGTAAAAATAGATATATTTAAAAAAATATATATATTTATATTTTACACATATATATATGTATATATATATATTTATATTTTACACATATATATATATTTATATTTTACACATATATATATATATATATATATCTATATTTTTTACATATATATAT
>NW_023339729.1:24516471-24528534 GCF_004916995.1 Morone saxatilis | reverse complement strand
CAGAAATACTTTAATAACCCCAGGGGATAACTATTAAATATATATATTATATGTTCTGTCTCTGCTTTCTATGTCTGACAGAGAATAAATAACATGTTAAAACTGTGGTGAGTGATTTAAAAACCTCTTTAAACGTCAGTCGGCTTGTTGTTAACGTATATAACCGACACATGACAACAGAAAAACAAGAAAAACTCACTTAGCTTTCAGTTCGGAGATCGAGTTTGTGCAGACAGAGCAATAAAGACAGAACACATCACTATGCGAACATTAATTCTTTGTTTTCTGTAACGCCTTTTCACTGACGAGGTAACGGCTTCACTATCCAGAGCAGATTAAACAAAATATAGAAATAAATTCACAATAACGAGACGGCACAAACCTCGCAGCACTTCCCGCCCAAAACCCAAAGATATACAGTTTATATGAAGTGAGGACAAGCGGGAAAAGCTGCTCTTGTTCCTTCGTTATTTCTTAAAACAACTAAGCATCAAAATGGAAAAAACTTTGATTACTTCCAATCTGTTATCTATTTGTTTCAGCCATAAATCATTTAAAGTTGGCAGCGGATGCGTCTGAGACATTCAGGCTTATTTATTTCTGATGTATTGCTTCTCTTATCAGCACCAGTACTCTTATCTGTCGCCACCAGTACTGAAACGCCCCCAGTACGAGGAACACACGCGGGACATAATGAAGTGTAATGCTGCAAGAATCGTTAAAGAAACACGCATTGAGCCACATTTGTGTATTATATAAACATTTAAACCTGTTTTTAAATATATTCAAACATCCCCTCCCCACGTGTTTGCAGTCAGTAGTCGCAGAAGTCTTTAAGTTGTTTTTAATGCTGCGTTCGCTCAGAAGTTACCGTTTCCCTGCAGTTTGGTTCAGCAGCACCCTGTTTGTTCACCTGTGGTTTGTGCAAAGCTTTGGGCAAAACACAATAGAAAGGAAGCAACTTAAGCAACGTGGCATTTTGCCATTTGCCTGGCATGTTTCATAATTACTGCCTCTCTGCCGCTGCGTCAGCCCTTAAGTGTCTCGAACAGCAGCGGCGTCCAACCAGCAGCGCCACAAACCGTCAATGTCACTATTTCTGCCCTCTTTGAAGACCTGCGTCCACGTGTGCCGCTGTGTTTCGCCCTCAGTACATCGAGCAGTCGCATCCGCCGTCAGAGGCTTCGCTCTGTCTTCCTTTTTTGCTGTTCGCATCACTTTTTATGCTGCTGCTTGTTTCTCCTGTGACCAGTTTTGCCCTCCAGCTTCTGTTCGGCTCAGTAAGTAGATTCTTGTCTGAGCTTTCTGACCCGGGTTCAGATTTAACGCCAGACTTTCATTTGCAAACCAAAACTTCTTTACATACTCATCCAGGTTCCACTGGAGAGCTGCACTTTATTTAAACTTCCCAGACAAATCTGCGTTTTAAGTTACGGCACAGCAGAGATTATCGAAGTATAAGTTCTGCTGTTTTCTGTCAATATTTACAGGTTACACAAGCCACTAATCAGATTGTGATGAACTGTGCTGACATCGACATCATCACAGCGTCCTTTGTGCCAGAGGGAGGAGAAGGTGAGGGTCACACTTTGTCAGCTTTTTCCCCCCCTCCCATCTTCTTTTCTTTATTAATGACGCTCATAAATAAACATCTAGTCTGTACGTATCTTTACAATGTTTGTTTTTATTCTCTTTAGAAATTAATGCTACGGGATTCAACTATCAAAACGAGGATGAGAAAGTCACCCTGTCATTTCCTAGCGCTCTACAGAAAGGTAAGAAGGGACTCTGCTGCTGTTCGTCCCTGCTTCTTAAACATTATTCCATCATCGTTGCTGTTGAAGAATAACAGACCCCCCCCCTTTTGGTCGTGGCTGAATGAACAGTGCAACTCTCTTTGTACACGCCTCCCCAGGCTCCGGCGCGTTGAAGATAGACTTCGTCGGGGAGCTGAACGACAAAATGAAAGGATTCTACAGAAGTAAATATACAACCTCTGCCGGAGAGATCCGCTACGCTGCTGTCACACAGTTTGAGGTAAACCGACGGCCTCCAGGGACAGTGGGATGTTTTCTTTTGGGAGAGTCTGTTGCTTAACCTGCTACTCGCCTGTGTTGCGACACATGAGGGTGTGATGTTCATGTGACTCTTGTTGGTAATCCAGAATTATCCTGGAGATGAGGCAATATCTCTGATTTCATTCTGTGTGTTTGTTGTTTGTTGTTTGTTTCTGGGACGGTTGGACACTGAACCTCTGTCACCTGCAGGACATACACCTGCTGTGCACAGGTTTCCTGCCACAGTGTGAGACTGGAAGATATATTTATTACAGAGGGTCTACCATTTGGGAGTTTTGGTTTAGGTATGATCTTTATTGTAGTTTGAACATGATTGAGAGACAGACAGAAACAAGAGAGAACGAGCATGAAAGTGAAACTAAACAAAAGATTAACTTTATTTGGACTTTCATTGCAGTTTCTTACAGATTTCTTGTGTTTTAAAGCGTTATAGTTCGAGTGTCTACGGACATTTGCAACCACTACAACTCATTTTTCAGTTCACATTGTCTTTATGAAGAAAACTAAATCTGGAAATGTCTGTTTTTGGCAGAATTAAACACAAGTTGCAGCATCTCATTGATGCAAAAATCCTAAAATCCAGTGTTATCGTTAAGCAGTCGTGCTCAGTTCAGTGCTGCTGGTAGTGGCCTAAAGACAGATCTCTGCTTGAAACAAAACAGTAAGTGGGAAGTGTTGTTTGACCATGTCTAAAGGCAAAAGTGCTTCAAATGACTACACTTGAAGGCGAGGCGAATTGCCTGCTGTCATAGAGACACGATAATTGTTCAGATGTGGACAATGGTAATCACAGTCTCAGGACATTCATACTGTTACTCTTGGTTGTGCACACAAAAAAATGACAGGAGTAGTAGTGTGAAGAATGAAAAAGAGAGCATGAGAGAGAGAAGATCAAGCCCAACCTACTTTTAATACTTTCATAATTACACGCTTGTCAGTTGCTGGGTGAAGTTGGTTTTGGGAAAGAAAAATGGTCTGAAAATTTCCCCTCAGAGTAATTTTATTCAGAGTAACTTCCCCAGTCTGCGGCTCACATTGTGCGTTTCAGCGCAGTTCAAGCCATGGTGGAGATTGTGTAAGCTCAGACAAAGTAAAGGCCAGGTTAGACGATAAAATCATCGGCTCCGGGCAATTTATTTAAAGGAAATGCAGCAAATTCCACAGCTAAATTTGACGCTCCCAGCGAAACGGCTTTGAAAAAAACAGCCGTCCTGGCACAGATGAAAATGCTCGACTGTAGCGCCGCCTGCTCCTGTAACAAAGGGAAGGAGTCTGAATAAAAAGTCTTTATGTTTCCATAAATCTCTTTGGTTTGCCAGCCAAATAATTTCTCCCCAAGAGTTTATAAACGAGGTGGTAACTGTTGTTTATCTGAGTCTCGATTTTATTCTCTCATTGAATTGTCATATCTTTTTTGTTTTCACCTTTTCTTCCTATTTGTTTAGTTTTTTCTTTCCGTGTAGTTGCGTCCAGCATGCAACAGCCTCCTCTGTCAGTCTGCTCACAGATACAAATCAAATGTGCCTTGACAAGTGAAACACGATCGCGGGGGACATAGACTCGTTTAAGATGCATTTCAAGATAAGTCCACCTCAGTCTGGACTCATCTGGATTGAACACACAGGCTCTGAGTTGGTGTCCTTTCTCTCTTTCAGGCCACGGACGCTCGCAGAGCCTTCCCCTGTTGGGATGAGCCAGCTATCAAAGCCACCTTTGACATCGCTCTGATAGTTCCCAAGGACCGAGTAGCCTTGTCAAATATGGTACGTGTCATATGTTCCCTCCTCCCTCTGAAACCTCCCGACCCGTAGACTGCCTGAGTCACTTTCAGCTCTCTTTTGTGTGTGTGTGTGTGTGTGTGTGTGTGTTTCACCTCCTTTCTCTTCCCTCTCTTTTCTCTTTGTCGCTTACATAACAAAGGCCAGACAGTCGCTGCCTATTCTTCCTCTGGCTATGTTATGTTTAACATTAAATGTCACTACTGTACACGTACAACAAGGTTCGTCATTGAAAGAAAAATATTTTTTCCACTTTCAACTGTCTCCGACTTAACAGCAATTGTCCCAAATTGAAGTTTTCTCTTGTTTCATTCTACATAATGAATATTTGTTTCAGTTACACGCATCACTTCATTGACTCACGCTGCTCCGCCACCTGCTCGTTGTTCGCTGCAATTTGAATAAAGTTTTAGCTCTAGGTGTGTTGGCCATAGTCAGTTTTCATTATTCTTTTAATCACAAACTCACTGCAGGGACAACTCAAAAGAACGATTTACATATAATCTGTAGGAAAACCTTTTAATCCAGAGAGAGACAGCGAGAGAAGCTCAACTCTTCCCCACACTGCTGAAGAGGAGAGGGAGAGGCCCCTGGAGGTGTTTGTAGAGGAGGTGTTTGTAGAAGAGCTGTGCAGCATGCATGACAATAAATGACAAAATAATATATCCGATGGTCTGAATAAGTCGATATTTGTCGTAAGTCACTTTTAAGTCACTGTAACAGACCCAATTTCAGGGTTATTGTCAACGGGGAATACTTATGTTTGAGGTTTTCTTATACAGACTCTGATTTCTAGTGATTTTCAACTGAAGGCGTTTGCAGCTAAATTGCATCAGAAAACATCATCTGGCTTAGATTATTTCTAACAACAACACCCCTCCAGGCTAACACAGTTCGTCTGGGTGGTGACGGTGAAGCTAAATTTGGGTCTTTCCGATGACTAAATATGAATGACATCAATGCAGTCTGTCAGTCTTTAATAGTGTGTGTTTTTATGTCCAATCCTGTTTTGTCAGCTGCTGACAAAATTTGATTATGACCGACAAATGACCAAATAATCTTATAAACAAATAGAATAAACCGTAGTTAAAATATGAAATAATGTAAATGATTGTAGACAAATGAGGATAATTAGAGACAAATTGCAGACAATCATGGCTGGAAGTAAAAAAGATTGGATTAGTTCAGTCAGCAGGAGTAAGCTCTGCACGGATTGATGCCAGTCCAGCTCTTGACCTTTTGTGTCCACATACACACTGAAATATATTTTCTCATCCAGTCCACTGTGACCTTTTTAAAGTCCAGTGCAACACAGTGCTGCATTTAGCTCGAACGTGTATGCGTACAGACTCAGTGGCTACTTTGTGGTAACATGAGGGTTTACATACTAATGCAAAGTGCCGACTAACGCTAAGATAACTGTTGGTCAGACTGTCATAACAGCCGGCATTGGTAGTAAAGGATGAGTCTGATATTTTGGTCAACAGGTCCCACCAAAACCAACTGACAACTAACAGGTATTGTGTATCAAAGCCTGACATGTCTTCTTCCTTTGTACCGTAGAGCTCCATTGTTCAGTTCAGTGAGCCACACACACACACACTGTAGTTTATTTTAACTCAGTCACACACAAACCGTCATGTGGATTAATCCGCAGTTGAAAATAGTCCCCAACAAAAGCAGTATTTCCTCCTCTTCAAGTGTCTGCTTTAGGACATAACCGAGCCTTTAAAATAAGTGAATAAATCAATAAAACAGCATTTGTTATATGCTTTAAAGGATCTACATCTTAAATAGGAACCAATGGGCAACAGACAAGAAGTCAGTAATGAGAGACGGACTAACACATTGTTGGTGTTGTTGTTTCCATGGGATTTGTTCACAGTAAGAAACATGATCCTTTAATTGATGATCCTAGATTCCTAATGAACCTGCTGATGTTTGTTCTAGCGCCACCAATCTGCCAAAGTTTGTATTTGGACCAAAGAAATGTTGTAAGCTCACAGTAACAATGTTAAGATTCATGCTCTGCAGAGGGAATCATCATATCGCCTTTTCCCTCTCATCACCCTCAAGACAAATTGACATTTTCAGCCCCCACTGCCAGTAAAGCTCTTGAAATGGTAAACTCGTCTGTAGATTGTTTGTTCTCCCAGACGCCGCACTTGTGGTGTGTAATAATACATATTTCAGCCTTTACCAGCTGCTGGTGGAGCTTTAGACTCTTTGTGTTATACAAAGTCACTGTTTGCCCCAAAGAAACAAAATATAAGGCTGTGGTATCAGAAGCTTTTACACAAAGATCCGCTTGAGAAAGATATATTTTAGCAAAATGTCCCAAAATTGCTGAACTCACTGTTGCTGTCAAATCTCCATGTTGCTATTTGACTGTTTCTTTCGCTCTTCCAGAATGTCATTGATCGAAAGCCATATCCAGAGGATGAAAACCTTGTGGAAGTGAAGTTTGCCACCACACCTATCATGTCAACATACCTTGTAGCTTTTGTCATCGGTGAATATGACTTTGTGGAGAGCCAATCATCAGATGGTATAACGGTACGCGTCTACACACCTGTCGGGAAGGCAGAACAAGGGAAATTTGCACTGGAGGTGAGAATGAAACATTTCCAGACAGCAACTCTCAGCTCTTAAAGAATACTTCTAACTGCCGGATCCTTTGTGTCTCTTTCAGTCTTCCTGTACACTTTGTCCTGACACTTAAAAGGTTGTTACATATAATTTCTTTCCCTTCTGCAGGTTGCGACTAAGACCTTACCTTTCTACAAAGACTACTTCAGTGTTCCTTATCCTTTGCCTAAAATTGATCTCATAGCGATCGCTGATTTTGCTGCTGGTGAGTAGTTGTCAGTGTTACATTCAGTCGTTTGAGACATTTCCAATGAAAATGTTATGTAAGTCAAACGGGCTCTGCTTCCTTCCTTTCAGGTGCCATGGAAAACTGGGGCCTTGTTACCTACAGGTAAGCTTTGGTTTGCTCTTTAAATACTCTTTGCTCTTTGATATTTTTACTTAAAGGTCCAGTGTGTAATATTTAGGAGGATATATTAAATATAATATTCATATACAGACACAGTGAGTGAGTCGCCTTCTGTGGAGGCCGCCTTGTTGTTTCAGACAAACAAACCAAACACTGGCTGTAGACGGAGCCACTGTAGCTTCTCCCTTGTGATTGGAAAGGAAGGAGATGCCACTAAATCCTACACTCTGGACATTTAAAGCCCCTAAAAGGTGGTAAAAAAAGTGGTGTTTCTACCTCCTTTATTGATTTCAAATGGAATCTGACCAAATCCACTCTGGTTGCAGGCATTAAGATGGACTATATGGAAAAAGCAATGAAAATAATTAACATTTAATGGATGAGGAAAAGAATAGTTTGTTGCAGCCCTAAACTAGTTGTGCATCTTCATGGCTCATAGAGGAAAACCGCAGCTTTCTTCCTTTCCCTCTGGAACGTTGTGTTATTTTGGTTGACAGCTCTGATGGCTTTTTAATTGCTTTGTGGTTAGGTGGACGTGCTGCCACCTGTTAAGTGTTCAGATGGCATGTGATTAGCATACGGCAGCAGGCTCCATTCATCCACCGTCTACAGGCACCTGCATGCAGGTTTTCTTAATCAACAAACAGCCCAGCAGCTGTTGGGGCCTCTGGATGGTTGATGAAGGAAAAACCTGCTGGTGTCGACCTTCAGCCGTCTCTGTGTTAACCTGCAGTTTCTGTGGTTTTCCAGGGAGACAGCACTGCTAATCGACCCCAAGAACTCCTGCTCGTCTTCCAGGCAGTGGGTGGCGCTGGTGGTCGGACACGAACTCGCCCACCAGTGGTTTGGAAACTTGGTCACCATGGTAACCAGCCGTAACCGCTATTTGTTGCCTTTTTTTTTATTTTTATAAATGGACAGTTTGCAAGGAGATTTGAAAATGATGATAATCATAACAATAATGTGTCAACAAGTTATAAAAGTAATGGAAAGTAAACTGTTAATGTCTGTACATTGTAATCTGAGCTGAAGGCAGCATTTAATATCTCCAAAGTAGAGACTATGTAGTACACAAAAGGCCAATGAAGGCGTGGCACACTGTTTCGTTAAGATAGAAAAGCTTAAAGGCTTTTTTTTGGACATTGTTTTGCGTAGCGGAGCATCAGGATCGTAAGTTTTGTGTCACATTGTTGTCAGATTTTAACAGTTAATCGTATCTTTCAGAAAACGACTGTTGAAAACTTGAATTTGTAGTTTTGGAAGGGAACGACGCGGCCATCTTAGTGCGTGTGTTTGTGTACGTACAGGAATGGTGGACCCATCTGTGGCTTAATGAAGGATTTGCATCCTGGATCGAGTATCTGTGTGTGGACCACTGCTTCCCAGAGTACGACATCTGGACCCAGTTCGTCTCAGCTGACTACACCCGCGCCCTGGACCTGGATGCACTGGACAGCAGCCATCCCATAGAGGTGAGCTGTGGAAGGATTCACGTTGTAAAACTTAAAGCTGCTGGCTCATGTAGGACGGATTCATTAAGATTTAATCTTTTTATTTATTGAGACAGGCTAGTATTTAAGTTAAAACAATGAAAGTTACCGTCTGACTCTTAACGCATGACGTCCGGGTAACCCTAACCCGTTGTGTGTCTCCAGGTGAACGTGGGCCATCCATCAGAGGTAGATGAAATCTTTGACGCCATTTCCTACAGCAAAGGAGCATCTGTGATCCGCATGTTGCACAACTACATAGGAGACGAGGTTGGTTGTCTTACAGAGTTGCTCGCAGCATAGCGCAGTTTCCATTTTAATATTTTTATCATTAAGTTTAACCTCTTGCTTTTTCTTTGTAGGACTTTAGGAAAGGAATGAACGCCTATCTTTTGAAGTTCCAACATAAAAATGCTTCGACGGGTAAGAACATGCAGGAAATATTTTCCCCCCGAGATGAAACCGCT
This sequence comes from Morone saxatilis, assembly GCF_004916995.1. Lineage (NCBI taxonomy): Eukaryota > Metazoa > Chordata > Actinopteri > Moronidae > Morone > Morone saxatilis. The sequence continues at coordinate 24,519,723 of NW_023339729.1, read as the reverse complement.
GCGTAAATCGATTTCACAGATTCCTAATCGTCTGACTCACGGCTGTCTTCCACAGAGGATCTATGGGACTGTCTGGAACAGGCCAGTGGAAAACCCATCGCAGCAGTGATGGGCTCGTGGACCAAACAGATGGGCTTCCCAATAATAGTAGTGGACCAGGAACAGGTGAGCTTCACTGGTGTTTAATCAGATTTGATCAAGTGTTTCTGCCCCAGATCAGAGTTAATTAACACGGAGTCTGGATCTGATACTTGTATTTTCCTAGATAATACAGTTGCACACTGCACCCTTAACGTAACGTTATTAAAGTCAAACTAAAGTATGTGCTTGACAGTTAAATAGCTCTGGATTGAGTCATTTCCTTTTAGTCCTCCGCCGTTTGTTTTGTGCAGCCTTTCCCTGAGTCACCTGAATGAACTGCGTGCTGTTGAATATTTGTTATTGTCGTCTGTACGTCTTTTGTGTGGACTGCAATAATAAATCACTCTCGTTAGCTGTTTGCTTGCGGGGCTTTTGTTGCAGTCGTGTGGTGAATGTGGTTGTTTTTCGGCTCTCCGCCGTTGTCTGCCTCCAGACACCTGTGTGACAGCCGCAGTAAAACAAAGCAATGAGTTAATATAGGAACATCACCGACATAAGTACCCTGCGTTGTTGCCTCTCTCACACACACTGACCATGATGTTATTTATAGCAAGGTGACGACCGCATCCTCAAGCTATGTCAGAAGAAGTTCTGTGCCAGTGGACCACATAATGGTGAGTGTTTATGTACACGTAGTGTTTTTCACTGTTTTCTATGTAACACCCAGACACAGCTTCTCATTGGCTCCCTGACTTGTCTGTTGGACAGGTGAGGATTGCCCCAACTGGATGGTCCCCATTAGTATTTGTACCGGCGAGGACCCCAAATGCACCAAGCTCAAGGTTCTGCTGGACAGACCCGAGACGACCATCACCCTGAGCGGCGTCAGCCCTGATCAGTGGGTCAAGGTGAGTTTCAGTTTACCTTTTACTTGATAATGTTCGTTTTTACATCCTCGGCTGTATATATATTTTATTGTTTAGTTTTAAAGGGACAAATATGTAGCATAGATAGTCCTTTTAAAATACACAAAACTCACACACTAAAGCAGACGCTAAACAATAAGTGTGTAGGTTTAAATAACAGAACTCTGCAAGAAAAACGGACCAATACAGGACAGAAAGTATTAATATCACTATATCACTATAAATCCCCATAAAACAGGTTGCAACAGTTTATTTGTGACTGCATGACTGATCCCTCTTCAAAGACTGTTTCAGTTTGAGTTAAAATGATCCCAGTCAGGATCCAGAGTCCAATACCTAAACTCAGGGTCCTGATCCGATACCTGGCATACAATGTGATAAATAAAGTAGTTTTATGTACCGCGGATCCTCGTGGCACTAAAACTTTAGTTTGTGTCCCGCTGGGATGGAATAAATGTGATGGTGGAAACACGCAGTGACAGAAACTGTATTTAATGTGGATTACTCACTGCTGGTGACACCCATTCTTAGTAAGCATGAAATCCTTTTGTTTAACTAGTGAAAACTGAGTTTATATGTAGAAGTGTGTTTTGAATAATTTCCACAGAGCTTCTGCAGAGCAAGGAAAGTTAATTTGTGTACCACATTTTAACAACAAGGCAATTCAAAGTGCTTTACATGAAACATAAAAGGCATCAAGATAAAATGGAAACGCATTTACAGAGCACAGTGTCCTTTCAGTTGTTTGTCTACATGGAATATTCATGTTATCATTTATTTCTTGCTTTCAATAATACAACATCTTTGCAGCCTGTGGCCGTGTTAGTGACAAAGGTCGTACACATACAAGTAAAACTTCAAGCTAAGATCGTCAAAATCTTTTCTCTTCCATTCAAATGCGAATGAACAGGATAGTTCAGAGTCTTCAGCTGAAGCAGTGAGTCAAGAAAAGATGCCTCAGACGGTCCTGTTGTCATGAAAAGTTCAAACCGAGTTCACAGAACGAGGTTGCTGGTCGTCAGTCGGGAGGAAGAGCGGTGGAGGATGTGGTCATCACAGACTTCCTCTAACAGCCAGTTTGTACAGGTGTACTGGCTACTAATGAAGGGACAGTTTAGTCAGTAACATTATGTCATCTTTTGTTCTGGTAATTTGGGAGTGGTTTTTTTGTCTAATGTGGCAAGAATTGACTTGTTTGACGTCTCATGGGTGTAACTTGTTAATTAGCATAGCCGTTGATGATATTTCTGTCTGAACAGTGTAAACAAAGGCTTGAAATGGATCGTGTTTCATACTGATCTATAAATAATGCCTTGGATCCCCACTTCTCCAATCCTGTTGAGCGACTCGTCCGCGTTCCTGGTACCAGCAACATTACCAGGCAGACTTAATTTTAAATACTGAGGTTTCCTTTCCCCTAATGTTTGTTCAGATAAGTCAGAATTACCAGTGTTTTGGGGGAATTTTTCCACCACAACGAGCCCATTGTTGACTAAAACCTCAAGCATTAGCATTAGGATGATGCCGTTTCACTCTGCTTTAAGCCCTGCTGGATAAAAGCTCTCCGTCTGAGAGGAAAAAATGGCAAAACTACATTTTTTTCCCCCACAGTCTGACCCAGTTGTGTCCCTGCTGTTTACAGATCAACCCCGGCACTGTGGGCTTCTACCGCATCCAGTACAGCTCTTCCATGCTGGAGAGTCTGCTGCCGGGCGTCCGGGACCTCAGCCTGCAGCCTGTGGACCGACTCGGCCTGCAGAACGACCTCTTCTCTCTGGTGAAACTCACACACGCATACATACATACAGCGCCCCGCTGTAGGGAAATGAAACAATAACTATAATTCCCTCGAAAGGCTAATTGTTTGTCAGTATGCAAAGGAAACCCACTCCCTTCGAGCATAAAACAAATTCATGGATTAAAGTCAAACAAGTGAAAATTTAACTTCAGTTGCTGATGAAAAAGATGAACCTTAATGATTTGGCATTATTGACAAAATCCAAACTTTACCAAACAAAGTCCACCAGAACAGAACTCCGTTAAAAGAAGCCAGACATTTATTTTATAATAAGACGTCATACTTTGTGTTTATACATTTTAAATAAGTCATTTAAAAACAGTGGAAGTCAGGTTTTTTTGGAAATGGCTGAAAACATGACATTAAAATATAGCAAACTGGTTTACAGCACCAAGTATCTCGCTGTTATTTGGGATTTTAATAATATATATTAAAATAGGATGACAC
>NW_023339729.1:24513513-24516405 GCF_004916995.1 Morone saxatilis | reverse complement strand
AGTTTGCCCAATATAAAGTATCTTTAGGGTGGTGACGTTACTTCCCACAGTGAAATGCTTTAGGAAAGGTAAGACTTTACCTAGTGTGGCCACTCTGTTCTGATGATAAATGTAAAAAATGATGAGACACAGTGACTGACTCTTTGTTCATCAGCTGCTATTGTGAGTCAGTACGGTGAAGAAGTTTTAGTGTTTTGTGTAACACCTCCATCTATTCTGTTTCTTTTTATGCGATGTCTGTTTAAGATGAAAGGATCAAACTCCAGTTAACCAGAAACGATCAGGGTAGAGGATCAGATAACATCTCATCATAAATCTTTATACTTTAATCCCAGATGGTCTGATGTTTTTAAATGAAAACCTCAGGATTGATTTCTTGTCACCACATTAAACTGAAACTTTATAGGTTCGGTTACAGTTTCTGTCCTCACATGGATGTTTACTGAACGGTTTGTCGTCTTAAATATTTTATCAATGTGTTAATACTCAGATATCAGGTGGGGAAAAAGCTTCATCGCCACGGGAAACGTTTTGTAACACTGACCTCGACCTGACCACGAAACAAACAATTACGACATTACATGATGTGTCAGACAGTTTGGGAAACGAGAACAAGTTTCAAATTGTCCAATCCGTCAGAATCCAAATGTCTCTGAGCTTTATCAGTTCCTTTATCGATGTCTGACAGTTGCTCATTGTGACGCCAAACTCGTGTTTCTACACTGCTGGAAACATAAAGCAAGAGTCATGGCGGGAAGGGAGACACAGTCAGAAAAGCGTGACTTCATTTCACAAATGCTGAAACCCGTTTAAATGCAGTATGAGCTGAAATTCCACGTATTCGACGAGTGCCGCTGCTTTCCACCCGGTGTTATGATGACACAGATATGAGAGATAGAAATCGAGAACCACTTCTCAAAGTAAACTGCTGTTAGACAGAAGAGTATCTGCACATCTGCATTTTTTCTACGGTTTATAAACTGTGTTCAGACTCCGAGATAAAAAACAAACAGTTGCCTTTACACCAAAAAATCTGTCCTTTTTCCCCCACACATCTTTGTCTTTTGTATCAAATGATATAGACCGCGACATAGTCACTTCACTCATATCAAAAACCCCAAAAAGTCACCAAATCTGATGAATAAATGATTAGACATTTTCTTATTTTAGAACAGATCACATTGTGTGTTTTGTGGGTCACTGAATGTTTACAGCAGGTGTTCATACAAAGGGCAGCTTTATGTTACAGAATGAGGAAACTGTATTTCTGAATGCCTTTTGCTGACCCTAACTGTTTTGTGGCTTCAGTCTCGTGCCGGGATGATCAGCACGGTGGAGGTGCTGAAGCTGATGGAGGCGTTTGTCAACGAGCCCAACTACACAGTGTGGAGCGACCTCAGCTGCAACCTGGGAGTGTTGTCCTCGCTGCTGTCCCACACCGACTTCCACGAGGAGATCCAGGAGTTCATCCGGGACCTGTTCACCCCCATCGGCCTGGAGCTCGGCTGGGACAGCAAACCAGGGGAAGGTGAGGAGGAGCTCGCGTATTTGTGACTATAGACTCGTGCTGCTGACGGTGGCCACACACAACGCCTGCTGGAATCGAGAGAGACCTCTTGTGGACATTTGGAGTACTGCTTATAACTGTGTTACTATTATTGTGGTTATTTCTTTGATTACTCAGAACAGTTTGAACCAGTTATATATTTTCTTACTCTTATGTTCCTTCAGATAACCTTTACTGTCTATTAATCCCTCATACATGCCGGATACATACCTTTACCGCTGTGGGAAATCTTTTATCCAGTATATAATCATACATTACTATAGAGTAGCATAATATGTCTGAGCGAGGTGTCCGCCTCCTGAGAGACCTGGATGTCCTCTTGAAGATCACAGCGCTGTGGCGAAGGAAAGCCAGTAACTTGAGCGTGATGGTTTTGTGGTGCAGGTCATCTGGACGCCCTGTTGAGAGGACTGGTACTGGGGAAGCTGGGGAAGGCAGGACACAAACCCACACTGGAGGAGGCCCGGCGGAGATTCAGGGACCACGTGGATGGCAAGCAGGTCCTTCCTGCAGACCTCAGGAGCCCGGTGAGCAAAATAAAACAGCCCAGTGAAGTGTTTCTACAGCCACAATGTCAGAAACTGCACTGAGGAATCACGTTGGAGTCACTTTAACTGTATACGTGTTGTTTTCAGGTGTATTTAACAGTGCTGAAGCATGGAGACAGTGCCACATTGGACACGATGCTGAAGGTAAGACTGCAGCTAACCTGTCAGACTGACATAAATATCATCAAGGACAATTACACTAACAAATGATTGACCATTATCATCCTAAAACAAGTAAATATGTCACACGTTTTCTTTCACCCGTACTCTGATGATCTCATTCTCTCTTTCCTTCTGTCTTCCTAATATGTCTGTTTGTCACTCGGCCCTTTTAGCTCCACAAACAAGCAGACATGCAGGAGGAGAAGAACCGTATTGAGCGAGTGTTGGGCGCCATCTCTGCCCCCGACCTCATCCAGAAAGTCCTCAACTTCGCCCTCTCGGTACACATGTCCACGTTTGAATGTTTAATGTTGCCCAATGCTGGTTTTGTTTCTCCTGGTTTCAAGAGGAACTGAAAGAAGTGTCATTTGCTGTAGCGTTCTATTTTTAACCAGCATGCTTATGATCATGTGTTTTTGGAGGAAAATCGGACCCAGGTTCTGTTTTGCATTAATTCATTTATTTGGAGTTGATTTTATTTTGTGCTTAATGATTAAAAGTAGAAGGTTTAACTGCAAAAGTACAGAAAGTCTTGAAATAGTCAAGAAGGAGTTTTAGAGCTTTCAGAGGGATTTCCCAGCAGAAAGTGAGATGCTGATGTCTCTGCTACCAGCT
>NW_023339729.1:24511387-24513496 GCF_004916995.1 Morone saxatilis | reverse complement strand
CAGCTAACCCGTCTGTGGTTCTTCTCCCCGACAGGAAGAGGTTCGTCCCCAGGACACGGTTTCAGTAATCGGAGGCGTGGCAGGAAGCAGTAAACAAGGCCGGAAAGCTGCCTGGAAGTTTGTCAAGGACAACTGGGAGGAGCTTTACAACCGCTACCAGGGCGGCTTCCTCATATCACGGCTTATCAAGGTAAAACAACACTCAGTGTAAAGCACCGGGGTCGTCGAGTAGCTGACGAGTAAAATATGAATGTACTTATACATAAAAAGATTATAAGGAAGATACTAAAATATCCTTATGCAGTTTCTGCTACAAGGTTACATCAATATTTAAAGATCAGCTCCACTCAGTAATGTGTTTTTCTTATGTTTATGTCCCTAAAATGTGAGACCTTTACTGACCTGTATCTGCAAAGTTTATCAGTAGAGAGGTGTTTTTATATTCCTCTCCTGAAGGGGGAGATCAAAGACTAAAATCCGTGATTCAAACGTACCCGGGGCAAACTACATCGGTACATAAGAAATCTCTGTACGGCGAGTGAGAGTTGGCACTAACATAGTGAAAGTTTTAACCACAAACATGTTACAGTGCGTTTCTTGGATGTAAATCAGCCCCTCATCATCCACTATTTACTACATAATAATGTGACAATGTGAACATCAGATATTACATGTTTCACTAATGTCTAACATCTTGATGCGCACTGCTGTGATCAAGGATTTATTATAACTTTTTATATGTTAAACTAAATATTAATCATAGAAGAGTATTTTTACGTACTTTAAAACATGTCTGGAACTAAAATATGTGCAGAATATATCTTGCTAGCTGCTAACTACTAATACTCATTACCCTAATCTCTGAATGTACGAACACATTTAAATGACAGAGTCTATCTATCTATCTATCTGGAACCATATTGGTTAAATTGGTTAACATCATCCAACAGGTTTCCAAAATACTACTAATATTTCAGTTACTATAAACATGATACAAACAGCAGTTGAGAGGTAGGAACAGACTATTACCTGGAATAATGTCACATGATGAAATTGGGCTGCTGGGAAAAGGAGTTGTTAAACGATAACAGGGAGTCAGATTCATTTGTTTCCCTCCACCTCCGAAGCAGATAACCACACATTTATTCTGCTTTGTGAATAAACAGGATCATGGATCATTTGTTTGTCTTTGCTTTTGTTTGCTCACAGTTGTTTCTTGTCTTTGCAGCTAACAGTTGATGGATTCGCTATTGACAAAATGGCTGCTGAAGTGAAGGTGAGAGCTTCACAGAGCCTCTCGTTTGTATTCTGCAGTTTAATAAGTTGTTTTTTTATTTTGGTTTTATTGACCAGTTTGCTAATTCACAAATATAAGTTATTCCATCTTGTTTTTCCTCGAGTGGTAACTGTAAAGTAAATCAGCTCAATCTGGTTGGGAAGAACAAGAACGGTCACAAATATTTTCACCACTAGGGGGCAGAATGACCTCAGGCCCAACCCTCAGTAATACAGTCTGTTACAGTCCTGATACACGGTGGCACATAAAGCTGTGAAGTTATTAATCCAGGACACAGACCAACAATTACACCTCCTCAGAGGCAGCTGCTGATATTCTCTACTTTTCTGCACAAGGAGTTTTCACTAATGTGGCGAGTGATCTTAAACTGGTCCGTGTGTGTGTTTGTGTCCCTGCAGAGTTTCTTTGAGAGTCACCCGGCGCCGGCTGCTGAGCGTACAGTGCAGCAGTGCTGTGAGAACATCCTCCTCAACGCCGCCTGGCTGAAGCGCGACGCAGACGACATCCACCAGTATCTACTGCAGCGCAAAGCGCCCCCCGTCTGAGCCGCCGCCGCACCTCCCTGGCCGCCCGCCTCGCAGCCCCCCTCCTCCCCCGCATCCCCTCCGAGCGCGGACCTCCCCAGCATCATAGCTGCCTGCCCCCCCCCCCCGCCCCCGATCCTCCTCAATAAAGACGCAAGAGCGTAACTTACAGCAGCCTTCATTTCTCCCTAAAAGAGACTGTAAAAACAAGAAGGCAAAGGCCAAGGAATTTAAACAAAGTGTTTGGAAACACAGAGACTCTTTCTACGTTAACAAAGCAAATCCATG
>NW_023339729.1:24502771-24511362 GCF_004916995.1 Morone saxatilis | reverse complement strand
CTTTTCTCTCACCTCAGTCAATTATTATGATTAATCTTAACATTTAAATGAACATCGGCTTGATCTGAACTGTCGTATAAAACAACGCCAATATGTCATTAGTTCAGCGCTAGTGACAAGAACTGGGGGGGGGGGGGAGTTTTAAATATAGTTATTTTTATGATTCAAACTTTACAAAAACTCTGACTGGACAGAGCTGAGGGAGTTTTGGGGGAGAAGAGGGAGGAAAGGGTAACCGTATAACTTTTCATTTAATTCTTTTAAAAGGAAAAAAAAAAAAGATCACAACACTACTTTTTTCGGGGCCTTTTCATTCAGAAGTAACATCAGGAAACGCCTCTCGATAGGGTTGAGAGTCCGGCGAGGCCCGAGTCCCCCCCGGACGGCGTGGACGTGACCGATCGACTCGACTCCGCTGTCAAACTTGGAAAGCCTTAAACTGGTCGACTGGTTTGCAGTAAATATTTAACACTGAAGTGGTGATTTAATAGGTGACTTCCACATAACGTCAAATGTATCTAATGTGACAGAATATGCAGACTTGTTGAACGAGTATATCTATATAGAATTTACAATTTGATGTGGTTTTTGAAAAACATACCGATCAAGTCATCCAACCTGTTGTCGAGACTCTTCCCTCCTCCCCGACCCCCCCGGAACATTTGTTGTTGTTGTTGTTTTTTTTCTTTTCTTTTCTTTCTTTCTTTTTGGTTCTTTTTTTTTTGTTTAAAACTACAGTTGGTGTTCATTAAAGTGAAAAAGGAATATAAAAAAACAAAACAAACAAATGATGTGAAATTAGTACAAGTTGATTTTAATGAGTGAGGTGTGAGTGTGCATGCCTGGAAACAGATTTGTAATTTATTTTGTATTATCTCACCGAGAGCAGGCGGAGGAGGAGATGATCTTACTGGATTACAAACGGTTAAAGCGGCACTGAAACTGATGAATAATGTGTGTGTATATAACAGCTGAATTACACCTAATGAGAATAAAATTGGTTACAGATTGATATAGATGATCACACAGAGAAAATTCCAATGTCTTCACATTTTGGTTTCATAAAGTGTCTGTAGAAAACTTTCAGGCAGCGTTCGGCTTTGAGTTTGTTGTTCAGAGACATTTAATGTTTTCTTGTCTTTTTTTTTTTTCTTTCTTTTTTCTAATGAATCTGAATTTAGTTGAACATGTGGGATGTCTTTGTGCTTCTGACTTTAAGAAGAGGAAAATCTCTCGGGGCAGGAGAGCTTCAGCGATGCCAAGGCAAACGTAAATATGCAGTCCAATAAAGTAACACTTGATACGTTATCTGTCGCCACACGACGTTTCTCAGGTTACTGCTCTTCATCACCTAAAACTAGTCTCTTTCCAAATCCGTCTGCTGGGCTGGTTTCACTCTGCTCGTCTGCACTGAAGAGTGCAGGTGGACGTTGATGTTCTGGTTACTGAGAACAACAAACTCCCTGTTTATCCCCTTTTTATTGATTCCTGATCAGTGTTCTGTAAAATAATCTTTTGTTAGCTCTGTGGTCTGAGCACGGTGTAGTCAAAGAGGAGAGTTATAGTAGTCTGGTGTCCTATAAACATGCAGGAAGTGATCAACAGAATTGATAAGCTCCGAGGCTTTTGATCGGACAGCCTGGAGCCACTTCTTAATTCTTATCCTTACTGAAGCGTCTCGACGGCCGCAGGCTGTCTGTAACAATTACTGTGTGGTAATTCAAAAGAAAGTAAAACGCACTCATGGTGGCAGCTACTTCTTAAAATGTTACTGGGGGGCACGGACAGTAGACAGACTCTTGAAGTCCTCCACTCAAAAATACGATGTTCTTGTTCCTACAGTGTGATGTTTGTGCAGACTGTGACAGTAGACGGCTCATAGTAATCATTCAGGGCGTTAACGTCACACTACCACATCTGGACCACATTGTGTACCTTTCAAAAGTCACAAGTAAGGCTGCTAATGATCATTTTCATTATCACGACTGTCGGAGGAGCTTCCTCTGAGCAGCACTAAGCCTGTAGTGTGTCACTGCTTTGTTGTACTGGTGTTCAGCCTGTTTGGTGGCTGAATAATTGTCACCAAAGATCCAAATAACAGTAAAGATTAAGATCATCAAACATTTTTGTGGCTGAATAATTAGTTTCTTCCCAAATTGTGTAGTTGTTTGATTATAGTTCTGAGGATTGGATGATTAACTGAATGGTCCATAAAGAGATTAAGATCAGTTTCCACCTTTTCAAATGTAAAAATGTTCATAATGTAGATAAAAACAGATCATACTAAGGTAACAAAACATGATAATACTCCATTTCTACCAATAGATCCTCCTGAAATGTCACACACTAGACTGATAAGTGCTGATATGAAAACAACGCTCATATATTGGTGTCGCTGCAGAGTTTATGGGATGTACAATACAGTAACAAGCAGCAGGTCAACAGGGGGCCACAACTATCTGTTTAAACAGAAAACAGGTTCATCCAGACACGTTAAAGGAGCAGAGAGTATTTGTGAACAATAAGAAAATAATGTTTAAGTTTCACACGACCATAATTTGTCTGGACCACGTTGTGAATGTTTCAAAAGTCACAAGTAAAGCTGCTAATGATCATTTTATCACTATATTATCACAACAGTTGAAACTTTTTCAAAAACCCTGTAAAATATTTACACAATCACCAATTTTAAACTTTTATCACATATTATAATGTAGATAAAAACATACTAAGGTAACAAAACACGATTATACTCCATTTCTACCAATAGATCCTCCTAAAATGTCACACACTAGACTGGAAAAAAAACTCTTAATCAAACCAGTTGAACCTTTTTTAAAAAAACGCTGTAAAATATTTACACAATCACCAACTTTAAACTTTTATCACATCCGGAGGTGTAATTACACCCTGGAGGCTGCAGTGAGCAGGGTCCGCCGGCGGGTGGCGCCAGTGAGCAGCTCCCGCTCGGTGAGTGGCCGGAAACGAGGAAGCGAAGAAGAGAACTTGAAGCAGGTCATAAAATGAGAGTTTCTGTCATTAAATCGGTTTAAAGTGTAAAAAAAACGGCGCGTTAACACATTAACATCTAATCCTCCACGTTAATAACTAAAGTTTAACCTGCTGTCGTCCTCCGTTGCCTGGAAACGCGGTCGGATTTAGCTCCACCAGCTAGCCGCGCGGAAGCTAACGTGGTTCAATAAAGATAAATCACAGAAAGAGAGCCAGCAGGTAAAGTGATCGATAAGAGTGATCGATAGGGAAAGGCACGCAACCAGGAGCCTTTACGTGAAGGGTCAGTCCAGATGTTTGCATCCAGACACGTTGTGTTGGCGGGGGGGGCAACTGGTGTTAGCACGTTAGCGTTTAAGATGTTTTATTATTGTTGATAGAAACAAAAAGAAAGTGTTTTTAAAATGTTTCTGTGTCGGTAAAGTCGTGAATGTGCACATTAAAGCGGGTTAATGTCGGTGACAGCGTTAATGTCGGTTGGTTTAAAGGTCAGGTTATTTTTAGCTCTGCTGGATTTGAGTCTGTTGCAGCTCGTGGGGGTTAATTTAATGTTTGTTTACTTTGTTTTGGTTGTTTTTATGTTGTTGTTTGTTTTTCTCTTTGAGGTCTGTTGGGTTCATATACTGTCACGTGTGTTCGAGCCTCTTAAAAGTCCCAGTTTTCTTTATGTGTGTGTTTTTAAGAGCAGTGGTTCTTGGTTTTAAAAGGTGCTATAAAACATTAAAGATACACACATTAGGTTTATTTCTCAACATTTAGTTGTTCTTGGTTTATTAAATGGTTTAATAGAAGAATGGTCAATAAAACACCTTAAGTATGAATGAATTTTTATAATGAATCACATTTAAAACCCATAAAATATGTCACTTAGTTCGATTAGATCATCAGTTTACTAAATGACAGGAAAGAAAATATAAACACATTTAAACACATTGGGTTTATTTCTCAACATTTAGTTCTTCCTGTGTAGAAAAGTAAAGTAAAATGTTTAAATAAATGGTGTAATAGAGCAACAGTGAAGCTCCAGGGACAAGAAAACTCTTAATTTGTCTAAAAAGAATAAATAAGATTAAAAAAATCAAACGTCACTTATTCAGTTTATTAAATGACAGAACTAATATATCTTATCAGAACCGGCGTATACGTTATCCAACGTGTGCTGAGATGAAAACGGATTATATAAAGCAGAAAACAACGCTCAGTTTATGGGATGTTCAATACAGTGACAGGCAGCAGGTCAACAGGGGGCCACAACTATCTGTTTGAACAGAAAACAGGTTCATCCAGACACGTTAAAGAGCAGAGAGTATTTGTGAACAAAAAGTAAATAATGTTCAAGTTTCACACGACCGTAATTTGTCTGGACCACGTTGTTTTCAGCCTGTTGCTCCCACGAGGAGTTACAGTCACCAGAGATTAAGATCATCGAACATTTTTGTGGCTGAATAATTAATTTCCTCCCAGAATGTGTAACCACAAAAATATCTGACGTTAAAAATCCTCTTTTTTAAATGTGCAAATGTTTCATATTGTAAATGAATTAAATATCTTTTGGATGAGGACAAAAACACGCAGTTTGAAAGTCTCATCTCGGAGCATTTCTAACTGTTGTCAGATGTTTTATATGCTGTAATGTTCGATCAGTTACTTTAAAACATTAAAATAACCATTCTTTTAACGTACCTGTGTGTTTTTATCTTTCTCTGGATTCATCGTGGCTCTCGTCCCGTCTCAGGCTGTCTGCTGTCGTCCAGGCGGTGACCGACAGATGCCTTCATCATGATGCTGAGCTGCAGCGCTCTGGTCGTCGCCCTCCTGCTGTCCCAGGTCCGAGGCTTCCTGGGCCCCTCGGAGGACGACGACATCGTCCCCGAGGAGTGGGTGCTGCTTCACGTGGTCCAGGGCCACATCGGGGCCGGAAACTACAGCTACCTGCGCCTCAACCACGACGGCCGGATCATCCTGCACATGCAAAGCCTCAAGGGAGACGCCGACCTGTACGTGTCGGATAAAACTCTGCGGCCGAGCTTCGACACGTACAAGCTGCAGTCGGTCACCTGCGGCCGGGATGTGGTGGTGGTGCCGGGGGACTTCTCCAGGCCCGTGGGCATCGGGATTTACGGGCACCCGTCTTACAAGGAGAGCGAGTTTGAAATGCGGGTGTTTTATGATCAGACGGCTCCCCAGGACCCGTTCGATAAGGGCTCATACACTTCAGAGGACGGGTACAAGCAGAAGAGATCCCCTCAGGCGGCGGAGGAGGACTTTCAGGAGGAGGAGTCGATCTTTTGGACCATTCTGATCGGACTCTTGAAGATCATACTTGAGATTTTGTTTTGAAAATTGCTGCTGTGACTGTGGCTCAGTCAGCGTCGATGTATTAACAAACCCCAGAGAGAAATCTGGCTTTTTAACAGTTTCTTTTCCTTGTCATCAAACATACGTACTTGATTTAGAAAAAACCAAAACGCACCGGTTTCAGAAGGCGTTGATGAATGCTGAATTGAAGCCAGAAAATGTTTCACAAAGTGTGTATGTCTGGTGATAAGCAAATCAACATTAGTCAGATTTAGCAGCTTTGGTGTCCCCTCGTAGAAAAGGCAGAAGGAAGCGTGTTGAGGTGAAGTACAGACACATAGATGTGAACCGCAGTTCAACCAAAGGGGCAAGAGGAGGCATATTTCTGGGGCTGTGTGTAAGTTGAAAGAGTTATAGACTGGAGCCCTTCCCGAGGTGACGGCGAACAAAAACCTTTGTTCTGTGCAAAAAAACTTACATTTGAAGCGAGCCTGATTGTGTTTGGTGCTGCTCTGGAACCAGTTTTCTGGGCCGCGACACAAACAAACAGCTGGTTTGAGATCAGACGCCCTCAAACTGCCTCAGTCGAACAGATTCACTTTAAAAACACGTGTGCGGACAGCAGGTACGATCGCTGACTCTCACCTCGGCCTGTGAATGAATGAATGAAGCCGCTTGTCTTAACTCCGCATATCAACGCCACACAGCTCGTAAGTGTGTGTGGGTTTAAATATCACAAAAACTTAGCAATACAGTGATTGTCAGCCATTCTGAGACACAGAAGAAGGCCTGAACTCGTACTTTATGTCACACGAGCAGATCGTTTAGGGAAATCATTGAAGGTAAAGCTGCTAAACATGCTGTGATCGTTATTCTGTCTTCGTTTGCTGTTAACGGCGTAATTTCAACTCCAAATGGGAACATGTGGTTCACGGACGTACTGCTACCGACCTGTTATTAGCAGCAACATCTCTTTGTTTTTCGTTTGTTTGTTTTGCCTGTTGGACAAGCTCCTGATTTCAAACATCACCTCCTGCCGTTGGAGTTCAGTTATGAGTAAACTTGCGACCACTGAGCAGAAATGTTCAACAGTGCCTTCAGATATCAGTCGTCTGCAGGGTGAACGAGCCGAGCAGTTTTCCTGTTTCCAGAAGACGATGCAGTCAGGTTAATAGATACATAAATAAATAAATAAACAAAGCAGTTGTTTTTGCAGACTGTTTAAAAAAAATCTTTTGTCTCGTGGATCTTTTATTTGTTTTCTTTCAGGTTTGAAGAAGTGAAGCAACCTGCAGCTCAGATGATGGATCTGTTTACCAGAAGGTTGATAGTTCGAGTCCCAGCAGAAGACGTGAAAATGTTCTTCTGTCTGTAGATTGAAGAGAGAACCTGCAGCTGAGTTAGCACCTACAGTTCCTCCTCCTCAAAGGCAGTTAGTTTTTTGGAGTTCCTGAAATAAGGACTGTGGTTAACAGGCTTAAGAGTCTTTCACTTTTTGTTTGACGACATAAAACACGTCAGTAAATAACCCCACCTGTGACTTTTGAAGCTTTTATGATGCTAACAAGCAGCTAAATGAAAGAGGTTTTCAATGACGATGGAACAGTTATACTCTAAATATAGAATTTAATTAATCGCTGGAAGTTTAGTGGCGGTGAATTGGGACCAAGAAAAGTCTCAGCACAGCTATATTTCTTTTGTAGTCATTTTTAGGTAATTAATTAAAACAACTTTCATTGAAAATACCGAGGTCCAGACCTTGGAGAGCTCAGCAGTCGGTGTGGCCGTGCTCACCTGAGGTTCTGTGTGGACAATAATCAGAAGAACCGGTGAGTACGGGCCCATTTTTAACCAGAGGAACAATAATGAAATTAAAATAAACCTGTTGACCCTCTGGAGCCTCCTCAAGGAGATAAAATAATCCTAACAACTGCAGGAACTATGAACTAGTTTCAGATCGTCGCAGCTGTTGTTGTTCTTACAGACTAATAATCAACTCCTGTTTGGCTCCATTGATGAATCACTAATCCAGATTAAATCCTCATCATAAAGCTGAAACCAGCAAATGTTGAGTGTTTTTACCTAATAAATGATTAACTGACATCTCAACATGTCGATCACGTGTCTGACGTGTTTTCCTTCCCCCCAAAAAACTACAATTTCCACCTTAAAAGGCTTTAAAAGGTTTCTGCATCTCATTAACAACTCCTGAATCTATGAATATCTAAATATTAATATAACAATCTCTCTATAACACTTGTTTAAGTTGCAAACTGTGGACGAGATCAGGCGGCAGCAGGAGGTCGTGACCTAAACCCTGAAGTCCTGTTAGTTTATCTGAAGGCTGCACAGAAATAAACTTTATTATTATTATTATTATTATTATTATCATCAACCACGTGAGATCTGTTTAACAGGTTAAAACTTCATTAAAAACACAGAAAATAAGCAAAATGTGGCGTTTGTTGTCAAAACTATACGTCCCTCTAAACAATATTTATATTTAAATACTATTATTCAGGTGTAATATTGATCTGTTTTATATTCCAAATGATATATTATATTATATATTATATTATTATATTATTATATTATACGTATATTAAGGTAGAGAGCAGACAGTATTTAAGCTTTAAGTTCATATAAATCTGGTTTGTAATCAGTGTTGGGAAGTAACTCATTACTTTCCCCAGTATCTAGTAGTGTAACTAATTACTAATACAGTCAGTAATATTATTAATTACCCACTTAATAAAAATGATTAGTTACATTAGTTTTCTTGGATTTATTCCTGTAACTGTGGAGGAAACTGGATTTTAATCACTTTAAGTCAGAATTACCAGTTTTTGGGGAAATAGTAAAGTAATATAACCAGTAGAGTAACTAGTTACTGTTGGCAGGGAGTAATAAGTAAAGTAATATTACTTTTTATAGAGTAAATAGTCCAACACTGTTCATCCAGGTCTATAAAACAAATAAAGATTTATACATTAAAGACACATTCAGGTCTTAAATTTAAACACTTTTATTCAATAAACTAAATATTCTGCAGAATTTAAAAACAACTGGAGGGAAACAATAATTATAAATATCAGTCATCTGCAAAAGATTAAAGCTTTATTTACAGTCAACAAACAAACAAAGTGTTTGTTTACATATTTATAAACAGTCCTCCTCTTCTTCAGCGGGTCAGTGTGTGTGTGTGTACAGTGTGTGTATGTGTACAGTGTGTGTGTGTGTGTGTGTGTGTGTGTGTGTGTGTGTGTGTGTGTATGTGCTGG
>NW_023339729.1:24500349-24502671 GCF_004916995.1 Morone saxatilis | reverse complement strand
AGGAGGAGGAGGAGGAGGGTTGGGTGAGGAGCCAAACGCTGCCTGCATGAGCCAACAATGGGCCCAGACAGCTAACTGGTTTGGGGAGATCCAGTGACCTCAGTCATTGTGTGCACAGCGAGTATACCGGCTGAAGTTGTGTGAGTGAATATAAACTCAACAACAGGTTGTTTTTATCTGGAGTTTAAGCAGATTAACTTTTATTTGATCAACAGGAGAGAAAAAGAGAACTTTACCAGAGAAATACTCGTTATATGTACAGCAGGTAAACCTTTTCGTTTGGATTATTAATCGTAAAAACATTACGCACATCAGATGTTCAGAATCCCAAACGAACACCCACAGATTCTGGTAACTTTTGGGTTTGGCTGGAAAACAAATTGGGATCACCGACCAGATTTCCCGTAGAGAATCAGGAATCGCAGCGTAGGTTCAGGTGTTTGTGTGTCTGTGCGTCTGTGTGAGACTAAAGTGTGAAATCAAAACATCTGCCCGTAAGAAACATCTGCTTTACATGTTGTCAGAGTTCCCCGGTGTCACGGAGATGTTTCCCAACCATTGATGGATGAGCCGATATTAAAGCTCGCCAGTGTTTCAGTGAAAAGGCTGAAGGTATAAAATCAACAGTCGCTCTTTATTCGTTTTCTAAAACTAGTGTGAAGCTTCAGAAGTTGTTTGGAGTGTGTGGCGCGAGGACTCGCGCGTTTCCATTCGCGGATAAGACCTTTGTGGATTTTGTCCTTCGTCACTTTCACTGAAGTTGCTTTACGGGCGGATCTCTTCATGGAGCCTGCAGGGAACATCTGAGTGTCGTTTTAAGACATTCACAATGTGTGTTCATACAGGGATCAATAACAAGGCGAGTAAAAAGCCACAAATCAGCGCTGGTATCTCTAGAAACTCACTGAACACGAGGTGACAGTGTGGCTGTAAACGTTTCTTCCTCTCGGTCGAGGATCATCGGAGCTGCTTCCTTCTCCCGGGAGCGTCTTCTTCTTTGAGAGCACATTTCTGGAAACAGCCGTTTGTTTCCGCTGTGAAACAGTTCGTCCAGCTCGTCGTCTTGTTTTCTCTTTAGCGTGGCGCTCGTGTAATCCAAGGGGAAAGTCTTGCAACCGATCCCTGGTGATCTCGTGTTTTTACATGTTCAGTGAAGGTGGAGTGAGTTTCTGCATTAAGCCTCACGAAACCCCGATGACATTTAAAGTAATGATGTTATTATGACGCATCGTTTTGGAGTTAGATGAGATTGTCTACTATTGTGACATCTTTCCGTCAGTTTTACTGTAATCCAAGGTTATTATAGTTAACTAAAACTAAAACCAGGTGTGGAAAATCATTTTTTAGTTAAATGAAATAAAAATAGAAACTTGACTTTGATATAATGTCCTTTTTTTAAAACTTAAAAATATATAAAATGTCTTTGGTTTTAGTTTTAGTCAAATTTATCAGCACAAGCACGAGTGTGTTTGTGTTATAACTATTCTTAACTTCTTTAATCCTAAATACTGTATTAATACTGAAACAATAAAAACTAAACATAAAATAAAATAAATACCTTTGCTCTCTCTTGTTTCATATCAGTCTGTTCACAGAGACAGAGCCAGAATAAAATGCTCTGCACAGTAAAGCACTTTGATTCTGCCACTATAATACAGCTTACGTCTCTCAGTCCTTGTTACCGGAGGCAGTAAATGAAGTGGTTCACTACAACAGACTGAGCTCTCCTCTGGCCCCAAAAAATAAAACGTTGGTTAAATTCAAAGGCCTTCTGACACCGAACAGAAAACTGAAGTGCTTTACTTTAGCTGTGCTTTCTGTGTTTCTGTGTTTTAGATTTCAGTCCGGCACAGATCAGGTTTCCATCCGAACCTAAATAGCAAATTTTAACCAACTTTTTAACGAAATTGCCAGAAGAAAATGGAAGATTTATGCTTTAAGGTCCCTCCTCTCGCACTGTCCGCAGGTAATCGGTAGGTGTGGCCCGTTTGACCTTTCTCTCTCGCTCCGTGTTCCTAATATGTAAATGGTTTGTTTGAGCTTGTAAATATTTAGTTTGTTTCATCCTCTCCCTCCGTTGTGTAGATTTATACATTTATAATACATGCGATGTCTCCGCAGCGAGTTTACGTTTGTCTGAGAAAATAGTGGATATAATATTTATAGGTATGTTTTCATTAGTGTGCAATCACCTGAAAATAAGTTTCATTGTGTTTTTGTTACCTTTTTTTAATGAGACGTTTTTGTCTACAAAGAGAGCGGGTCCTCTTCTGCAGTTTCTACAGTAGCCCAGAGTGGACAAACCAAACACTGGCTCCAGGT
>NW_023339729.1:24498616-24500249 GCF_004916995.1 Morone saxatilis | reverse complement strand
CCTCCTCCCCCAGGACCCCCGCCTCCCCCCACCTTCAATGAGGTCAGTGAACGCACACACACTGCAGAGGTTACATCACATAACCTCACGGTGAGATTAAACTGTTCAGCGTAGACAAATTTGTCTGCAACACAGTAAAAAGTCTTAAATTTTCAGGAATTCATTGATTCATTGATTCATAACCACCGGCTTCCACCTGTTTAGGACAATACAGTCCACCAAATCCTGCACAAAAGACACTTTAAAGCCCCTGCAGTTGAGTTCATACTGTAGAAAATTACAGGTGAGCAGCTGCAAAGGCTGGATTATAATAACTATAGTAAGTGTTTGATTAGTCTAGATAAAGGGGAGCGTGGTGCACAGTCACTTACAGGGACGTGTTTGATTTGCTTAGCCAGAGGAATATAGAGTCAAACACTTCCTCTACTGTTGTGTAGTTACTGATTCTTGAACTGAGTCCAACCTGAAGGTTAATTAGAGCAAAATAAGAAGTTTCAGGGATTGAAATCAATAACCTGCCGTCCAGTGAACCACTTACTGAGTTATGGGACTTTTTATTTACAAGCTGTGGTTCTCTGTTTAAGTGTGAACCCAAGTCCTCAAACGTTCCACTGTGGTTCTGACCAGAGGAAGTGGAGAGGTGTGATTTTTTGTGTATTTGTTAACTTCCTCCTGCAGGCGAACACGACCGCTCCCAGACTGAAACCGAACGAGGCTAAAGGCAGAGGAGCGCTGCTGTCGGACATCTGCAAAGGCACGAGGCTAAAGAAGGTCGCTGTGGTCAATGACCGGAGCAGCCCCATTATAGAGAGTGAGTCACTGCGAGTTCATCACACGCACACACACACACACACACACACACAGCCCCCGAAAAAGAAATTATTTTTGGCAGAAAATTAAACGTTTCCTTATTTATATATTGAAATGTTACGCCTTTATTAAACAGGACGATAGTGGAGATATAACTCCCCAATTCCATAAATGTAAGAAAGATTAATTAATGTTCCCCAATGTTATGATCGACAACTTAGTGATACTTTGTAAGGTCATTTATCCATTTAAACACAACCTGAATTATGTTCTCTCGAGTTATTTTGACTCTAAATGATCATTTTCTTTCTATTTCTTGTACATTAAAAACATTTTGTAACGGCCTGTGCAGATTTAAAGGCATTTACTAAAAGGCTTGTCAGTCTAAAAAGGTATTAAATATGCCACAAGGCTTTAAAAAATATAGAAAGATGAATGTTTTTAGCAAAATTGCCTTCAGCAGTGTGGACCTGAGAAGGAGCTGTTGGTCTACAGAGTGTATCTGTGCCTGTGCAGTTTTTATACTCACAGGAAAGAAGACATGTATTTGCATGGATAGGAGGAACTGTTTTCTAGCAATGTTTCAACATGTTTCCTAGTTGGTGAAGATTGAACTCGGATTTGAAAGGCGCTTCTCCCTTTCTCTGCTCATCCAGGTGCATCTACTGTGATGATGAATAACTCCTATTCTCTCCAAATATTTGAATATTAAAATGTGTTTCTGGTTCCATTTTCCTATCTGCCTATATTGACACGGGTCTCGTCCTTTCTTTAGAATCAGGAGGAAGTGGCGGCGGTGGCGGCGGCGGAGGAGGAGGAGGCG
>NW_023339729.1:24497142-24498609 GCF_004916995.1 Morone saxatilis | reverse complement strand
CGGCGGCGGCGGCGGTGGTGGTGGAGGAGGGTTTGGAGGCGGAGGGCCAATGGGAATGGGAGGTCTTTTCCAAGGAGGTGTGCCAAAATTACGCCCAGTTGGAGGTAAATATTTATAATTTAATGTGATTATTTGAAAGTGTTTGGCTACAGATTTGCATGTAAAGGCTGCATCATTTTATGTCCTTCATCATTTGTGTAAATAAATAAACCGGAGAGCGAACCTGCAGTCAAAGTCCACCTCTGAAAGGGAAGTCCGTCTGTCTGATATTATCAGCCATTGATAATCTATCAGCACGTAAAGTATATAAACTGAGATAGTGGACGTTTCTCCGGAGCTTTCGCTTTTATTTCCGTTCCTCCTTCATCTTCATTTTGTTGTTTATAGCAATAAAAAAAGGCCTTATCTACGATGTGTGAATCAGCAGAGACGTTTGGATATAAAGACGGTCGGCCGGACCTCAACCTGCAGTGAGGAACGAGGGATGTGAATTATAAATGAAAGGCTTATTTTATAGATATCAAATATTAATAGAATCTGTGACTCCTGACCTCCTTACTGCGGTTGGCAGCTAAATGCTGAAGATACAAAACAGAAATGATCATCCTTTTTAATAATTATTGTGGGTTAAAGGATGAAAGTTGATAGTAAGATTATAAGAATGTGTTGAAGTAAGATTTTGTCTCGAGACAGTTGCCAGTTTTTTATTATTATAACTGTTTTATGGTTATACAGAGTTTTTAATGATTGTTTTCAGTAATAAATACAGTCAGGACATACTTTCACATGTTATTTTATATATATATATATATATATATAAGTCATATTCCTATCTGGTTATTGTATTCATTAACTTCTTTTCTCAGTTTATTTTTAAGTGTTGTACTATATCACAGTATGTCATGATATACTTTAATGGAGGCTTTATGCGAGCTGAAACAATTAATCAGCACTTTTCAAACATAAATGCCCAGAAAGTCTCCAGCTTCTGAAATGTGAGGATTTGCAGTTTTCCTTTGACTTGTGATGGTTAAAGGAAACTCTTTTAGGTTGTTGGTTGAACGTCGGCGTCGTCTTCAGGAAGTCGGATTAATTGATTCTGCAATTAAAAGTGTCGTTAACATCGCCTCTCTGTCCTTTACACAGATGGTTCAGCCGGTGGTTCGGTTGGCAGATCTGCCCTGCGGCCCCCAGGGTCCCGGCCCACGGCCCCTCGCCCCCCCGCTGTCCGCTCCAGCTCTCCCTCCCCTCCCAACAAGCCCTCTCCACCAGAGCACCAGCGCTCCCACCGCCCGTCGCTCCCTGACATCTCCCGCCCCCCCAGCAGCAGCAGCAGCTCCTCCATCGGCAGCGGGATGAAGCACAGCACCTCCGCCCCGCCTCCTCCTCCACCCTTCAACCGAGGCGGCCGTGGCAACGCTCCTCCCACCCCCAGTCAGAAAGCACTTTCCTCCTCCTCCTCCTCCT
>NW_023339729.1:24496681-24496941 GCF_004916995.1 Morone saxatilis | reverse complement strand
GGAGCTCCGGAGCTGCCACAGCGGCACAACTCCCTGCACAAAAAACACACATCTGGAGGCGGCAGCCACGGACGCAGCCACGCTCCACCCCCGCCTCCTTCACTGTCCCCGTCCTCCCAGCAGGGCGGCGGCAGACCACCACCCCCCGCCAGAGAGCCGCCTGGACGCAGAGCAGGTACGACCCTCAGTGTTCATGGCTTCTAAAGGTCAGAGGTCATGACTGCAGTTCTCAGTTCTGGAGAGATTATGAAGTCATTTAT
>NW_023339729.1:24496347-24496651 GCF_004916995.1 Morone saxatilis | reverse complement strand
TTTAGCAGTTTTCTCCATGAACCTGATGTTTCTGCGTCCCTTTTGTGTGTTCGTCTCCGTCCAGATGACTAATAATACTCGACACAGTGTCAATATGTTGTTGAATCCTCCTTCCCCTCTTTTCCTGTCATCTGCTGTCGAGTAGGGCTGCCCCCAAAAAACTTGAGCAGACCCAGAGTGGACTCACATTTTGTCAATCTCTGCACTTTAGTTGTTTTAGCTGCGTCATTGTGCATAGAGCAACAACACGGCAGTCTGTAAACTACATAGACAAAATGTAAAAATGACCACAAACCAGAAAACT
>NW_023339729.1:24493007-24496247 GCF_004916995.1 Morone saxatilis | reverse complement strand
CCCCTCCCTGGAGCAGATTCATGGCTGAGTGGAAACATATTCATAATTTGAATTCAGAGTGAACATACAAAACAGGAAGGCACTTGTTAGCCGGAGCTCTGTGTTGTGATTGGACGACGGAGCGACTCGCCACGAGGCCTCCTGGTTTCTCTGCATTCCTGAAGCCCTGTGGAATATTCCTGCATTCCTCTTCGCTTTCTCTCTCTGCTTCTGCTTTTACAAGACGTCTCCTGTTTCTGTCATTGTTCCCGTCGGCTGCTCCTCGTTGTCGTGGTTTTAAAGGAAATAAGAGAAGAAGAACTACGTCTTTATTAGTGCCGAACAGCAGCTGCTCTGCCTGGTTAAAAGTCAGATAATGTATGAGTTAAGTGCTGAAACAATTAGTCGATTGAATACAATATGTATTATTAGATTACTTTAATCATAACTCATTTATAAAGCGAAAAACAATCTTAATAGTTTCTGCTTCATTTCTTAAATGTGAGAATATGCAGCTTTTCTGTTTTTATATCATTTAAGTTGAATATCTTTTGGTTTTGGATGGGAAAAAACATTTTACAGACCAAACAAACCATTAAATCAATTAAAAAGAGATAATTCGCAGATTAATCAGTTATGGGAATAATAGTAAGTTGCAGCACTAAATGTGTTAGCACATATTTTAATACTAATAATAGTGATTTTTAGACAGATTTCCGTCCCTGGCAGTATAATATTAGAATTAATAGTCGAAACTTGCAGTCGTTAATTCATCACAGTAGATAATTAGTAGAAATATTTATTGTCAGTAGCAGAGACCATATTTAAAAACTCCTTTTGTGGTGCATTCAGGAACACTCCAACACCCAGGAATCGAGAGTAGTTTGTAGAGAATCAAACTCGGATGAAAACAAAGATTAATTATTAGTCGCTGATTTAACAATAAGGTTGCTGTTTCTCAGGTCCTTGAATGCACCAGCAGTGTGAGACAGTAACACCAAAATGAGCTCAGAAATCATAAAGAGGGATCATTTTCCTTCTCGATTAATACTGAAAGTCATTTGACAGTTTAATCGACAGTGAAAATAATCCTTATTTAAGATTTCTGGTCTATAAAAATGTTAGAAAATAGTGGGAAAAGTTTTTCCTAAAACCTAAAATTACAGAAACAAGAAAATATTCACATTTAAGAAGCTGGAATCAGAGAGTTTTGTCTGATCAATCAATTAACCTGTTGTGAGTTTGCTTTATGGATGCTGTAACGTGTGTGTGTGTGTGTNNCCCTCCTCCTCCGCCGCCGTACCGCGCCAGCAGCTCTGCGACCTCCGAGCCCCACAGCCGAGTGGGCAAACCTCCTCCGCCACCCTCCTCTTCCTCCGTCTCATCCTCCTCCTCCCGAACCCCCGCTGGACCCCCGCCGCCGCCCCCGCCCGTCCGGAACGGCCACTCCTCCATCTCCTCCTCCAAGTCCATCATAGGTGAGTCGGGACCGGCATCGCCTTGTTCCCCCTCCCCGTTCATGATGTCACCGTTTACCTTTGACCAGGACCTCTGGGTGGTTGATTGCACGGGATTTACTCCTGCAGTTTCCAGGGGTTTACGGCCAAGTTAGATTGTTTATTGTCACAGTAACCAATAAACTACCAGCTGACATCGTGTGCTGGATCTGAGATCACATGAAAACTAGTCAACGAGTGAGAAGAGAAGTCGAAATAGTTCGTTAAAATCACAGAATTAAGCCTCGAAAACGAGTTAAATTACTTCCAGTTATACATCGAAGAGCCACTAGAAGCATTGGATTAGTAAACTGGATTTATATGCCTTCATCCATGCGGAGGGTGTGACAGTGGTTCCCAACCTGAGGGTCGGGACCCCCACTAGGGGTCGCCAAAGCTTCATAAGGGGTTGTAAGATTTTCTTGATTTTAAGGGGTGTTAGAAAACATAAAGAATACAAACAGTAGGCCTTTATCTCAGCACGGTCTGATAGAACAACAGTGTCGGGGAGAAGAAAACACTTAATTTGTCCCAAAAAAAGAAGCTTAATAATTAAAAAATACATAATTGTATAAAATAAAGATCCTAAACAGGAAATAATCGGCTCAAAATGCATCCAAATCTCTCGTTTTACACAAACTTAGTGCAGTTAGAGTTCACTGTTTGGGTTTATTGTGCAGTTTTAAATATAGTATAAATATGTCACTTGATCAGAGGTTGTTAGTTTATTCAGGTCAAGCTTCAAAAACACAGGATCCTACATCTCCCACAATGCAACTCTCTTCTTTTAAACCCCACACCTTCAGTTTGTGACGGAGAGTTTATGTTTAATACATTAGGAGGCAGAAATACAGTTTAATTTAATTTAATATCCCAGAATATCTGAGATACTGTGTGTGCTCTCATGCAGCCAGACCTCTTTTCCACTCTTCAGCACTTTGCACGTGCCACAACTAAAACCTGGCAGAACTTGTAGAGAAAAAAGACCCTGAATCCCCCGTAGTTCTTTAAAATGAAGGGTTGGGAAGCTGTTGACTCCTGACGTTTTAGTTCTCTACTAACCACTAAGTTTTCTTTTTAAATGTACCATTTATTCTGCTTATTCTACACTTCACGTGTGTAGAGTTATTCCTCCGATCGACCTCCGCTGTGTGTTGTAATCCTCGGTCGAGGAGCTGTTAACGATGTTTTGTTTCTGATCTTGTCGGGCGATGGTGATGAATGACCGTCGATAGTGAAATATTCCTCTGCAGCCATGCAAATGGTTTCCTGTTGTACTGGAACAAATCAGGAAGACGAGGAACCGGTTCCTTGATAACTGTCTGAAAACACACACACACACACACACACACACACACACACACACACACACACACACACACACAACACACACACACACACGAAGAAGGACTTTATTTAGGTTGTTTAAAGGGCTTTTCCATCACGTTCGCTATCAGCTTATTGTATAAAGCGTTGAATAACTAAATAACCAAGACTTTATTGTGAAGAATTTACAGGGAGTTTAAATGTGTTTATCACCATAATGGAGCTTAATTAGCTGCTTTTCTTAAAAATGTATTCATCTTAGTCTCTCACCGATCGGCTCTCTCTGCCTTAATGTCCCGTGACTTTGTAAAGAGCCTCCGTTCCTTACTGTTAATCAGAGTGGATGTAAAGCCCTTTAATTAAAAACTCAGTTCACTGTTTAAATCAAAAGACTGAAATGTTTACACCTTCTGACTGCAGTATAACACATTAACATCAG
>NW_023339729.1:24491569-24492907 GCF_004916995.1 Morone saxatilis | reverse complement strand
CTTCCATTCAATTTAAAACACAAAAAAACGAACAGCTGAGTTTACAACCCCACTGATAATAAATGTTGTAAGTAAGTTTTGTAACTTACGGATCTCCCAACGTTTCACCAGGAAAAAAACAAAACAAGAACCAGCAACAACAGCACAACCAACCACACAGCGGGAAATGATAATTTCCCGATCTTTGCCAGCCATCTGAAGGAAAATCAGAGGTTAGAAGATTTACTTTATAAATTGTCCAAAAAAATAATATAGATGACAGATTTGAGGAATAATTTTGAAACACTCTTGAGGAAATTTTCACAAGTCAGAAAGAATCTCAGAAGAAGATAAAAAGATAGTATTTACGGATAGTTTGGCTCGCTTCCGTCTGGAGGCATCCAGAAATTTCGTGCTTCTGGTTGGTTTTTTCCTTCTACTGTTTTCAAATGAGAAAAAACACAAAACTCTTGAGGCAAACAAAATTTTCAAATAAGAAACAATTCAAAGTTTCTTTCCATTATTGCAAAAAAGTTTTCATTCAAAACGTGGAAATTTAAAAGTAATTAAACCCTTACCGACAGTAGGAGAGATGGTAACCATCAGTTTTGGGATGTACATTTTACGGCCCGCCCTGTCAGACGGTTGTAACTGAGAGATCTGCAGGGTCACGATTCCCTGCTCACTTCTTTCATGGTTCCGAGAGTCCGTCCTGTTTTTGTTATGATCTCTCCTGTGTGTGAAGATCGTCCCACCTTTTACTTCGATATACTGACTTCATTGGCTTCTGGAGTTCGAACTCTCTTCCAATCCACGCGTAATCTAAACAGTCCGACCTCGACTTCCAGAGGAAACGTAGAAGGCATTAACGCATCGTTTTTTTTTGCCTCGATGTTGGAGTCCGATAACGGCCAGATGCTTCCCTGCCAAAAACAGACATTTACATTCCCACACAGCTTGAACACCTCTGAAGACGACTCAAACAAATCCTCCTACATGTAAATGTCTTGCGCAACGGTCGCGTCGGCCTTTTTCCTCCCAATAAACTGTTCTGATGTTTATAACTACAGAAGACAAACAAAAACCGGCGTTTCAGTCGACTAATCGTCAATAAACCTTTTGTAAAAAGCGTCGAATGGTTGTTAAATACAAACACTTTTATTTGTGCCTTCCTTGTAAACATGGGATTAGTAAAATATGAATTAATGTTTGTAATTTAACCGTGTGGCTGAGCAGACAGCAGGAGCTTCAGTCACCTGTAACTTTAAACACACCAGCTCTCACTGCAATGTGGAGTTAACTAATAGTTTATTATTGTTATTACGTTGTATTAATACTTAGTCAATACTACAACAAATA
>NW_023339729.1:24491321-24491553 GCF_004916995.1 Morone saxatilis | reverse complement strand
AGTGTTGCACTGATACCCTGTGGAGAAGCTTTATAGGTCATTAATTGTCATTTACAGTGTGTTATATTATAGTTAACTGTAGTGCACGTGCAGCTCCAGTGTAAACCTGCACAGAGACATTAAATAGATATAAGAACCACTATTACAGTATTTATATATCTGCCATTAGCAGCCACAGGAACCTGATTATGTCTCATGTAAAGTCAGTTTATAGTGAAAGTTTCAGTAAATA
>NW_023339729.1:24483615-24491296 GCF_004916995.1 Morone saxatilis | reverse complement strand
TTTCTAACCTGTAGCACTTTGAGATCCTCTGATGAAAAGGGCATTATAAATAAAATGTATTATTAAAGCAGCTTTAACAATAAGTGATAAGTATTATTACTCATCAGTGAGGGCTTGTAAGTGTTATTATTACTTTATGGTGTTATTACTGGATTAATTATACTTTGCATATAAACACATGATGATCATACAGAGCAAACATTATAAACACTCTGAATTAAAGATAAACTGATCAAAACCGACCTCAGAACAGCTTTTAATGGTTTTAATGATCAATTCATTGATGAGTGTTGTATATATATCTCCTTCATTATTGGGTCGTTTTTATTAACTTTTCTTTGAGCCTCACTCACAAAAACACAACAACAATATCGACCATGGCGACTTTAGATCGGCTGTATTTATTCTAGCAGAAACAGAAACTCACCGGCATCCACAGACGTAACAACCAGTGACATTAGAAGAATCATTGTCGTTGTTGAAGAGGTTTTTATCCGGTAATGAAAAGTTTTCATGTGTTTAAAATCCCCGCGACTGACGCACTGATTATTTTTTGGCGCCATAAATTTTCAGCCAATCACAACGAAGCACATGGCTAGTGACGTCACCAGTTTTAGGTTCAGAGCCTGCGTCACTACTTTTTGCATATCGATAGCAATAAAAATAAAAACAATATATATTTAAAAAAACGACTTACTTTACATACAACGAACTAAAAGATAGTGAAATAAAATATATATGTGGGTTTAGTTGATCCGCGGAGAGGATAATAATGTTAAACTGAGGGACCCTGACAGTCAGTGTGTGTGTGTCTGTGTTAAACTCTTTATCACAGGTTAATTAATAATGTTAGTTGATTACATGTGAGCCGATTGTGTCTGTAGGTTGAAGATAATCAGTTAAAAGTCTCAGTGACGGTGTAAATAAAGTTTTTACTGTGAAAATATACGATCCTTTAATAAAACAGCCACTTTTTGAATGGAGTTTGGTTTGAGAGTGTGGAGCAGAGGGTATTTTAACCTTAATATTTCACATACACCGAGCTGATCTACCGTCTAATAATTAACTTTACAAAGTAGGAAGTGGAAATAAAACCGACATGTAGTAAAAAGGTCGATAATATGTCCTAAAAAGCACAACTAGATTATTATTTTATGGTTTTAAATGGTCACAGTAAACTCTGGCTCTAACGGCATTCCCTCGTGAGGACCAAATTCTCTGTGAGCCAATGGGAGCGCGCACGAGGAGCGGAGTTCCGGTATGCATTAAGCTGAGTTAACATATTTCACCGTAGCAGTCAACAGAAATCTGCTTCTAAAACCAGTTTTAGGCGATAAATAAATAATCCAGTTGCTGAATATAACTCATATAAGATCCACGAGGCCTGATTTAAAGTTTAAAGTTAAAGTTTGTCCCGACTTTCCCGAGCAAAGGGCGGAACTGCTCAGCCGGTGTGGCGGTTAAAAGAGTGACCGTGTTAACTTGTGACTTGAATTAAATGTTCAGTCTTCAGGCGAATATTGAAGTTTGACCCTAGGATACGGTTCGTTTCTCACATTATGAGAACGTCATAAGAGGGTGAATTAATCTATCAATTAATATATTATACAATATATTAGTTTCTGCTCATTACATAGCAATAAGACACGTTAATTTAAATACTATATTACAACGCGCTTGGCTTGTAGTCCGGATGTAAACATCCCGTTTATATTCTGAATAGACTATTTGCCAAAACCTCGTAACCGCCCAAACTTAGACTCACTACGAGCTGTGAGATTGTGAAACGATGGTTTATTTTCCTACAAGAAGTCACAAGTCTTTATATCAACCTTGTTTTAAGAAAAAAGTACTACATTACCCACAATCCTACAGTGCAACAGCAACTTTCCCACTTTTTACTTATTTTTTTTTGCGTTTCTTCCTTTTCTATGACTTAAATATATAATATATAACTTTTGTATAGCGTTATATGCAATGTTTATACCTATATAGTTTATTAGGTTATGTTTTTGTAGGTTCTGACTCACATTAAATTACATTTAAGTGGTTAACAGGAGTTCAGACTATGATACTTTAAATTAAACTAGCAGGAATCATTGAAACAAGTGATCAATTTATATTTATGAGACTCAATTTATATTTATAAAGCTTGACTGAAGTTGCAAGAGCCTAAATATTTAAACTTTCTGACTTTAAATACATCACCACTGCACAATAACTCTTTTACTGTAATATTGATATTTCCTACATTAATCGATCACTTTAAATTAATCGATATTTCACCTGCAGTTGAACTTAAAAACACTTTCAGAGTTTTAATTAAACCTTTATTTACCTGCTGTGTCTCTCTCAGTGCAGTCCTCATGTTGCACGGTGGCGGGTTATTGGCGGAAGTGCGTCAAACCCCGCCCACAGTTTCCCGCGCTGATCTAAGGGTGCCGCGCGGGAAACTGGTGTCAAAGTGTCTCCACATCCGGTCATATATGGGTCAACAAAAGTCTCTTTTAAAATGGATTTAATGTTTATTTTTGAGTGTTTGAACAAGATTCACTTGTTGAATTCGTTTTTTAAAGAGTTTACATTTATGTTTTAACAATATTTCTAACTTTAACGGCCCTAAAAGTGTCAGGAAGCACAACCAAATATTTGTAAATATATTTTTCTTGCTATGGATTTTAAGTTTCCTCTCTTTTCTTTGAGTAAGATATTCTTCTCTTGCACCTGGATCATTTAATTAATTAATAACAATTATAATAATAATGAATTAATCTTTAATTAACTTCCTGTGCTCTGCTTTTCTTCATGTGAGTTTTAAAATAACATTATTTATCTCATATAGTGACATTTCCTGACTTTTGCAACTAATTTAAAATCAAACTGCTTCTACTTGTGCACATGTGTTAGTTTTTAGCTTTTCTAGCAAGTTCATACACTCACATTCTAAATAAAATACAGAATTTTATGGTAAAATAAAAATTTCCTATTTTTTTTTACATTGGTTTGTACCACCTGATATGGAAAGTTTATCAGTAGGAGTTAAAAAACAGATATTTTTGTCAATATTTAAACAAACTCAAACAGGTAAAGGTCATAAAGGTCACTTGCAATATCTTGTTCACTTCAAAATAAAAGTCCCATGGTACGGTTGTGCCACCCTGACATTTGATAACATACAAATTGGTGGATAAAAAGTCCTTTCAAGTTATCATCCAACACACGCTTTACAAATCGTTTGCGTACTTGTAAACACCATTTGGTTTATTTGAAAGCGCTTTCCAACAATGCTGTGGTATTTTACTTTGAATTTATCACCATTTAAATATGATTTTTAATATTTTTCTTAGCGTGTTCACTCGTACGAACAGTTGCCAAGAATATATTCAATTATTTAAAAAGGAAATAATACAGTCGCTCATTAACCCAAACATTTAGTTGCATTTAAATTAGTTAATAATCAGATTTTTCACCGCAAAAGCAACAAAAATTAAATTTGTAGTTAAACCAAACACAAACTTCTGAGTTTAAGTCTCCTACTTGTGTCATTCACTTTGTTTACAATCTACAACTTCACCACTAGATGCCCCTAAATCCTTCACAACCTTTAACCATCTTTCAATGTGCTTGTAGCCATGTGAGGATATTCATGATTATCAAGATGAAGTGGAAGAGTGTTTTTTTTATCGTGTATCCCGTCACTGCTCAGATATTTACACAAAAAACACTTTAAACTCAACTGTGGTGCTCAGATAAAGTTAAAACTTAACAGTAAAACTTCTTTATATGTATTAACCATTCAGATTGAGTATCAGACAAGTTCACAATATAGTAAAATCCACATTTACGTCGCTCAGTGAAGGATTTAAATGCTTCATCTGATCACTGCAGGTGACAAAGAGCCCAATAAAAACACAGACAACAGAGGAAAACAAACACGCCGTGCATCAGATGCCCTTTTTCCCCCATATTTATTTGAAATTATTTCAAATGATAAAAACATGGTTGATTAACATGAAATGACCACAGGGATTTTGCTCTTAAAAAGTGGACAAGGTGAGAACAGGAGGAGACAAACGTGTCGGTTCACCTGTGCGACAAGGTACATCCAGGACAGGAAGTGGAGTGTGTTTGTTTGTTGTGTCTCGCCGCCGTCAGACCCCCCCCGATCACTACAGTACCCGATCTTTAGAAAAACAGGATCCCCAAAAATGTTGGCTCGTTGGTAAAACCTCACACGCATCCATTCAGCTCATTCAACCCTCATTGGCCAAACATCCAGAGAAGTGCTACAGAGTCCGCCAACAGCTCACCGACTGGAACATTTGTTATAATCATTTCTCTTTCCTATATTACAAGCTTTTTACAACATAAAAAATAGATCAATAACTATGATTACCATATTCCTTAATGTAAATATACAATATTTATTGCATTTTCAAATAAACTTGTTTCTTATTTACTTTGTTGTCATCATCTTCCCCCCCTAAAAAATACAAATAATAATAGCACTGGTACCGATGAAGAGTGACAACAGGTTTGTGTAAGGCAACGACCAGCAGGAGGCGCTGTATCACTGAGAATGGAGACTCTGACCTGAACAGTTTTATCCTTTTTTTGTTCATTTTTTCCTGCTTGGCATCTTAGTTTGACTATGATGTAATTAGTGTTTTTTTTAAAGTCAAGCTTAAAAGAAAAAGTAAAGAAACGTCCATCTGCTCAAACAGTTCTCTGGCACTTAAGTGTTCCTCTTTTTATTTTTTTATTTGTGTTTTTTTTTTTTGGTTAGCTGCTACCAACTACAATCTGTACAAACTGCTTCTTGCATAGCAATTAAACAATATATCGCCTTTTCTCTGGCCGTACAGTCCTTCTGTAAAGAAACAAACTGAACAAAAGGGCCACCAGCAGCAAAAGTAAGATGATGGATTCAGAACAGAGTTGAGTGACTTCCCTGGACAGAAAGTTGATATATATATATATATATATATAAAAACAGCTGCACTGCAAACCTGTAGCTAAAATCATACACACTTGTTCCAGTAAACAATTTAGTGTTGCTCTTGTGTGTGTGTGGAGAAAAGATGCTTGCAGACACGTTCAGGGAAATAATTCTATATATATTTTTATGTCACATCAACGTGATCCTGATCTCTTCCGTTGGTGCAGGATTGAGAAAGCGTCATGCACAGTGTCTCGGTTGTAGCAGTAAAGCTGTCGTGCAACGTCGCCTGAAGATGGAAATATAAAACACCCCCCAAATAGAGGAAAGTAAGAGGGGGGGGTGCAAGAGAAGCAGGAAGTAAAGTCCCTCTCCAAATGTAAAACAAAACATAAACAACATGGAAAGGTTTCTGTCGTAACTTGGCAAGCTCTCCAGGAATGAATTTCAAATCAGAGAATTTAAAAACATGTCGATTGTATGAAGAACGTGTCCCGTCTTCGCTCTGTGCAGTTCGTTAGACTCCACCCGCTTTTGGCACGCTGGCACAGAGAGATTCAGATTCAAACGCACCCTCAACCTGGCACTGCTGGAATGGCTACTTAAGACAAAAAACTAACCAAAATTAAAATAATAAACCGTCACTAAGCCCCCAAAACATTCATGGCATTATCAGTTGTTGTTGTGAGAAACATGAACTCAAGTTTCCATTCGAAGCGTCAAATTTTCACCCCCACAAAAATCGAAACAAAAATAAAAAGATGTTATTCAGAAAAAAAAAAATCACCATTATTATAATAAAAAGAAAAGATGGAATGCAGAGATTTTGGAAGTGTTTGGAGTTTGGTCCTGATATGTCAAACTGAAGCTTCTGCATGCGGTCAGCAGAGGAGAAGTCGAGGTGGTCGCAGTCACGAAGTCCGTTTCTCGCCTCCGAGTGGTTTTTATTTTTTTGTTCTCTTGTGCAAAAGACAGAAGGTGACCGGCGAGTCGTGTCAAACCTGCGCGGTGTCGTAGTGTTTTACTCTCGCCACTGTGCTTTAGTGTTAGTGTGTGTGTGTGTGTGTGTGTTGTAGTGTGTTCTGTGATTGATGCGTGCTTCCTTCCACCCCCCGCCAGCAGCCGCCCCACCAAACACCCGACGTCACGAGTAAGCGCTGACTGAGTCTCAAGTCCTGAGCTGACGTCTGGTTCACCCTCCCACCCGCCGGCGCCTGGAAGGAGCTCCTCTCACTAAACCTCGAGGGCAGAAAGAGAAAAGACAGGGTCACTACAGGTCCACTTACACAAAGGTCACCTCACAGGTCGTCCAGGTCACCTGACACGGCTCACGTTACACGGCTTTAGTTACCCACGGTCAGTTGCACAGGTTAGTTAGCAAACGCGGCGGGTTCAGCAGGAGGAGGAATGAAACCCGGAGGAAGCAGGAGCTTTTGTCACGTTTTGTAGCGACCGGACGTCTACTTGATATTCTGTGCTGATTTCATGACTGCCTTTTCTGGTAGGCATTTAACCCAGGCGTCTGTTACAAATACATCTATCCCTTCTAGAGGATATTATCAATATCCACAGATAAATAACTATTATAAACTAACTGAGTATAAGTTACCGACCTGCGTCTATATGAACAAGTGTCTTCAGACTACACCTTCTGACCCAGCAAGCAAGACTGGATCCACCTTTTCCACAGCAGCACATTCTTGACTCTTCACCACCACTCGTCAGCCTGAGAAGTCGAATAAATGGGTTTCCCCACAGCACAGACATTCACACTTTCTGCTCTTCAATTAACTCGCTTTCTCTGCGACTCAACCTCGCACCCATCAACAAAGAGTCAATACAGCTGAAAACCGAGTCACCACGCCAAGATACTCCCTGTAACAATCCCGCCTTTCAACAACTTTAACACAGTCCTCACAATTACGTCGACCCTACCCAGCTCAGCTTACACAAAAGTTCGTGTAATAACAAACATTAATTGATTATAGATGTACAGCAGGCAGAACTTCTCCTGATACCTGGAACAGTCGGACATTACGACGAACAGCCTCCTGTACCCCTTGCTTCCGGTCTTTGCCTTGGGGGTACCCGAACCCTGCGAACCCATGCCCTCGTCACCTCCTCTGGAGGTGGAAGATTCCTCATCGCGGTGGCACGAGTTGACAATTTGACTTAACAAACCTCATCTGAGAAGAAAACACAAACAAAACAAGTGGCTTTTTTCAAACAATGGTGCACATAACATGTTACCCTGGTTTCCCATCAGGCTACCAACTAAACCCCTCTCAGCAGCATATACCCTCCCGCTCAGCTTCTTGTCATGGCATTGTGACTCAACACACCTGGCCTGCTTCGCCAGCTTTTGTCCTAGCTGGCGGCCGTATCGGACTAGCCTCGGACAGCTAAGACTAACGCATTACTTTTATCATTATGCGCCTTTAATCTCTCTCCGAACACGCGCGAAGCAAAAGACAAGGAAGGAGGGAACGGAGGAACAAGAGAGACAAAGCCCCACCCATTAACAAGGGCGCCGCATACAAAAAAAAACACCCAGTCCGATCTCTTACGGCCCGCCCCAACTAACAACCAACTAACAGCAGTGTTGACGTCAGCAATGCCAACAAGAACCTGCAGCAGTGATAATCTCTGCAAGGGAGTTTATTGTACCTGAATGAAACAGTTACATGTTACTGTGCACTTTTTAAAAAAAGCCCACTTTTTGTTCTGTGTTTTTACTTCTCG
>NW_023339729.1:24478191-24483515 GCF_004916995.1 Morone saxatilis | reverse complement strand
TTAATGATCGCACAGAATTTAACCCCAAACCCATATTTTTCAAATGTTTTGATCAGAAATGCATGTTCTATGGAGTCAAATGCTTTGAAAAAATCAATGAACAGAATAAAGCCTTGTGTTTCAATGAGGGATTGATAGTCTAGCATATCTAATATTAGTCTGACGTTGTTATGAATATTCCTACCTTTAATGAAAGACTGGTACTCAATTTCGGATTTACTTAACTTTTCTTCTAGATTATTTTTTTCCCTCTCATTTAATATTTTTATTTTGTCTTTGACCAGTCCAAAAAGGAATTCACACTCCCATTTCTTGGAAATTCGAGAAAAGCCATATATCCTCATTTACTTGTTTAAGGTCTTCAATTATTAGATTATTTTTCTTCAGTTTACAAATCTTCTCTTTACTTTGTTTGTGCTTTTCTAATCCAAAGAAGTAAGCTGAATTTTTTTTCTCCATGTTCGAGCCACCTGGCTCTTGATCTTACGCCCCGTTTGCCTTTTCTTAGTAGAGTTCATCTAACTGAAGCTGAAGGGCATGTAATTTAGCCTTTTCCTCCACTAAAGGTTCCGATTTATTACATATTTTGTTCATGTTTTCAATTAACTGTTTCTGTTTACATTTTCTTTTTTGTGATAAGTTCTTTTCCAGTTTCTATTGCTATCTGTTTAAGTTTGAATGTGAACCATTCCCATTTATTTAGGTGAGACATTTCGAGCATACTTTGAATACTTTGATATAAGACTTTAACCTGACTCAGAAGTGTTGAAGTGTTTCACCTGTTGTCATCGCTGCACAGGTGGAGGCACGCATGCGCAGTCCGTTCTGTGCATCTTCACGGGTAAAATCATCTTCCCATCCTTCATCACTACATTTCTGCTCCATAAAGGTGGCGGGAGTTAATCAGGACTGTACCGGAACTGTAGTGTAGTGTTCCCTTTCAAAATAAGACAGGTTATGACGAATTAACGGCTTAAATATTATATTATAAAATTATATTCTAATGAGAAACTAGAGGACAGTGGGTGTCTGTGTTTGTGAAGTTCAGAATTAAAATATGTGATGTGATTTGGAATCAATGCTTTAATTCAGGGATGTATTTTTATGATCTTCAATCTTTTATGAACTACTTTTAATGTAACTATTAATGTAAAGAAAGGTCACGTCAAGACTGTCACTTCAGATAAGAAGTAACTTAATAGTTGTATATATCTAAGTGTATTCACTTCACATCATTCTGTTAATGCTGTCAATATCCTGCTAGTATATTGATATATATATATATCAATATTGTTTTTTTTAATATATCCCTGTACATATGCACATTACTCTGCACTTGAACTGCATTTGGTTGTCTAGTACTTGTACTTTGTGCAATCACAATGAAGCTGAATCTAAACTAATCTAATAAAATAAGATACAACACAAAAGATAAGAAAATACACATGAAATACAATTAACAAAAAAATACAATTAAAACAAATAAAAAAAAATAAGATTAAGAGTTATATACTCTTCCATAAAGCTGTAAGAGACAGATTTTGAAGCTGATGAATTTTCCTTTGCGGTTTTATTTTGAAGGTCTTTGGCTTTAGCTCCTGTAGCTCCGCAGTCGGTGTCCAAGCTGTCAGAGAGGAAGCGGACCGAAGTGGACCTACTGGGGTTAAACATCAGACCGGACCCCTCTGGAATGAGGTCTGGGTGAGTACGGCAGTTTGTGACTTTAATATCCGACCGTTAGCCTCGATTTAAACCCCCCCACCGACCCCCCCACCGTGTTTACAACCGGGGCTTAACGGAGCTGTGAATATGGCTGCACACCGTCTTCTCTCGGTCATCTTTAAAACTCATTTATTCACATTTATTCACCTTTAACGGACACAAACTGGTGTTTTTTGCGGTGTATATGTTTATATGTGGTTGTGTGTTGGGTGCTAACGTTATGTGTTAGGGTGGGATTGGGGAAACCCTTCAAAACAAGAGCATATTTGTGTTATTGTGAAGGAATAAATACACCAATAAATCAGCAATAATCAGGTGTTTGACAGCAAAGTGATGCTTCATATTCCCCCAGTTTTATCCTCGGATCAAATGTAGGCCAGGTCAGATGAATTAATATTTAATGTAGATTATTTTCAGATATTTTATATTTAAAAAAGAAATAAAAGAAATAAAAGGGAAATATGTGTGTAGGCGGGAATAGATGGTCTGTTATTGGTCGTGTTGGTATGAGTAATAAGCAGTTGTAGTACAGTCAGTAGTAGTAAGCCTCAATCCTCCTCCTGCTGTGTAATCTGCTGTGGTCGGGGCAGGTGGGCGGGGCTTACAGGTAGACCACACCTGGCAGGGGCGCGTCATCACGAGCTGCAGGTAGATCACTATCAGAAAACCTACAAATCAATTAATCAGTAGTATTAGCAGGAGTGGTGGAGTGTTTAAGATCAGTACGTCTCAAATATTGTGCTTTATACTTCACTGCATTGAGATTTGTATACGAAATATATTATTATTATTAAAATGTGATGTTTTATTAAAAAGTATCAATTAAACTGGCAGCTTTTTCTTTTAATAATTGTAATCATTTGAATGTATTTGTAATAGTTTTAAGGTTTGGATTGGAAGCGTTGAAGTTGTCATTAGATCTGATACTGAGCTTATTTACTTGTAATCATAAAACTACGACTAGCAGATGAATCTATAATGAAAATAAACGAGCTCCAGCTCTATAATCTTTATTTATTTAACTAACTTTAAAATATTAAAAACAAACAGAAACAACAGCTGCTGAGTTTCCTTCATATACTACAAACTGTTTTCACCTGTAAGAATGTAAAATATGTCTTAAATTGCTAAAAAAAAAAAGGTCTTTAGAAGTCTTTAACCTGTTGATGCAGAAACTCCCATTTAAAGACCTCTCTTTAATACATTGAGCCATCCTGTTGAGTATTTTAAATGAATTGAATGTCCTTTCTGTGTCAGCGTTTACAGAACCAGACGAGATCAATAACGAGAACCATGGTGACCAAGAAAATCCGGACGGAGTACATGAAGAAGTTCAGGGATCCCAAATGGGAGACGTTCTCCAAATGCTACGAGGACTCTCTGAAGTATCGTCTGACCCGGCGGGTGATGGAGCATTCCCACAAGCCCTGGTTCTGGGAGGGTTGGGACAGCGTCTCGGACTCCAGCGGCTGGTCCACGCCGAGGCCGACCAGGAACAAAATCGCCCCTCTGTCCCTCCCGGCGGCGCCGCCACCGCTGCCCACCTCAGAGGGGAAGCAGAGGCTGTCCAGCCCCGGGCCGAAACCGCCTCCGGAGGACGGAGAGACCGAGGTGGAAGCCGGTGAGGCGGCGGCCCGAGACGCTGCACCGGCTGCAGGTGAGGAAAACTGTACTTTACTTTCATTAACAGTGAACTGATTAATCGATCGATTGATTAGTCAATAAACAGAAGCTCCTTTTCTCTGTTGTAACCTGAATATTTTTTCGGGGGGTTTTGGATTAAAGAAACAATTTGATAAGAAGATAAGCTTTTAGGCATTTAGATTCAAATGTTATATATTTTTTAAATTTGTTAATAAAATAAACAGACAGATTAATAATTATTAAATCTAATTTAAGCTCCATTAAGTACAAACATTCAGAAACTTTACATAAGGGGGACCACGAAAGAAAATACATGTGCATTAAATAGAATATTAGAGCTGCTTCTTATTACTGTTTTCACTATTTATCAATCTGCTGATTGATTTCTCGATTGATTGTTTCTAAAATGTCTGAAATTATTGAAACCTTCCCGTCACAAGTCTTCTTAAATCTTTAATTTACAGTCATAAAGAAAACCAGCAAATATTCACATTCGAGTCTAAACTGTAAAAAAAAAAAGACACAAAACAATTAATTGATTATCAAAATTAAATAGTTGCAGATTCATTTTCTATCCATCAACTAATCGATTGACTAATTCAACTAATGACTAAAAACCTGCAAACATTCCCATTAGCCAGTGTTAGCATTTAGCTCAAAGGACTTTTAGTTTCTCTATTCTGATGATTTATAGATTAATTAAAGAAACTAAACAACAGAAAAATAATCGTTAACTATTAAAAATATATAAATTAAATTCAGGACATTAATCTTCACACTTTCTGGCTCAAAACAACGCAGCAAAACGTTTATTTAAAGCACCTTGTGTGTAGGATTTAGTGCCATGTAGCTGTAACTGAACACCGCTCGCGTCTGTATTCGGCGACCAGAGGAATGAGAACGGGGCTGGGAAGTGAGTAAGGAGGAACTGTGTCCCCTGTTTGTCCTGGTTCTTCTGGTTCTTGTCCCGCTTCCAGGAATATTTCGGGATAATCTACCAAACCCCCTCAAAAGGAGTTTGTTTGTGCTCCTGTCTGACAGTTTGAGGGCCAGAGGCTGGTTTACCTCCGGAGACTCTGATGCTAAAAATATTTCTGTACTGAAGGTTCAGTGATCAGAGGGACGGTTTCAGACTGCGAGCTCGGATATAAAAGACCTATTGTGTCTCAGGAGAGCGTCTGGGGACCGGCTCTGAATGTCCGAAGGTCTATAAGCTGTAGATTTAACAAAATAACAAACCTGAGTCATCTTCTGAGCAGTGATCTCTCATGTGTATTCTGTATATATGAGTGTGGAAAAGTGTCATTAATATTGTGATAAAGTGCGTTTAACTGACAGTAGATTGATGTTATTCACAGAAACTATGTTCCTGAATCAAACCGCGTTTATGTAAACACCTAAAATTAATAAAAAAGGAGGCTGAGCTGTAAACGACTGATGGAAAATGAAAAGAAAATCTTTCTTTAATAATAATAATTTCTGTCTCAGTTGTAGAAAACGGCGTGAATGAAGCCAGCGGCGGTTCGATGGCGGCGGCTCCAAACAGCGGACCCTCAGACGACACGGCGACAGACAACGGTCCCGCTGACACAACGTCTTCTGACGGGGAGCCGGTGAACCCGGTGCCCAAGCGACGCCACCGCCGCCGCACCCCTCGGTCCGAGCCGGGGAACCGGGACAGTTCCCACGACGACAAACCGGCTGTCGTCCGCAAACCGCCGAGAGCGAAGAGCCAACCACCGATCAGCACCAAGGAGAACCGGCGGCCGTCCAGCAGACTGGACTGGACCGAGAGACAGACGGAGGTCAGGAGGACGCAGAATGAAGTGAGTGTTTGTTCTCGCCGAAGACACGTTAAAGGTTTTAGCGTAATATGTAATTTCTCACATGAAAACAATAACAAAAGAGGAGGTTTGGTGAGGTGGTGAAGCAGCATCAGCTTCTCCCGGTTAGGATTC
>NW_023339729.1:24470598-24478091 GCF_004916995.1 Morone saxatilis | reverse complement strand
ACGAAGGGGATATGACGCCATTGACAGGCGACCAGTGAAATGCAGCGTTACCTGAATAAAGTGACAAACATTGTTGGAAACATTTGGGATAATATAAGGACTCAGCTACATACAGAACATAAGTCTAGAGTTTATAGACATATTTAATGCAGAAACCCGACGTTCTCTCGTTCTGTAATTTTAAAAACAGTCGGGATGTAAAATGTAGAAACCGGGAAGAGTCTTTCAGAGCAGCTCGACCTCGTTCACAGGACACCAGAGAAGTGAAGCCGTGTCACCAAACACTCTGCAAACATTAATAATAAAACGCCGGTGGAAACCACTCTCTCTCTTTCTCTCTCTCTGTTTCCTCCTCTCCGGTTTCTCCTCCTCAGAGCAACACGTCGGACGCCTGCGTTCAGACCCGGCGGGAGTCCGACAAGCGGAGCTCCAACCTGGACCGCCGGCGGGCTCGGTCCGCCGACCTGGAGAAGATGAGGTCGCAGCTGGCGGTGGTGGACGACCGCTGGATGACGGAGTACATGCGCTGCTTCTCCGCCCGGCTGAGGTAGAGACCGGGGATCCAGCCAACCTCCCTCCCCCCCTCCGAGAGAAACCCCCCGAAACCGTTATTGGGGAGCCGAGAACCAGACGGTGGAACGAGGGGGTCCGTGGTTAGTTCGGCTGAGAGGCGACCTGAAAGCCACGTTGTCTCGTTAATTCATCAAAGCAGAAACATAAAGTGGGCAGAGCTTTAATTTAACAGAAACAATCACATTTAATCTCTTTTATTTGGTCTGAATGACTCTAAAAACTACATTTCCCATAAGCCTCAGCGGGTTTTTTTTATGGAAAAGGGACCAGTTTACTCAGAAATACAAAAAAATGTTTATTTAGACCAATATTTTAACATCTGACATATATATATATCAGCCAATATTTTTACCTGATGTAACCCCACCCACTTCACGTGGCGTCCTTTTATGATGACGAAGTAACGAGACGACGGGAGGTGTTTTCTTGTCGTTTCAGTGACGTTTTAAGAGTGAATCGCTGCTGTGGAGAATAAAAACACACTCTTGTTGAATTATAATTCATCCTGATATTATTTCAAACTTCTCTTAACCTTTGCATTATTAAGACTTTAATATAAGACTGTTAACATTTAGAAGAAGTGTGTTTTTCACCCGACAGCAGCGATACAACAATCAGTTCCAGATGTGACGGACTGAAGTATCTTTCTGTTTCTGGAGTTTGATAATGAACAAACTTTCAGAGAGTTAATTAAATTATTTTTTTGTAAAAACATCCAGATCACAGTTTGAATGTATTTTAATTTCTTTACTTCAATTTTTAACACACATTTAAGTTCAGTTCTCTTTCTCAAAGGCAGCTGTGTGTTTATAACTTTTGAATCAGAGGCAGCGGGAAAAAAAAGGACCAAACTGGAGTATTTTTTATATCTGAGTGCTTTGGATCTACATATTTGACTTTTTAGATGAGAATAAACTACATTAGACACAAGATTTATCAAATAAAATTAGAATTTAAGGTATTTTCAGAGTAAAATCTATATTTAAGCTGTGCTACCTTTATAATAATGTCAGATTTTAGTTTGTTTTTGCACTTCGAGATGCAGCTTCTGCTTTATATTGATTTTAATCCCAAATAATCTGCATACATTAAATGTATATTCCTTTAATTCACCTGTAGGACCAACGAATAAAAAACGTAACTTCTCGGGGCTGATTAAGATTAAATAGGTTTTAAATTATAACGTTGTGAGTTTAATTAAAGTGCAGCCTTGTAATATTGTTTAATTTATGTTGGTTAAAACAGCTAAAGCTTCGTTGTTTTTATCAGAAATCTTAAAATCCTGCAGTTTTCTTAATCGGGAGGCGAATAAATAAACACATTAATAAGCTTTTATGAAACAAACGTTTAGGGGAAAGAGCAGAGGGACCATTTAAAGCATAAAATGTTACGTATTTAACAAGTGCAGCGGTTATTAAAGGACCAGTGTGTTGGATTTAGTGGTGTCTGACGGTGAAACTGCGGACTGTAGATAAAATCAGTTTGTGGTTCCCAAACTGAGGGGTCGGAGCCCCACTAGTGGTCGCCAAAGCTTCACAAGGGGGTCGCGAGGCCTTCTTGACTTTAAAAATATATGCTGTAGGCCGATATCTCAGCATTTTGTTCATTTCTGTGAAGGAAACTGAAAGAAATTGTTTGCTTAGACTGTTAAAAACAAAAATACAGACAGAGAATATCAGGAAAAACTCAACATCAACCGATCAACATTCACTGGAAATAATCTGCTCAAAATTCATCCAAAATCGCTCGTTTTACACAAACTTCCTGTTGTGTTCACCGTTTGGGTTCATTGTGCAGTTGATCAGATATATAAAAATATCCATAAAATATGATAGAAAACACAACAATGATTATGCTCTAATGAAAACATACCTGTTAATATTATATTATGCCTATAAATCCTCCTGAATGTTGCACACTGGAGCTTTTTAGTCAGAAGTCATGAACTCACTAAATTGATCACAAAACAGGATTTTAGGTGTTTTAATGACGTTATATTTTACAAATTTAGTATTTCGGTGGTTTCGTTTCCAGTGGTAATAAACAAAAATAACATTTGTATAGAAATTAATGTGCTGGGTGTAAAACAGTGAAAAGATAAATGAGTATTTAATTGGGTTGAAGTTGAGCCACATCAATAATTTACTCCAAAATATAGAACCGTTATTAATTGTGAATTATATTGATCTGTAAAAAAATACATTTATCACATTTTTCAGCTTAAAACCCTGAAATTAGTTTCAGTTTGTTGTTTATATATATTAAAAAAGGGAATGTAGTTTAAACTTAAAAGTTTTATTAGTCTGTTTGTCGTAATTAAAGATTGTAAACACACGGCGATGTCATCGTCGTGTCCCGTGACACTGACACCGAGGGCTAACGTTCACGAGAAAACTGATTGTTTTTTTTAACACCGTCTGAACCTCGTCACTCTGAATGTGCACAACTATTTATTTATTTATTTCTCACCAATATTTTAGATGTTTCGTGCATCATTCGCCCCCAAAATTCAGCCTCGTTATCGTAACCGTTGACGTCTTCGGCTGAGATTTAGAGTTTGAACGATGTTTGGGGTTATTAGAGAAGTAAAACGTGTAATTTGAATTATGTTTTAAAGAGATTTCTACGTTTAGAAATAACCGTGAGACCTCATCTTTCAAACAACCACGCAAAACTTATAAAAAAATATCGTACTATAACGTGATAATAAGACGACTTTGAGAAAATGTCTCAGGTAGAAAGATGCCGACGTTCAGATTAAACTGTGCTGAAGTTGAAGTGGTTCGAATGGTTTCTGTTTGTGGCGTTTAGATTTATTTCTCAGAACATTCAGACAATCACAGAAAAGTATTTGTTCTGTTGTTGAGCAGAAAATCTCATATTTAAGCTAAAAAAAATAAAATAAGCTATTTTAAGTGAGCGCTGCTGGAGAAAGTGACTTATCTGCTTGCTGTATCTCAAGTTTGAGTTTGTTAAGAACAAGATATGAAATGTGAATCACACGTTTGAATATTTAATCATTTTCAACCTCGTTTACATTTGTTTTTGGGAGTCACTGTATTTGTATTTGA
The DNA here is from genome assembly GCF_004916995.1 of Morone saxatilis. NCBI lineage: Eukaryota > Metazoa > Chordata > Actinopteri > Moronidae > Morone > Morone saxatilis. The sequence goes on along the minus strand of NW_023339729.1, from coordinate 24,474,447 downwards.
AAACGTGCACAATTATATATTTTCATCCACTTTGCTGTGAATAAAAATCATATTTGAATATTTATATTTGCCTCTTTACTTGCTTGATATTGTTTAAATATGGAATAAAATCAATTTCTCAACCTAATTTCACTAAATTCAGATGAAGAGTCATCTGTTGGTGGTTTTTGTGTCATTTTTCTAATATTTAAAGTCAAAAACAAACATGTTTGTGGAGAAAAGATCACGTTTCAGCAGCCTGCAGGAGGGAAACCAGCCTCTGTGAATAAAATGTAACGTGTTATTCAGAGAGCGGAGGGCTTAAAGTGTCCGTCGGGTCTTGAAGTTCTCGCCCAGTAACACCGTTAACCCTTTAATCCAATCAGAGGCTTGTTCAACGGCTCAGACTGGTTCAGTGACAGCCACCACTTTGCTTTTTGTATGTTGTTCGACACAAAAACAAAAACAGATTTAAAACGTCTGTACATTTGTTTATTTACAGCATAAAAACGGAAACGTTTCCAAACTGAAACAGATGCTGTTAATCTCATAACTGATGTGACGTCATTATTCAACTCAACTGAACTTCAACATCAGTATTAGGAAGAAAAAAAAAAAAAAAATTTTGTAAATATTTTCATTTAAAAAGAATTTAAAAATAAACAAACTGTACAATTTCTCAGCAAAAACGAGAATAAAAGTATAAATCGTCGGTTCATGTGTTCAACTTAAAAAGTGAAAATAATAAATATGTGCTCAGGAGGGGAGGCCTGCAGCCAGGATGCTGCCCAGCAGAGTTCGATCCTTCAGAGCGTTTTCAACGTCCTTCTCTTCGATCTTCAGGAACACCTGCAGCAACAAAAACACACATTTCAGATTAAAGCCTCAACGTTTTATAGGAAACTCAGTTTGTAGAAAGTTTGCAGTAAAAGTCACTTTTTTAAAAAGGTACCGACGTCAAGAAAACTCCAGACTCGAATGATTTATTACAACTAAATGTTAATATAAGTGTTAATTTCTTTATATATACACACAGTAATCAATGAGTTTCTCACATCCTGTCCTGGAAATGTATTAAAATCCCCAAATATCCTGGACTCAGATTACTTAAACCTGGCTGTGCGTTCTGTTGGTATAAACAAACGGTGCGACGCTTCAAACTCCAACGTGGAGGGTCCCATAAACCCTAACTTTGTATGTTTTCAACATGATTAATTAATGTTTGATCAAACATAATTTATGCATATTCTTAACAGTAATAAAGATTTTCCCAAATTTAAAAGACAGATCAAAACCTTTGCGAATCTGTCTCATTTACTGCTGAACAAGTTTCAGTCTATATGCGTTGTGTCGTGTAAATTATCACTAGTTTCAGTCACAAAAGAAGACATCAAAGTCCTCGGGGAAACTTCTGTGAGTGTTCTTCATTACAATAATGAATGTAGAGTTTCTGCTGTTTGGTTTCATTTTATGCATCCTCCCTCTTTCTATCAAAAGAAAGATCAGGCCTTAACGGACTAACGGGAGATTACCCCGTGCAATCAATAGAGAGCTGTGATGATGTTCGTACCTTCGTGAGACGAGCCTCTTTGGCTTTCTTCAGAGCGAAGATTCCTCGACTCTCCAGCAGACTGCAGAGAGACAAACACTCGCCCTGACCGACTGCAGACACCTGCCTCTGAGCGCACAGGCGGCTGTAAACCTCGTGGAGCTGAAACACAAAAAAACAGATTCCCACCAGTTACATTCAGGTTTTATTGAGCTTCAGCGCCGCCTGCTGGACGGCAGCAACTTCAGTTCACACCGAAATCATTTGACTGGCTCTGAGAGTGTAGACAGCTCACAGGATGAGTTTATCTGCTACTTTACATTATTTCTTGATTTTAAGGCATGTAGGAAAACTATACAAGTTATATGTAAGAATCCTGCATTAATAAAGTGTGTAGTTATAACCAACAACCAAAGAGCTAATAAAACAGTCAGGGAGAAGAAAACACTGAATTTGTCATAAAAAAAGCCTATTAAATCTGTATACTTGTTAAAAAGTATAAAGAAAATACAGAATTGTATAAAAAGTTCCTAAAAATATCAGGAAAACTCATCTCTGATCAATATTAACTGGAAATAATGGTCTTAAAATTCATCCAAAAAGCTACTTTTACACAAACTTCCTGCAGTTATTGAGTTCACTGTTTACAGTTCATCAGTTGTTTGCTATTGTTATTGTTTACACATCGAATGTGATATGAAATATCCATTAAATAATTTCATTTCAGTAAATTCATTTACTGGTGGAAATAGCAGCTTTTAGTCCTATTCTTACAGGTTATTAAATATCAGCTGGTGTGTTTGGCTTTGATGCTGCCAGCACTCGACTCCTGCTCAGCATCATCAGACTCAGTCTTTGGTTCAGACAGTCACCACGTAAACAACCAGTTCGGTGCGTCTCACCTTTCCGAGGACGATCTCTTTGCTCTTCCCGTTGCGAATGAGCAGCAGCAGGCAGCAGACCAGCAGCTTCTGCTGCAGGGGGAAGCTCTCTCCATCAGATCCACCGCCGCACTGAGACGCCATCCGGTCGCCGTACACCTCCGACAGCACCCGCGCCACCTGGGGGAGGCTGACCCGCGACGCTGCACGCACCCGAGGACAAGAAGAGTTAGAGTTGGTCGAGTCGGAGACAAAAATCAGAGAGTGAATGGAGGACGGGGCAGCGCTCACCTTTAGATTCAGGACCTGATGTTTTCTTCCTCTCGTCAGACTCCACAACCTCGACCGCTCTCCTGAAGATAAAACAAAATTAATCTCAAATCCAAAACTCAGACCAACTGTTCGCACTCATATCTGTAGCAAACTGTACGCCAACATTGTTCAGCTGAAGTAGAAGCAGTTCGTATCCACGGACGCTTAAAACCGTCGTCACACAAAGAAACATTTGCTGAAACAATATGGCCGTTGATCTCGTACCTGCAGATGTCCAGAGCTTTCCTGGCGTCTCCCGACACCGCCGACACTTTCCTGGCACAGAACTGAACCGCCGAGGCGTCCATGATCCCCTCGGCCGACGCCGAAGCGAGTCTGTCCTGTACGATGGCGGTGAGCTCCTGACGGCTGTAGGGAGGGAAGTTTAGGAGCAGGGGGCGACAGTGAGGGCGAGCCTGCAGTCGGGGCAGGATGCGGTCGGTCAGATCCAGAGCGTTGGCGATACCTGCGGGAACAACGACCACGTCAGAGTCAGTCAGCAACAGATGAGTTATTCACTTATTAACAATGAGTGAAAGAGCAAGGACACAAACAAATGAGACGACAGGAAGGTTTCATTTCAAATATTAAAAGATGTTTTAGTCTATATCAGTGATTCTCTCGATGAAACACCAGATTATGGTAAAGTAAAAAGTATTTTTTTTAAAGGACTGTCTTCGAATTCGAGTCCGTTTATACCCTTGAAAACAAAAGTCTTCCACTAATGTACTAAATCAAATCATTGCAGTCCCACTTTTAATGTTTTTCCTCTTTGGAAATTGTATTTCCATTTAGTCAGAATTACCTTAAAAACATTTTCACAAATACTGAAAATAAACAATATTTACTTGTTATTGTCTTTCCCGTGACCTCAACTATTGACAGATTAACAAACATACAAAATACAGCTGTTACTCCTGCTGTAGTGTGTGTGTGTGTGTAGCTCTTACCGACGAGACAGAGGCGAGACTTTGGCAGGTACGGCCATTCAAAGATGGTGTAGAGGACGTCCTGAGATTTACTGTCCAGCTGGTCCATCTCATCCAGAACGAGAAGCCTGAGGAGGAAAGACGGACAGTCAGAATGTCTCAGGTCTGAAACAGGTTTTCAACCCCAGAAAAGACAACA
>NW_023339729.1:24466372-24470493 GCF_004916995.1 Morone saxatilis | reverse complement strand
ATTTCCAGGTGTTCAATGACTGGAAAACAAGCCCTCTAAGTATCCAGGTTGTGTGGGAACTCTGGCATTTCTTCAACAGCAAATTTATAAATATAGTTAAGAAATAAAACATTTAAATCTGCACAGAAAAACAAAATAATTCAGCCAGAATTGCATCAAAAAAAAGGGCAGAATTCGCCGGGTTACTCACACAGCGGGCCCCGGGGCCGACAGGAACCTCTGCAGGCCGTTCTGTCCGCCGGGCGCTCTCAGCTTGTCGGCGAGCAGCGGGAAGATGGCGTGGGAGCTCCGCAGACTCATACAGTTCACCACCACCGTCTGTACCGACGACAGCTCGGCCTGATGGGACGGAAGATTAGAACGTAAACAAAAAGACACTTTTGGAGTAACGTTGTGAAAATATGTTTTTTGGGTATTTATGGATGAACAAAGGTTAAATATAGTGAACAGACGATGGTTGAAGGGATATAAGATTCATTTTGTGAATATAAATGTGTTTATCTATTTCAATGGTCAGTAGACGGCTATTTTCTTGGCTTAATGTTATTTATTTAAGCGTTTAGCCTTTAATTTTTATTGATATTATTGTTTTCCTCCTTAATTATTACAGTTTGAGTTAATTTACGGGACATCGTAATGTGATTCCTGTGCAAGAAGGCACAAAAAGAAGGGCGGGCAGCTACAGAAAGACGCAACATAATGTGCATTTAAACATTTTAACCTAAAAGCTGCATTATGTAAATATTGAAGTAAAGTACAAACACCTGAAACTGTTACCTACATATAGTTTGACCATTTTCCACCACTCAAAGCTTTCTGCAGTGACACAAACTCTCCACAAGGTGTCATTAAAGCTCTACACATCTACAAATACCTTCACTCTGACACACACACACACACACACACAGTTAAAGTACCTTCATCTCCTGCAGCACACAGTTGAAGCAGGCGGTCTTGCCGGTCCCCGGTGCTCCGGAGATGTAGAGGCTGCCGGGAAGGCGCTGCAGGACTTTATCCTCCAGGAAAGAGCGAATGGACGCTCGCTCGGCCTCCCGGGACAGAAGCCGCTCGGGGACGGCGGTGTGCAGCGCCTGCTTCACGTCCTGAAACCTCGACTCTGGGGAGGAGACACATCAGCAGAGGGTTTAATCAATCGGATTAATTACTAATAATCTATTAAATGAGAAACAGACACGTGAGAGTTCTTACTTTCTGCAAAGAGTCGAGCAACCGGCGGTTTCTTCTCAGAGTTTTGGTGTTTGGCCGGGCTTCCAGTTGGCGTTTCCTGGCGCCTCGGGGACAACGCGGTGGCGGGTGAGAGCGGTTGGCGTGGTGATGACGGCACCAGACGTCTGCGAGCAGAGACTGGCGAGTTCTCGTCGAAGCCGAGCTTCCGTGGCGAGGCCAGGGACGGCTTGCTCTGTTTCGGTGGAGAACCCAGCAGGCCGGCGCCGAGGTTGCAGCCGTTGTCGTCACCTTGAGAGATAAAATAAAGAAAGTGTTTAATGTTCTGGGTGAAAGTAAAGTGGATGAACTCATATCTGTAACATCAGCAACCAAAGACCGTAACTTCACCTGATGTCTACGATTACTTTAAGTTCATTTAGGGAGTTTATCAGACGTATAAAAACACATTTTTCTTGAAGAATTCAAACCTCTACTTTAATTTAAAGAGATCTTTTACAACAAAGTAATCATATAAAATATAAAATAACCATTTGTGTCAGAACTTCCCCAGAAAAAATAACCCTTTAAGTTACAAAAGGTGTAAATAACTCAAACAAACAGTCGTCGACCACCCTGGTTTTATGTCTTTCTGTATGTTTATGGACCGGTGTCTTACAACAGGAGAGTAAACAACAAGGTTTACTTGCTCATTAAGCTGAAGGTAGAAACCGTCTTCCTGTCTGGAGTCTCTCACCTGTGCGTTTCCGGGGGCTGAGTGGAAGTCGTGGCTGGAGGCCGGGGGACCTCGGGGGGAGCGGTCCGATCCGAGTCAGCTTCTGGTCGAGGTGCTGGGGCTCGGGTTTGCTCGGCGACGGGGCTGGAGATTTCTGCGGCGTCTTGGAGCGAGCGGGAACTCTGCAGGATTTGCGGCGAGGGAAGGACAGCGTGGGCTGAGCCCGGCCCTGGGAGCGTGTGCTGGGCATCTTGTGTTTAATCTGAAACATAAAAGCAAAAGATAATCCGTTATTAGAGGGACTACTGAGTCCTAGAGGAACCACATATCTCTTCTTGTGCATCTGTTTCTGTAGAAAAACTAATATTCCTCAGATCATAAAGCCCTCTGAAACTATGATACACAACCAATGACATGACTTGGGATTATATAAATAACAAACAGTGTTAAATACTGGTGGATTTCAGAGGACTGGTGTTTATTAGTGGTAGTTTCTTTGCAGAAAAACGTGTATTTCTTCATTTTATTAAGAATAAAACTCATATTTTGTACAATTGTGTTGTCCAATGGGGCTGTTGTTTATAAAAGCTGCTATATTTCCACATTAAACTCTCTAAAACACCTCAATAAACAATCTCTAGTGTGTTTCATGTCACATAACCAGCGTTGGCCTTCCACGTTGTGGCTGTTTCTGTATGTAAAGTCAAGATTTGAATAAAGTTTCGGTTAATAAAACTTCATGTTAAAGTTCATGAATCGGGCTGAAGTTGCAATAAGTCAATAACCGATGTAAAGGTAACGTGTTTGGAGTTTGCTGGAGTGTTTAAACCCTCAGATTACAGTTTTATTTACATTAAAAAGAACAAACAATGCAGCGCGCCAGTTAAATGGCGCCAAGACGGCAGACGTACAAACGGTGACGTTTACGTACAAATGTCTGAATATCGACATAAATGTAAATGAGTTTAACCCAAAACACATCGTGTTAACGTGAAAGTCATCCCACAGTTAAAGTTTGTGGGTAAATAAAGCGAGAAAAAGGCTGATGGAGATATTTTAGACGACAAACCGATCGGAGCAGACGGACTCTCTTCCGGTTACGATAAACTTTATATTTCACCTCTAAACAGTTGAATTAACGCGTTATTAATTAATGTACCTTTATAAAAACGTGACAGAAGTCTTCTTGGGTCTCGGTGAAGTGTTTCCTCTGCGTTGGTTTCCCTCTGCGCCTCTTTCTGTCCGTCTTCTTCCGCACACTGACCTCAAAGTTGCGCGAAATCTCCTCTCCTCGATCAGCTGTGTTTCCCGCCGCTGCTCTCTGATTGGTCCGCTCCGGCTGACGACGAACGGCCTCCGCGACGCTCATTGGCTGAGCGTTCCGGGCGGACGTTGCGTCACTCTTAAGCCGGTGGCGGGAGATTCAACACAACGCTGTTTTGGCGGAATATAATTTTCCCGGGAACTTCAGTTGTTTTGTTACATCAGAGGAACTAAAATCTAATTTATATATAAATATTTGTATTATAATATACTCACATTAATGAACAGCAGCTCCTGGGAAATAATGAGGACAACAACACACTTGACTGGCTCGCACTGACAGAGAGAGCTGGTGGACTTTTGTATGTGTGAGTTGCTGCAGTGATGATGTGGTTAGACAGAAAAGAAAAAAACCTGATTTCACACTTGCACTCTTGTTTAGCAGGGAACTGGACAGGGTGTGTTAATGTGGACGGGCGCGAGCCGCAGGGCGTGGTCAGTCCCCGAACCCCAGTCGATACTGCCCAGGTTTCACTAACTTAATATAAGGAATGCCCACAAAGCACGTTACATAGGACAAAAACATACGCAGTGGAATGTACCGAGTGTGTGACTGAGTTTTTTTTGTTGAAATTTCACAGTAAAGATGAGATATTACTTAAACAGTTTTGTTTTTAACAGTAATAGATTTTAAATTACTATTGAATAAAATATATAATTAAGCAAGTCTGTGTTCTTCGCTGTGTGTCTGTTTCACTTGACTGAATATGGCCTGTAGTTGGTTCAGGGTACGAAAGGTTATCTAAAGTCTTTATTTAATTTAGATCTAAGTTTCAGTAGTTCTGTCAATCTGGACTTGACAATCCTCTAATACCCCAGTTAAGTAGTTCCACTTGACGACAAATCAGCCGTCTACAGATACGACATATATACTCAAACTGTAACAGCGACATCGAAG
>NW_023339729.1:24464240-24466347 GCF_004916995.1 Morone saxatilis | reverse complement strand
CGAGAGAAAACGAGTGTGTGTGTGTGTGTGTGTGTGTGGCAAGCCACAGAGGAAGGTGCTTGAATGTATTACAGTTAGTTTTATAGCTTTCTGATCCTAACCTCACGCTCTTCCTCTGTGGTCGGCTATCACTCCCACAATACATCCTGCAGATTCTACCGTTAAATCCACTCTAGCATTGACTTAGATGCTTGAAACAGATAATTATTAATAAAATAAATAATTTAAATTAATTAAATAAAAGCCAAAATTGTAACTTAGTTTTTGTAAGTATTTATGAATGTAATTTTACCCTATAGGATAACTAAAAGGAAGTAAATTTAGTGTTAATGATCTGCACTGATAGAAACCAGTTGAAGGGAAAGATACATTACAACGATGGTGTGATGTTGTGTACATAAAACCGACTTTATTATTTCTGATTGATGTGTTTCACATTAAAATACAGTCACAGAACAAACACAACAATACACAAACACACACTGTAATAAAAAATACAATAAAGGTGTTAATACGCCGCAGCAGCAACAAAAGAGAAAAGACATTTAAAAAGAAAAAATAGAAACATGTTCAGCTGTTTAATGGTTCTCAAGTCAGTACGACTCATACAGCGTCTGCAAATGGGAGACTCGTCGGTACCGTAGAACCCGTTTACATTCATACATCTTGAGGTCAGAGGTCATACTGGAGGATGTTTGTGGTGAATGTTGGAACTGGCGTTATACAGAAAAGATGTTTTTTGTTGTTTAGTCAAACCCTCGTTGATATAAAAGGACAAAAGTTAGTTCAGTGAACCAAAAACTAGAGCTGCACCATCCGGTAAAAACATCACACTGACATTATTTTCCTTTCAGATCCGTCAGAAACCGTCTCCAGATGTTGCTCCGTCCTCCCTCTGAGCCTCTTCATACAAATCTCTGAGAGAAAACAAAAAGAAGTTTGTTAAAAGACGAGTCTGTTTCTTAAAGCTAGCTAATGTGCTGATGTGTCAGTCCTGGTTTTACTGTGTGACTTTGAAACACAGACATCAGACATCCAGCACTGATCACATCCATTCACAGTGAAGAACACAGACATTTAAACACTAAACTAACATGTTCACAACAACACACAATAAACACGTAACACGGGCAGTAACACAGTATTCAGTATTTGAATATCACTGCAATAAACAAAGCACAACAGAACATCTGGCAGCGTGTTGTAGACCAGCAGTGAGCTCTCAGAAGAGGTCCAATCAGCTGGTTTTCCTCATTACGGGCTCAAGTTCTGCATTAGTGAGCTTCATTCTTATAACTAACATACAGGTGCAGAGGTTTAAGATGCAACACATAATTAAACAAGTCTTTAAAGTTTACTGACCAAGTCAATTTGATTGGTCTTGACGTGATACATGTCACGGGGCTGCTTTATTTTTAAAATGTAGTTACAACAAGGCGTTTTAGTGTATATATTGATTTTTCGGTGCCACGGACTCGCTGCTCGGGCCCTAAATATACTATTACTGATATAACTACACTACTTTTATCACTTTTTAGGAGCTCTATCTGTTAAACTATGTTACTGGGTTTTGTATAAGTGAGTTCACAGTCTCCATATGGTGAACATACTGTTACTTTCAGACAGGCTGTCCACTAATAGCAGCTTAATTATGTTTAGTGGCACTTCAAGAAACAATAGTGAAAACACACTTACGGATCAGAACCAGAACAACGAGAACGTAGAGAGTAACAACAGCAGCAGTAACGTTATGAGGACGAGCCGCATTCCTGTTCCCAACATCTGAAAGAATATCAGAGAAGAAGTTCAAATGAAGACGTTGAATAAAATAAAAGCAGCTTTAAAATGTCTGTTACTACAAACAGCAAGAAAGTAGAAAGCTCTGTATAACATTGAGAGCAGTGAGCTTCAGCCTGTGGACAATAACAGTTTGAGGCCCAAAGAGGTCAAAATATCTGACAAATGTTAAGAGAATTAAATGTGTTCATTATGTAAAAATGCTCAGATTGAATGTTCAGATCAATGCAGCACATTTTCACACAGTCAGAAGATCTCAGAGAGAATAAAGAGAATGTATTTACTGGGATTGTTTGGCTCGTCTTCCTCT
>NW_023339729.1:24462103-24464140 GCF_004916995.1 Morone saxatilis | reverse complement strand
TTATTATTATCATATTATAATGATAATAATAATAATAATAATAATGAAGAAGAGAAGAAAAAAAAGAAAAGAAAAAGTGTCCTCCAATGGGGGGGTGGTGGTGGGTAAAAAAAAAATCATAAAAAACGCCTACTGTTTACATGAGTTTTGTGGTGTAGTAATAGTTCTAGTTTACGACCCCGGGGTAACACTGGCAAGCTAGCTTCCTCGCTAATATAACAACAATCTCCAAATCCCCAAAAATAAACTTGTGACTACACGCGTAGCCAAAACAATCGCGAATTACATTTACAACAATACAGAGTTAAACTTAAACAGTTTATTTGAGGAAATACTCACCATCAGAGAAAGCTGATCCAACATGGAGGGAGACCCACGACGTAGGATTGTAGATGAAACCCCTGAAAAAGTGTCGAAATGCACATGTCCACCGTAGTTGGCCCAGCCTCAGACCAAGTCTAACTTAAACCCACTGATTTCAATAACTGTTTTACAGTTTGTGGGAGCTAATTGCTAAAGCTGATGGCAAGATGTCGGTCATGCATACGTTTCGTCTGCTGCGGTTTGTGAGGCTGGTTCACTTCCTTCCCTACCTGAAGCAACAGCTGCTCGTGCTGAAGATGACCCTGCAAAAGGCAGCCGTGCTCTGTGGGCTGCTGCTGTTTTTCATGTTGATTTTTAGGCCTCCTACCAAATGCTATGCTATAATGATTATCACCTACGAGAGGCATACTGTACATGAATTACCATATTGTCTTGATCCTTTGCAGTGTATTGGGCATGCAGCTGTTCAGCGACAAATTCAGTTAAAAGGCACTGAAGGGAGACATCATCACAGACCGGAAAAACTTTGACAACCTACTCTGTTACAGTCACCATGAGGTGACAAAAGTTTGTCGTCATCATTGTTTTCCATTATCATGCAGTTTGTGCCCCAATCTGCGTGTGTGTTACTTTCTTCTATTTAATCTGTCAATCCAGATTTTGACTCTAGAGGACTGGAATCTGATGCAAAGCAACGCCACTGCTGCTACCTCACTGTGGGCCGCTCTCTACTTTGTTGCACTCATTGTTATTGGAAGATGTTCTTCTCAACATACTCATAGGCATTGTTGTTCAGAGCTTCCAGGATAGGGTGAGGACTTGGATGCAAGCTAGATGTACACACCAATGCTGAACTCTATTTCCTGTTGTTGCAGTCTCCCAATCAAGAATCCACCCTCTTCACTAACAGATGACGAGACAAATGTAAGTTCTTAAGATTCCAAATTGTGTTTCAGAATCCAAAGAGAGGTCCAATGGCAATCTACTTTTTTACTTCTACCTTGTTGAGGTAGCAGTTGCAGTGTGGAGAATCAAGGTGTTTGCAGCCAGCATATAAACAGTAAACAGACGGACATGAAATGAAATGCACATGAAATATTAATTTAATGAAACCTTTTGATTGTTCTTTCCGTAAAATGAAGTGAGTAGTTAAACTGTGGAGAATCTAACTGATCTAACGATGTGCGCTATGGGTCGACATATGACAGAGAGTTAAACGGAGAGCATATTCAGTGCCCCCTCTTCAGGGTTCCATAATCTGTATTCTTGTGCTCTGACGTACAAGTAGGGTTTAGATGTTTGACAGGTGTTCAACGAAAGACGAGCACTGATGTGTTTCTCGCATACTGGCCTATAACGGTAAGGACGCTCTTTGGTCGATGCGCTCGGGTCTGAAACGATCGGTTTTAGCTCCTGTCTATTTAAAGCCCCCCTCCCGAAAAGCAGGGAGTGGCACTAGTCTGCCAAACCAGGAGGCTGAGACCATTGTGGATGCGCTGGTAGAGGGAATGTTCAGCAGGTTTGGGTGCCAGAGGTCATCCACACCGACCAAGGCAAGAACTTTGAGTCCCGTGTGTTTGCGTGTTTGCAGCGACCCGTCAGAGCCGACGGCCGGTGGAGAGATTTAACCGCACATTAGCACAGCAGCTAGCCCATAGTGACAGCTAAACACCAACGTGAACTGGATACACATGTTTCCCCTGGTGTTAATGG
>NW_023339729.1:24461186-24462078 GCF_004916995.1 Morone saxatilis | reverse complement strand
CACTGCCTGCTCCCCTTCCCTCCTAATGTTGGCAAAGAGATCCGTCTCCAGCAGAGATTATGGTAGGCAAACCACCTGACACCCCTGTGGTCCCCGCGGGGCCGGAGTATGTCAGGAAGCTTCAGGATCACCTTGAATCTGCCCACGAGTTTGCCAGAGGTCAGCTTCTGAGTGCAGGAGCAAGACAGAAGAGGAACTATGGCGTGCGTGCCAGAGGACGCCATTTTGAGGTTGGAGAATCAGTGTGGGTATATAACCCCCAGAGGGTCTGTGAAGAATAAAGACCAGCTAAACCAGTTCCTGCTTCGTAGCTCCATTATTCCGGGTCGCTACAATATGTTGCAGATAGGGAAAGACGATCAAAGACAAAGAGTTAAATGGTGACGGGGTGGTATGCCATTAGCAGCATGTCTGTGAAGGCAGGTTTAGCTGATCCTGACATTCACAAGGCTACATTGCTGGCAGATGTTGATGTCACAGTTGCAACTGCAGCTGCTCCGTGGAGCCCGACCCTGGGCCTGGCAGGACCTGCAGCGGAGCGGAGGCTACCAGCAGGTCAAGTGCAATTGCGACTGGGGCAGTATTTGGGCAACAACTGCCTGTTGGATCAGTGGGTGTGAGTGACCTCGGCACGGACAAACCCAAACAGGTTGTGTTGAAGAAAACAAGTTTAAGTCGGAGTGGAAAGATACGTTGATGAGGAGGTTCAGCTCGGCGCCTCCCGCTGTACTGACAGGAGGGACTGGAGAGAGGACAGCGCTGCCTCCACTCAAAGTACCGGTAGGTTCAAAGTCTCTGTGCGTGTGAATGTGCGTGTGTGTGTGTGTGTGTGTGTGTGTGTGTCTAATGGCAATGCATATCCCTCTGTTGACTGCTTTAAAATGCAATGTTT
>NW_023339729.1:24458744-24461086 GCF_004916995.1 Morone saxatilis | reverse complement strand
GAGCCTGTAAATCACCAAGTTGAACCCCCCCCCGCTGATATTGATGAGGTTAAATAAGACCCTCGTCGTGCAATATGATGTAACTTCGCACATGTATTAAAAAAATAGTAGGCCTAATGTTTAATAATGTCACCGACTCCTTCTACCTCATTAAAATAATTAAATAATATTAAATATTAATTAAAATTTAGTTAGTTTCTAAAGATGTCTCCCTTTTTTTAATTGTTAAACACACAATAACAAACATACAGGAAGCAAGAATTACAGAAGTGTCAAATATAAATAATAGAAAAATTATCTGAAGTCATTTAAAAACACGCAAAAGAGAAGCTTTGCTATTCCTCCATTTGCACATTCATCATTATCCAACTGTAGGAAGATAAAACTGAAGATAAAAAATGTCCAACTATTTTAAAGGTTTATCTCTCCAGTTAAAAGCAGTGATGGAGTATCGATGTCCCTAATCCAACCCACTTTCACTATTCGTAGGTGAGCTGCCGCCGCTGTAGCTGTGAAAGTGGATCATCATGGAGGATCCACTGTAAGGGCGGCGCTCAGTCAGCCAAGAAATCTATTTATAACCAACATCTGCAACTCGTCACCAAACAGGAGGAAGTCCCGACTAATGTGGACCGGCTCCTGGAGGCCTCAGGTTCCTGACACTTTCTAGGTTTAATGGCTCCGATATCAGACGGAGAGACCAACATAAACAAGCAGAGCAATATAGGTTTTATTGTTTTACAGGATTAAAATTCATTAATAAATTAAAAGTAGATTTAATATATCGTATTATCTATCTATTATCTACAAAGAGATCTGGATGAATGATTAAAATAAAAAGTACAGTTCAAGTATCAAAATATACCTAAAGTACCAAAAGTAAAAGTACAGAATGACCCATTTTAAATTAATATATTAAAAGTATTGAACGTTGAGCTAATTTACTACTTAAACTACTTTATATACTGCAGGTGAAACATCTTTAATCTTTAATAAGACAGTATGTATTTGATTATATTTAGCATTGTTCATCAAAATCTGCAGAGACAAATATAATGTAAATAAATGTAGTGGAGTAAAAAAGTGCATTTTCCTCTAAATTGTTAATATAATGTATATATCATATATAATTTATGCACAGTGAATAATGAATTACTCTCTAATTTAGTCTATTTAATTATAGTTAATGTCTATTTTTATTACACAATTAGTTAATTAAATGCTTTATTCCCTTGTGGTCCTCCATAGGTCTTATTTGACAGTAATAGCTTCTATTTTTGTAGATAATTACATATAACAACATACATACAATAACAATCTGATCTTTTCTTACACTAATAATACTTTATAAAAATGTACATTTTGTCTTTGTTGCTTCAGAAACGTCACTAGATGTCAGTAAATGGAAAAACCTCCACTGAGCTAAATCTGAAATCCTTGTGTGGTTTTATATAAAAATACTTCAATCTCAGTACAGAAATAACACATTTATTTAGAAAAGAGCACAATTCAAACAAATCTTCAATTCAAACTCATTGGGCTACAGAGGAAAGCTGAAGTGCAGCAGGTGTTTAATGAGGAAGAGGAGGAGGAGGAGGAGTGGTCGTCACATCTGGGCTTGAAGGTAATGCTCGTAATTGGCTCGAAGGACAAACTCAAAATAAGGTTTTGACTTCAAACTGCTCAACTCGTCCAGATCCAGCAGCTCTTTGACGTCGGGCAGATACGTCTGCAAGGGAACTCCTGAAAAACACACAGTCATTCATTCATTCATTCATTAGGGGACAATATGGAGTCCAGTTCATTTATTAATGATTATTGTGAAGCATATCTGTACGTATACACAGATGATTTTGGATTAATCCAGATAACAAATTGGAGGAAACAGGATGGTGATTAGAAGCCGACTGGTACGGGTTTTTAAATCCGATTTAGAGGGAAAAGATTCACAGATTACCGATTTATTTGCTGAAAAAAAGAACAATATGACTCTGGAAAGGTACTCAGAAAACAGCTTTCTTAAAGACTTTAAGAATATTTAACTTTAACATGTTAATTTAACATACAGGCTACAATATATAATAAATTAAAATAAAATGAATAGCTAAACAACAGTACTGTCGCTGTAGTTTCTCAGGGTGAGGCTAAGGTTATGTTACAGGCCTGTGCTATTAGTGTTCATTATATATGATTTTATCACGAGCCCCCATTAGCTAATACAGAACATTAAGAAACCAAAACAGAAAAGACTTTTACATTCAAAACACCACATATTTAAATCATAAATATAATAAGGAGTAGTTTTCCTACATCACTATACACATTATTTTCACATATATACA
>NW_023339729.1:24450743-24458692 GCF_004916995.1 Morone saxatilis | reverse complement strand
TACACTGAATTCTTGTTGTATATCTCTTAAGACTGTTGAATTAGTTTTAAAGAATTATTTATCACAGCTTTATCTAAATTCTTTGACCTTTTTGTGAATGAGAAATAATTACAGCGTGATATGATTTAGCCATTTTACATCTTAATTAGATTTGTGGATGAAAAATCATATGTTTGAATCTTCCCTCATTTGGGTTTATTTTCTAAACGCAGCCTCGTGAACATTTCTCACCTTCCTGTATGAGTTTGAGGAGGATCTTGACGAAGGTGCTGTCCTTGGCGGCGTCCAAAGGGTCGTCAGCCCCGTCGGCAGACGACCAGCTGGGGGACACAAAGCATCAAAAATTTATCACAGTGACATTAAAATTTTATTTAAATCTTCCGTCTCCAAATAAACACAAATATGACAGGTGGATCTTACTCGTCTCTCCTGAGCGCTTTGCCGAAGATCTCACATTTCAGCGAGTCGATGTCCACAGCGTCCTCCTGCAACGCACAGAAAAAGAAAAAATCAAATCTTCAATCGCCGTCAAGCTGAACCTCAATCAGAGCATCGCTCTACATAAACCAGGAAGTTACCTCGTCGATGTACTCCAGCAGATCCAGAGCCTTTTTGAAGTCGTACTCGTTGGCTCGTCTGTTGTCGTCGCAGATGTACAACTGTGGCGAGGAGAGGACGTTACCGTTAGACCTAATCTGGTTTCAGAAGCGTCAGTGTAAACAGGAAATCTAGTTTCCTTCTCGGTGTTTAAAGGTCCAGTGTGCAGGATTTTAGTAGCATTTAGTGGGCGAGTCTGAGAACTGAAAATGTAAGTTTGGGTGGGAATCTGGTCACATGAGCTAAGCTGAAAGGAAGAGGAAGTGACTAGGACTGCACAATTAATCAAAGTATTATCAAAATCAATAAGCTGCAATTCTTTCATGAAAGTAAAATGTGAAAACAAGCAGAGATTATCTGGACTTAAAGAATCATACATTTCAGTTTTTTTTGTGAAAATGAAATTTCTTTCCCACTAATCGTAAATTTAACGTCCTATAAATTCTTTACAATAAAAGCCTCTGATTGTTGAACTCTTTTATTATGAAGCAGCAAAATCAGGAAGTGTTGGGTGTCGATAGCAAACATGAACCAGTAACACAAAGCAGATATCTGAAAGTAGAAACAGGGATGAGGAGAGGAACCAACCTGTGGTGTGTGTGTGTGTGTGTGTGTGTGTGTGTGTGTGTGTGTGTTCACCTGTATGAGGTTGTGAGCGCTGAGCAGAGGCATGGTGTCGGGGTTCTGCTGCTTCTCCTCCAGCAGCTGTCGAGGCAAAGTCTCCTGATGAAGCAGGAAGCGCTCCTGCTCCACGATGTCTGATCGGACAGATAAATGACAGCGTTCAACAGTCAGAACATTTTAGCTATAAAAAATGTCACATCCTGATTCTGTGCGAAAGAGAATTGGTCGTTAGAATTGAATCTTTTTGCTTTTACCGTTGACTTTTTTGTTGAGCTCGTCCTCCGGCAGGTTGGAGGCCAGCACGGTGAGCTTACTGAGAGCCAGCAGCGTCTTCTTCTTCACAAAGTAACGCGTCTCCATGTTGGCCTGATTGTAGAGCGTCCTGTGAGCCTGCAGAGACACGAGACAACACGTCAGACGCAGCGTCAATGAAACGGCGTCAGCATGAAACCGCTGCGCAGGCTGTGAACGAGGCAGTTTAAATCGTCCTGGGGGTCACCAAAGCTTCACGATGCCTTCTTGAATTTAAGGGGTGGAAGAAAACTCCTAACATACAAACAGGAGGCCCTACATTGCAGCTTTTGTTTCATTATCGTGAAGAAAACTAAATGAAATTGTTATTTTTAAAAAGGTTTAAATTGTTTTTTAAGATCTAAACTTTGAACAGCTGAACACAAGCTCTATTCACAGAGCTTCACTCTGATAAACAGCTTTACAATTCACAAAAATGATAATACAGACACTTCCTGAACTTACTGTCTTCACTATTCGACTGTAACTGTACAGTTTATCAGGTCTAATATTAAATATCCATAAAAACATAAAACTATGAGAACTTTTGAAGATTCTTACTGCAGGAAAGTGAATTTTCATTTTGTATCTTGACAAAGTAAAAAACAAACAACACACTCAGAGTGTAAAACCAGGAAGCCTTTTCTTTCTCTTTCTATGAGTGTGTGTAGGAGAGATAGCGAGAGATGATTATGTGTGTGTCTGTGGCTTTCCTGTGTGTGTGTGTGTGAGCTTGATAACTGTAAAGAGGAAGGAAATTGTGTGATGTGTGTGTGTGATGCAGAGGCAGTTATATTTGCTGCTGTACTCTGGTTGTGAGTCGATATGTTCAACGCTGCTAAAACAGGAAGGAAACGGAGTGATGTGTGTGTGTGGAGTTGTGTTTCTTCTGCTTTACACTATAGCAGCTGTAGATAGCGGGGAGGAAGGTGTGTGTGTGTGTGGTTCATCTGATAGCAGCTGTAGGGCGGTGGATGAGTTTCTGTCGGAAAAGGGGTAAATAAAAAAGGAAGGAGTAAAACAAGTGAAAATGAAGGAAGAAAAACAAGAAACAAAACGTAAAAGGGGAGAAGAAGGAAGATATGATGGATGGAAGGATAGGAAATAAGGATAAAAGGGTGAAAAGGAGTATAGAATGAAAGAAGAAAGGAGGAAAGACAGCTGAGAGGAAGGAAAGAAGGTAAAAGGGAGAAAGGAAGCGACGGAAGAAGAGATAGGAGGGAAGGACTTACAAAAAGGTAGGTAAAAGGGAGGGAAGGAAGAGGTAAGATTAAATGGGAGGAAGGAAGTAAAGAAAAAAGAGGAAAGGAAGTAAGAAAGAGAGGATGTAGGGAGCCAAAAGGGGGGGAGAAATAAAAAGGGATGAAGAATAAATGGTGTGAAAGAAGGCGACGTCCGTTACTGAGGGAAATGTAAAAAAAAAAAAAAAAAAAAAAAGGAAGAAGGAAACAGGAAGGAGCTGTGGTTGTGGTTTTGTATTGAAGAGTGTGCGTGTGTGTGCGCCGTACACTGCAATAGTCGTGGACGTGGATGTGGTGCAGCCAGCTCAGGTGCTGGTGCGACTGCAGGAAACTGGCCAGCTGCTGGTGCTGAGCGGCCGGCTGAGACAGCAGCTTCCCCCTCTTGCCCTTCTCCATGTACCAGCGAAACAGGAAGTCAGCAAAGTTCTGCGGCAGGAAATGACAAAGAGGAAGTTGGTGAGCAAACTGAAAATAAAAAAAAAACTTCCCACATCAGTCTGAAAGCTGAGAGGAGTCAGTCACTTATTTGTTTTGTGAGATAAGAACCAAAAATACACCTACACTGAACAAAGCTTTTGTTATAAACATACCAGCAATGAGAGATTCATTATGTTTTAGTGGTGTGTAAGACTTTAAACTAGAGATTGAGACCATAAATTAGATTAGATTAGATTAGACATCATTAGGAAAGTGTTTGCTGAGCTCATAAATCAAGAAGAGAAGTAATTATAAACTGTGAGAGATTAAAACATTGCTCCACAGCACTCCTAGTGGTCAAAACCTCTGGTTCTGTAAATGTGTGTACCTGGTCTGCAAACTTGGTCATGTAGTGCTGCAGGCGGCTCTGGTTGTCGGTCTGCTCGCACATCTGAACCAGGATGTCAAAGTCACAGTACTTCTCAGCCAGCGCAGCCACCCACTGGTACTGACCCAGATCCACTGCAACACAGAACAACTTCACAGTGACGACGGCAGCTCAAAACCTGCTCAGATACATTCACTGGATCCAACACCGGCGACATCTTTGGACTTTAAACCTGTGATGTTTGACAGGATCGTCCACCACGTGCAGCGTCTTATTAAATGTATTATTGATCTGATTTTTAACAGGTTTTTAAACTTTTTTTAGGGTATATTGTTCCTTTTATAACAGTCGAGCATAAACAAAAAGAAAACTTATTTTAATTATTATTATTTCATTCTGCCAACTTAATTTCCTAATTATTTTATCTTTTAGACATTTTCTATCACCTCTCAAGGATAATTTTTCTTTAGTAACAGTGATTTTATTTATCAGAAAACTTAATTAAATATTTTTTTAATTGTTCAGTATAATTTATCATATGTTTTAAAAATGTGTTTATGCTGATTTTGTTCTCATCTAATATTTGATATATTGTTGAATCTGAGTAGTTGTTGATATTAAGCTAATTTCTAGTGAAGGTTTAACATCTGCTGTTATATTTGCTGTATTTGTTGGTGGTTCTGTAAAATGTCCTGATAATGGGACCCAAAACTTTATTGGGATCTTTTACACAAATATTTCTGTTATGCGTTTATGTCAAAAAACAAACATCGGTTGTGATTGTTATTAGACTTTTAAAATAAGTGACTCATTAAGAGTGTAGCGACAGACAGGAAACAAAGGTCCCTGCCTGACATCCAACCGTGGTCGTTGTGGTCACAGGAACAAATCATCCACTTACAGAGCGGGGCCAGCAGCTCGGAGCGCCGCTGGCTGTACTCCATCTCCAGGCTGTTGTAGCGCTCCTGTTGGGCCCCCGGGGGCCTCTGCTGCTGCAGGGACGTCAGCTGGGCCACGTAGCCGCTCAAGTAGATGTCCAACAACGCCACCAGCTGCTCACAAAGGTTGCTGCGCAGCTCTGAGTCGGCATGCGGGTACACCGTGCGCAAGATGATCTCGTGCTGGCGGGAGATGACGGTTCGAACGCCGCCAACACCTCCTGACGCTGGAGGAGAAGGCGGGAGACGAGGGATTAACGATTTATTATACTCCCAAAAAGCAGTTTTGTAGGTTGTAATCTAATCTACAGTGTTGGTATAAATAAGGCAATTCTAAAATATATAAATACACAACATTTCATTGTGTTTTACATGGACAAAAAGCAGTGAAGAACAAAGTTAGCGAGTAATAATCATGGATCTAAAACATTTATAAGAGCTCAGGGAGAGAAACACTGAATGTAAACACAACTGCTACATGTATGTATAAATGTAAACAGTATTGTATTCATACATTAATCAAACATAATCAAGATTATATAGTGAAGGACATTTAGGAACATGTAGAGCAAATCCAAAATCCAACTCTGGCAGCTGGAAAATGTAATTTAATGTAATTTTTCACAACACATTCCGGTATTAAGGCCCAAATCGCTTTAGAGCTCCTCTGGGGGCAGTTTTTTAACGTTCCGTCAGGCTGCAGCGACCTGAAGCTGCTGGTAGGAGAATTAAAGACTCTTTTAGTGGGTTAGTTTTACCTGTCCATGGGATGTACTCCGGCTCTGAAGCAGCGTTTTCAGAAGCTCTGTACATCGAGGCTTTGGTCTCCCTGTACTGACCGGCAGCCTGAAGAATGTCCTGCACACAGATGTTGGTACGGTTATTTTACTTGAGTTAATGTCGGCGCCGTCTTTCACCCCTTTATTAGGTTTATTACCTTGATGATGTTGTTGACGGTGAGAACCACTTGGGCCCACTGCACCGACTCCCCCGGGTTCTCCTTCAGACTGCGCTCCTCCTCCTCCAGCAGACAATCGAACACCGAGGAGATCTGAGACACCTGCAAGCACACAGAAAACACAAAGCTTCAGCGCGACCTTCGCAACCTGCGGATCGCCACGGCCGAACACGGGCAGACACAAACCTCTCTGAAGAAGACGTCGGCGGCGGTGAGGCTGGGCGGCACGGCGGTGTTGTTCCTCTGCAGAGCGATGCCGATGGCGCGGTTGACCAGCTCGGGGTGTTTGGTGTGTTGGTTCTTCAGCACCATGGCCGCCTGAAGCTTCTCGGCGTGCTCGCACAGCAGCAGGCGTGTTGCCATGGGAGACGAGCGCACAGTCACCTGGCCGAGCCGGTCCAACAGACCCACCTGACAAAAAGGGATGACGGTGACAACTCACTTCATGGATGGAAGTCCAGACGGCATCTTACACCAAAGAGGTTCAAGTTTCAGCCCGGCGAGGCTTCCCACTCTTATTGGCTTCAGTTTCACTCTAACAAACATTTGGCTACAGCTTAGTCAAACAGACAATTCACATTTTCCAGGCCATTTTAAGAAATATCCAGGTGTTTCCATGACTGGAAAACTACACTCTACATCTCTAAATGTCCAGGTTTTCCAGGATATGTGGGAACACTGCCTGATTGTCTGAAATCTGGCTATTTAAAGGTTTAGTTTGTGTTGTTTGAAGTGGTAGTGTGAGGTACTTTTCCGTACTCTAAGTACAGTAGACGGCGGTCAGCGTGCCCCCAGTTTGAAGGACCAGAACCAGTACAATAAGCAATGTGCTGGAGCTGCAACAAGATGTATTTTAGTCTCCTAAAAAAGTGTAGAAGTGTGTACACTATATTCAGAATATTTTCACGCCACCAGACTCCTTTAATGAAACCAGTAATTTCACCTCGCAGAGAACAGGAGTTGCTGGGTTGCTAAATCCCACTTCAAAAAAACCCAAACTAACACTTTACTCCACTTTGTCCACAGTGGAGTTGCATTGTGGGTAATGTAAGCTCCAGGTTTGGGGGTTTGGTTGAGGAAGAAGTGTGTTTAAACTGCTGGTTCTGTTGCACTGTGTGTCCAACACAAATCAATATATTATAGATTGATAAATGATATTATAGATATGGTATTAAGCCTATTCCATACCTTAAAATACAAAGCTAAATGTGTTGAATGGCCACTACACAAATTATTCAACAGATTCCAACTGTATGTATGTGTGTGTGTGTGTGTGTACCTGCAGCAGGAAGTCCATGAAGCAGCCGTGGGCCTTCATCTTGTCCTCCAGCTGGTGGAGGATGATGAGGGAGGTGAGAGGAAATCCGGCGCTCTCTGGAAGAACAGAAACAGAAATATTTGTATTAAAAAATTAAACCCTTCAGTTTATTTAATATAATTGTTATTTTTGCTGTTTTCTTGAATTAGATTTCATTTTTCAGACATTTTAAGTGCATTACTGACCAAATACCACCTGTGCTCACTGCATTCATGTTCATTTTATATCAAACACAAGCCCACAAATATCTTCAAATGTACTGAATAAATGTGGTGTAATTAATTACTGTAAAAAAAAAGAAGGTTTTACTGTTAATTAACCACGTTCCTTCAAAAATAAGATGTTATTAACAATATATAACACTAATATTATAGTAATACACTAAATAAAGATTAGAGTCTGGCAGTATAAGAGACTACGATGCCACAACCTCCAGCTTTCAAACCAATTTTAAGAGCAGGTGTATAGACTTTCTCTCCCTCCTCTTCCCCCTCCTCACCGTCGGGGACAGACTCGGCCCACCGAGGGTCTGAAGCCGGGTAATCGTCCACCAGATCCAGGTTGATTCGGGTCACCATGCCGTCCAGCTCGGCTACCTCCTCCCCGTCACCGTCAGCGGGGAAGAGCTCGTCAGTGACCGTCTGAGCTCCCACCAGATCATTACTGACACAGGACAGCAGATTATTTTTTATTTAGGGACTGAATCATTTTATTCTAAATAATAAATTCCAGTCACTTTTTTTTAAACGAGGACTTTGGAGCCGACGTACCGACAGAACTGCAGGAAAGCCGCCTTCAAGAGTTTGGTTTTGTCCTCCTGAGCTACAGGCTCTGCTCGGGTTGGAGTCTCCATGGCCGAAACCTTTAACACAGAATCATCAGTAGAAATGCATTTTAGATTCACAATCACAGGCGTAATCACATGATTTAGGACCAGTTTCCTTTAAAAGGTTATATGTGTAAATATATATGTATATAACAAGTCTTGGTTTTACTTTGTTTTTATCATCTACGTCGGTTAATTAAGGATTTATTTCGACCAAACCAGAGTTTGTGATTGTTGGAACAGTTTTGGTGAGTTTTATTTTGTTTCTGTCCACTTTGAATAAAGTTACGATGATCTGAAGGTAAAAGTACCGTTTCTGTCTCTGGAGTCTGGTGGAGAGTGATGGTGATA
>NW_023339729.1:24446395-24450659 GCF_004916995.1 Morone saxatilis | reverse complement strand
AACTACTACTGTTAGTGGACGCACTTTGTCCTCAAGGATTAACATTAGCTTACATTGTGCTCACTGCAGCTCTTTTCATGAATATTTTGGTATCTAACTCATTGAATTAAGTATTTATTTAGACCAATCCAACGTTAGTGATTGTTGGAAGGACTAACAAAGACCGTTTTATTTAGTTTCCCATTGTTTCGGTCTGAGATGTTGGTGCTCTAGTGCGACATCCAGTGGCAAGTTTCCTTTTTCCTAACTGGACATCTAATAAAACTAATTTTCAGCTGCCTTTAAACATAAACATGAATCAGTAGTCTTCTTGCTCTTTTAGTCTTTTCCCCCCGTGTGCAGGTGCTGGGCTGCTGCCAGTCTTGAGTTTTACCTCTGGACCTGCAGCCAGCAGAGAGGAGCACAGCGAGTCCTCCATGGTCTCCGGCAGGATGGAGGCGCTTTCCCGGCCCACCACCGCCAACAGGCCGCTGTTCTGGGAGAAAAACACCGGCAGGTTGGCACAGCAGCCTCCGCCACGTACTCCATCACCTGGACAGACAGAGAGGGAAATGAACAGGTCTTTTCTATCAACCCCTTTTTAATCCCAAACAAAAAGAAATTCAAATATATGCATACATTATTAAACCCACTACAAGGAGAGTTAACTGGTTATGATTTAATGCTGATGCCTCTATAATATGATCTCAAGCCTTAATGTCTGTTTCCAGGTGGGATTCACCTTAAAATCAATAAAATGAGGAGGTATAAACACTACTGCTTCTGTCCACAGGGGTCGCCAGAATCAACACAAAATGAAAGTTCCTTGTTTCTGCTTTAAGATACTTTTCCCCACACATGTACTTTCTTCATGATCAGTGAACAAAACACTTAAAATTCTAAAATTTACAAAAAGAATTGATTTTATGTCATAGTTACTCACTCGTTATTCTTTTTTATCACCTACTCTGTCGCCTTGTTGTGCTAACCTGTAAGAGCTTTAATAACTGACTGACATCTTCTTGAATTTCCCTCGGGATAAATAAAGTATCTATCTATCTTAAGAAACATTTAAAACCATATCTGCTGTAATTCTCCTTTCTCTAAAATCATCATCATCATTCAGAGAGTTTTATTTTCTCACCAGGTGAGTTAAAGCTGATTTTCTCATCAGGTAGTCCTCCCCTGCTGGTTCCCGTCGAACACGCAAACACCAGCTCCTCATTATACAGGAAGGCGGTGGAGCCGGGGGAGCGCGGGAGCACCAGCCGAGTGGCCTGTAGGGCCTCCTCGCTCTGAGGAACAAAGACATCGCAACATTTTAAATACATCTTCTAAAACTAAATCCACCGCTGCAGTATCAGGATCAGGACTCACGAGGAACGGAGGGTTGTACTTGGTGACTTCCACAGTAAACTGCTCGGAGATTGCGGCTCCGTCGTCCTGCAGGGTGACGAGGCAGAAGTAAGCCAGACAGGGAGTGTCTGACGGGTGCCAGGCTGCAGCCAGAACCACCAGGCCGGCTCTGAAAACACAGCACAGACGGCGGCTTAGTTCGGCGAAGATATACCTATTTTGGTTGATTATTATGAGTCTCGAGTTGCCGTTTGTCTCCTTGCTAGAAGAATTTATTTGCTAGAAAGTAAAACTCTCCTCTTCTCCAATTCATTGATCTTTGATTTAAGAGGTTATTGATCACATTCAGTCAGAGAGGATTAAAATCAATGGAAAAACATTGCTGAAGTAGGTAGATTTTTAGTTAATTAATTTCCACCTAAGCTTAAAATAACACAAAAGACGTTTTATTTTGAAGTGTGAAATAAACAGGAAGTCACAAACACACTCACTGGCTGAGCTTCATATCCAGGTACGTCACATTCACTCCCTCCTTCATCTCCTCGTAGTTGCTCTCCGAACCCTGGCGGGAGAGAAACGTTGGGAGATATTTTCAGACATGAACGTGACAGACGTCTACAGTCCTGAAGCTTTGAATGATGAACCTAGTTTAGATTTAATTAACTGTAATAATCAGAACCGACATGACCCTTACTGTTCAGTGCTGTGTACTGTACTGTGCCACTGTGCCGCACTGACTCAGGCTGAAACACAGCGTAAATGATCACGTGTATCTTCGTACTGACCCAGATGGCGTCTGCGATGCTCTCCGTCAGCGCTCTCTGGGCGTCCCAGCTGAGGATCTGGTGCTCGTAGCTGTCGTCCACCTCCCATTTACTCAGACTGGAGCTGGTCAGCGTGTACAGGCAGCTGGCTCCGCCTACCCACAGCACGCTGTGGAGCTGCAGCAGGAACCAAAGAGACAGAGTGAGGTCCACTGTGCCGAAAATGCTCCATTGAAACTACAGCTGAGGCTGTAGTGAGGGAATTTCTACACACAGACACATAGATTGTATTTTATTTTGTAAGCGTGACTCACTGTGTCGTTGGCTGGCGGCGAGAGGATGCCGAACAGGCTGGAGACACGGCGTCCGATGCCGGAGAGCATCCCCTGACCCTGCTGCAGAGCTCGGTACTGAAGCTTCCCCGAAGAATCTGCACTCGCTCTCAACAGCCGACTCTTCACTGAGGACAGGACGAAGCTTCCTCCCTGAGAGAAGAGAGAAGAGAGAAGAGTAAAGACGGAGGAGAAGAGTAAGAGAGAGAAGAAGAGTAAAGACGGAGAGAGAAGGAGAAGAGAAAAGAAGAGAAGAGTACGAGGTAAAGACGGAGAGAGAAGAGTAAAGAGGAAAGGAGAAGAGTAAAGACGGAGAAGAAGAGAGAAAGTAAAGACGGAGAGAGAAGAGAGAAGAGTAAAGACGGAGGAGAAAGAGAAAGTAAAGACGGGAAGAAGAAGAGAAGAGTAAGACGGAGAGAGAAGAGTAAAGACGGAGAGAAAGTATAAGAGAGAGAGAAGAGAGTAAGAGTAAAGACGAGAGAGAAGGAGAAGAGTAAAGACGGAGAGAGAAGATAAAACGAGAGAGAAGAGTAAGACGGAGAGAGAAGAGTAAAGACGGAGAAGAAGAGTAAAGACGAGAGAGAAGAGAGAAAGAGAGAAGAGTACGAGTAAGACGAAGAGAAGAGAGAAAGTTAAAGACGGAGAGAGAAGAGTACGGAGTAGACGGAAGAGAAGAGAGAAAGTAAAGACTGAGAGAGAAGAGAGAAGAGTAAAAGACGAGAAGAAGAGTAAGACGGAAGAGAGAAGAGTAAAGACGGAGAGAGAAGAGAGAAGAGTAAAACGGAGAGAGAAAGTAAAGCGGAGAAGAGTAAGACGGAGAGAGAAAGTGCGGAGTAAGACGGAGAGAGAAGAGTAAGAGGAGAGAGAAAGAGTGCGGAGTAAAGAGGAGAGAGGAGTAAAGACGGAGAGAGAAGAGTGCGAGTAAAGATGAGAGAGAAGAGAAGAAGAGTAAAGACGGAAAGAAGAGAGAAGAGTAAGAAATGGAGAAGAAGAGTAAAGACGGAGAAGAGAGAGAGAAAGTAAAGACGGAGAGAGAAGAGACTCTCGTGGATTCACTGCAGAAGATTGACTTACTCTGACAGCGACAACAAAGTTGCACAGATCTCCCAAGGTCACGTCTGCCTCCGTGTAGTTGCCTCCTGGCGAGGCTTCGCCACAAAGCGAGCCGTTCCCATCCGCAGCCACCGCCAGAGACGGAGATGGACTGAACGCGGCCGTCTCCAGGGAGCGCCGGACGCCACGGCAACTGAGGTGCGTAGTGGTCGTACTCACTGCCGGGCAAGCTGGAGCTCCTTAACACACACAGCTTGCAGGGAAACAAACGCAAGGAGTCGATGTGAAGGTAAGATGGACGTGTTCAGTGTACGGCAGTTGTTGTTTTTGCTACTTGCAGCTAGAGTTGAGCCCGGATCTCCTCTGCTCACTCACAGAACAGCTCTTCTCTCTCCAGACAGTCCACAAGTTCGGTGCCGTTAACCGACGTTTAGGTTCAGTCAGGTTGTTTGTACTTACTTATTTAACCAGTAGAGTTCTGGTAACGTGGGTCGTTCCGACGTGGTGCTTTGAATGCGTCTGACTAATCTCTGCTGTTCGGAGATTTTTTTCTTTTTCTTTTTTTAACCGTCGCTGGCTCTAACCCCCACAACAACACACACACACAAACACACACACACCCACACACCCACACACACACACACACACTGTCTCTCCCGCTCTCATGCGGTCGTCGGAGTTTTTTTAATTTTTTTGTTTAAACCCGTCCGGCCTGGCTCCTAATCACACACACACACCCACAGTGGTGGAAATACAAAAAATTAAAAAGAACCAAAAAAA
>NW_023339729.1:24444023-24446295 GCF_004916995.1 Morone saxatilis | reverse complement strand
ATTATTATTATTATTATTGTACAATATACAGTAAACCTTAATGCAGCAGAGCTTAACGTTATATAAAAATAGAGCATGTTAAACGTATCTGTGCTGCAGAGTTCTGGACTTTATACAGTCCACTATGGATCTGCAGAGAACCTGCTGATCACCGGTGGTCATCATCAGGTGGTTTTTATCCTGTTTATGTTTAAGTTGCTGTACCAGAGGAATCACAGCAAACATTAAAAACGTCCCAACAGGTTTATTATCGTCTTTTACAATCATTGATGTTCTTAGAAATACTTCATATTAAACCGTCTGCTACGATTGTTGATCTTTGTGTCACTCTTTCTGTTCTCAGGCCATGAAGCGGGTTCGCACTGAGCAGATCCAGTACGCTGTGGCTCAGTACCTGAAGCGGAGGCAGTATGTGGACACCGACGGCTCCCTGAAAGGAGCCAAACTCTTCCAGTCGGCTGAGGAGATGGCTGCCAGCCTCACGGGTGAGCACAGACACCTCTTCGTCTCCCACGCATCCTGGAAAACCTGGAAAACCTGGAAAACCTGTGCCCTTCTGCATAATGAATATCTGACTTACACAGTGGTGGTTCTGCTTTCTCTCTTCTCTCTCCCTCTGTCGGGTTCTCGGAGCAGTACAGACAGAGTCCGGTTGTGCCAACATCGTCTCTGCTGCTCCCTGCCAGTCCGACCCGCAGCAGTACGAGGCTCAGTTCTCCCGGCTGCGCTCCTTTCTGTCAGGTATCACATTCCTGCTTCACAGTCCCTGAATTCCTCAGCTGAAGACGAGTGTGTATTTACACGACACGCTTTAATGTTACGGATAGTTAAAGTGTGTGTAGAAGATATATTTATACCCAGTTTTTAACAATGCTTTTTATTTCCTAAATCAGAAACAGAAATTTCCTGGGCGAAGGAGGTGAGCAGCATCCTCTACCCGCTCTTCGTCTACCTCCACCTGGACATGGTGCACTGCGGCCTGAAGGGGGCAGTAGATGGTTTTTACAGTCGTTTCCACGGCGCCTTCCTTCAGGACAGCGAGCAGCGCGCCACCATCGAGCAGCTCCGCCACGTTCTCACCACTCAGGACGTCGCAGCCAACCCCAAGCTGAGCGCTTTCCTGGAGCACAAGTACGTGGTTCACCTGACGCAGCCCGCCTACAGCTACCTGCTGCGCTACCTGCAGAGCGAGGACAACAGCGCCCTCTGCAGGGCCCTCAGCACACACCTGCAGGTGGAGGTCACCGCCTCCAGGCGCACAGACTACCAGCTGTACGGAGCAGCCGGCGGTGCGACCGCCGCCCCAAACTCCACCTCCTCCTGGGCGGGAGTGGACGGCGCTGAGGGCGGGGAGGGCGTGGAGGTCCCTGCAGGGATCCCACAGAGTGAGGCGGCCCTGGAGGCTCTGCAGGACTGCATCAAGAAGGTCCGCGAGGGCCCGCCCACGCTCACCACCGTGTGTTTTTACGCTTTCCACCACACGGAGCAGATGTTGAACACCGCCGAGGTCTCTGCTGACAGCCGGCTGCTGGCCGCCGGCTTTGACACCTCCACGGTGAAACTGTGGAGCCTCCGAGCCCGAAAACTGAAGGCCAGACCGCATCAGGCTGACGTGTCGCTCGTCCACCTGGCCTGTGACGTACTGGAGGAGGAAGTGAGTCGACTGAAGGGTTAAATATCGTCTCAGCCAGCAACAGTTTATATCTTATTGGAGCTGCACAATGATTATTATTTCTTTATCTCTTTGTTTTTATCAGAAGATATAGAAAAGTATTCAGTATCCACAACTTCAAATCATCAGTTCTCAACCCAAAGATGAGGAACTGGACCCACATTTGGCATTTTAGTTTGCTGCTGTAAATGATTAATTGATTATTAGTAAATTAATAAATCACTAATTGACACACTTGACTAGAGAAGCAGATAATGTTTTCTGTTCAGGGTTTTAATGAATTAAATACTTTACAGCATTATGGAGTCTGTCCATTGCTTGTTAGTAATATAACATTAATTATTTACTTTGATCAGCAGCATTTAATATATGGACATTTTAATCTCATCCCATTTGTGAAACAGGAATGTTTGTTTTGAGTTATTTGAACACTTCAAAGAAAATTATTTAATAATTGATTAATTAATTCAAGTAATCTTTTATAAAAAAAAAAGCTAAAATCCTTTTGTTCTTTATGTTTTTTTTTTTTTTTGGACAGTTTGTTGTGCGAATCAGGGAAATTATGATGGACAATTTTCAAT
Source organism: Morone saxatilis (assembly GCF_004916995.1). Taxonomy (NCBI): domain Eukaryota; kingdom Metazoa; phylum Chordata; class Actinopteri; family Moronidae; genus Morone; species Morone saxatilis. The sequence goes on along the minus strand of NW_023339729.1, from coordinate 24,444,042 downwards.
TTTATGACATTTTATAGAC
>NW_023339729.1:24439194-24443969 GCF_004916995.1 Morone saxatilis | reverse complement strand
AAAAACACATCATTGATTTGAATTGACCGGATACGGGTAACGTCACATGTTTCCATTGTTTCTCCTCAGGTGGATGAAGAGGACGGCTCCGGCAGCGAGATAAAGACGCTGCGAGGTCACAGCGGCCCGGTGTTTCGTACCGCCTTCCTGACGGACAGCTCCGGCCTGCTCTCCTGCTCCGAGGACACGACCATCCGCTACTGGGACCTGGGTAGCTTCACCAACACGGCGCTCTACCAGGGCCACGCCTACCCGGTGTGGGACGTGGACGTCAGCCCCTGCAGCCTTTACTTCGCCAGCGGCTCTCACGACCGCACTGCCCGCCTCTGGACGTTCTCCCGCACCTACCCGCTGCGGGTCTACGCCGGGCACCTCGCCGACGTCGACTGTGTCAAATTCCACCCCAACTCCAACTACCTGGCCACCGGCTCCACAGACAAGACTGTCCGGCTGTGGAGCACCCAGCAGGGGGCGTCGGTTCGCCTCTTCACCGGCCACCGTGGCCCGGTGCTGTCGCTCGCTTTCTCACCTAACGGGAAGTATTTGGCGTCCGCCGGCGAGGACCAGAGGGTGAAGCTGTGGGACTTGGCGTCAGGGACGTTGTTCAAAGACCTGCGGGGACACACAGACAGCGTCACCAGCCTGTCTTTCAGCCCGGACAGCAGCCTGGTGGCGTCGTCGTCTATGGACAACTCCGTCCGGGTGTGGGACATCCGGAACTCCCACGGCGGGACGCCGGCCGACGGCTCGTCCAGCGAACTGGTGGGACTGTACACTGGAAACACCAGCAACGTGCTGAACGTCCAGTTCATGGCCTGCAACCTGCTGCTGGTGACGGGAACGGCACAGGAGAAAGCAGAACAGTAGCAACAGCAGCTGGTTTATGTGTTTTATGTTTGGGAGAAAAGCTGGAATATCTCCAGATGTTTGTCATCAGTCAGACAGGAAACCGCTGAGAGGTTCGACGCCACCGTCTGCCCCAGCAGCGAGAGTGTCCTCATTAGTTTTGTCATCAAAAAGAAGCCAGGATAAATATCTTTATTCTCCCAAAACTGGCTTACGTATTAGATCATTTGTCCTTGGTAGTATTTTCTAATTACCAAAGCATCTTTTCTTCACTCAGTATCAGTATTAAAGAATTGCTCAGTTCTCGTGTACCCGATGGTTCAAAAGTTCTGGATCTCCGTAGTTTTATGATCCGTAAAAGCAGCATCTGCAGGAATCTGTCTGACCCAAATAGGAGCTGAAAATATAATATAAATATGAACAGAATCGTTAAATATGAACAGAATATTAGGAGTACAAACACAATGTTAGCTGTTTTACCCAAAGTCATTTTAATAAGATCCAAATGAGCTTCAGTCAGGCTGGAACTGTTCCTCCGGTTTAAACGTCCTGCGTCGAGCTAATTATCATTTTAATTTCTCATCTCTCGTGATGATATGATACCTGAGTTTGAAGTGGTGTTAACTTTCCATATTGAAGTTGGTATCGACCACAGAAGGTAAAATATTTTGTTTACTTTGGAAGCACAGAAAAAAAACTACAAACATGGCAGCGTATCTTTAGTTTGAGTTTTAAGCGATGCTACAAATGTCAAATATTGTTTTGAATGAAGTTTTTCTTTTTGGAACAAAACCGATAACCAGTCCTGGTTCTGTGCTCATCTATTTACTGATCAGATCTTTTGTTCTGACTTTGGGTAAGACGGCTAAGAAAGATATTCCCAAAATGTGGGACTGTTCTTTATTAAAGTCCTCTTTGTGTTTCACCTGCCTGACCCATAGTTCCTTCCATCGGCTTCACCTCAAATGTATTTATATGTGAAACCGCAGCTTTCTCTCGTTGCTGTCGGACAAATTTCACATCTAAAAGAGGAAAAAAGCTGTTTGCCTGTGGAGTTTAGAGACTGTTAACAGACTTTAAAGTGTCTAAAAGGTCGAATATAAGGAGCTATGTGAACTTTTAAAACACTGCAACAGGAAGTGGTTGTATTTTCTCACGGCGGCGGTGTTTAAAAAAGAAAAACCTGTAAATAGACTTGTTGAGGAAATTTCTAAGAATTAAAGGCTGTATTTTTCACACTATTCTGCAAGTGGCATGAACTGTGCAATGCTTAAAAAGTGTAAATATACTGTATTTTTGTAATATTCTGGCTGCCGAGAGTTGGCAACCAGTTTGTGCTTAATGAGGGCTAAAAAGAAATACTGACGTAGAAACAGATTTTTCTGGATTTGTTTTCATACTTTCAAAGTGTGACTGAGGATTTTATTTTTAGCATTTCATTTGTAAATTCAGCATTTGTCCTTTTTTTTTTTATGTTTGTCAGCAAACTTTTGTTCCCTCCTGTAGCCCAAAAACAAGGAATAAATAACAGAATCTATTTGAACTAATGCTTCAGTCGGTGTGTGACGTTCTGGGTTTAACCCTCATCTTTGTGTCTTCTGCCTCGCTGTGAATAAAACACCCTGGTAACAATCGATAAACCTGATGTAACAGACCGGACAGACGGGACCTACATTAGCAAAACTCAACCCTGGGTTTGCTGGTTATACAAGTCAATAAGACAATCCTCGTTTTCACCACATAACCACAGTTTTAATACGTTACTACCATCTTACCATTGCAGCAGTATTGTCTGTGATATACAGGGATGTTTGCAGACTTTTCTTTACTGGGGTGTCAGTATGCAGAAGTATTCAAATACCACATTAAGTGTCTGCAAAATGGAGACTCATTGGGTGCCCAAAGAATCCAGATTCATTCAGATATCTTGAGGTTTAGCCTGACATGGTGACAGAAAACAGAGACAGCTACAGCCTCTAAAAAAAGAGTGGAGGAGGTGAGGATGAAGGGGTTCATGGACACGGTCCTGCTGATGTGCACACGTCTGGAGTCGAGCTTTTATCGAGCCCGAAACAAGGAAGCAGTTTTTAAAAATTCACATTTTTGCTCAAGTTGCTTTTAGTTTAAGTGACACTGACTTAATTTGGTAATTTTTTATTCGTACTGTGACAACAAAATACCCTAGTAAAGCAAACGTAATCAGGAACAGAAAACTTACAAGTAAAAGCTGCTTAATCAATTATTATTATCATTTTTATTCAACTTTTATTTCCCTGGTGGAATAAAGGTTGAATGAAAATCTCTTTTCCGAGGAAGACCTGGCAGCGACAGCACACCAGATACAAAAAAAGAAATAAAAACACACTAAAAGGACGAAATCTAGTTCAAATAACATAACATGGCTTTAAATTCTTCCAATGGGACCAGACCAGATCATTGAGGTGTAGTAAGATTTCCAAATGATTTTAGGGAACAAAGTTAGAAAAAAGCCTTTATTCTCCAGCTCATATAACCTTCATGATTCAGGATTTATTATTTATTATTAGGAGTTATATTAGTTTTAACTAGGTGGACCAAATCATGTAAATTTAAAGTGAATTTTTTCACATTAAGTATAATTTTGGTGCCAATACATTTGTACTTTTACTCTAGTAATATTTTAAAAGCAGGACTTTTCCTTATAACACAGTATTTCTACACTAATCGCACATAATAGAGTTATTTTTCCACCTACTCAAGGTCACATAGCCACCATTAAATGTGCGCATAAGCAAAAGCCTGACAGATGGTAATCTCACAACACAACACAGAACGGTGTAAATACACACACACACACTCATCTAAAGAGATATGTAAGGAATCCAGTGTGTGTACAGCAGGAATGTGGATGTTGTAGCTGTCAGACTGTCACCGTTCTGTGGGCGGCAGGGCGCAGCAGGGACAACGCTGGCACACCCAGACAGTGACAGACATCTGTAATCACAGCTGGGAGGGGTACTTTAAAAATGTAATCCGATACAATCACTAATTATCAGTTAAAAATGTCAAATAAAGACAGAGAAAATAAATATTAATTAAATTAAAGTCTTTGCTTTGGAACTCTTTCATCATTTAGCATTTCTGTTGGTCCAATATAATTTAATAAGGCTGATTTAACTAATTTTACAGTGGCCCAACAGAATTACTTAAGTATGAAAGAAAGCTGTTTAATCACATGGAAACACTTTCCATGATTCAATTGAGTAAATTCAAAGAGTGTAACTACATAAAAAAAACATAAAACACAAACAAACAAATTATTTGTTCTTGTTAGACCAATATGAGTTCATTCATCTGAATTTAATTTAGTTTACGAGTAACCTAATACATTTTCTCAAGTACTGAAGGTCCAGTGTGGAGGATTTACCGAAGGCGACCCGCAGCGTCGAAACAAAAACACAACAATCCTTATATTCAGGTGATTACACACTAATGAAAAGATACCTATGAACAACACTGGACCCTTTAAGGCCGGCCACCTGTTCGGATTTCCCTTGAAATCAATGAAACAAGGTCGTAGAGTCACTACATCTTTTTGTCCAACATTAAAGTTCCTTGTTGCTTCATGTTCGTGTTTTCGTTACCTCAGAATGAGATGTTTTTAATCTACATACAGACGAAGCTGAGTAGCCCAGAACGCTATCTAGAAGTTTAGATAGCGCCGTTTCAAGGCCACCGTAGTGTCTCACTCACTCAACTTCACCGCTAGATGCCATTAAATCCTCCACACTGGACCTTTAAATACAGTAGTTTCTGGTAAACCTACACAAACTCTTGCATTTATTAAGGTAGGTAATCATAAATGGTTTGTACTTGTATAGCACCTTTCTAGACTTCTGACCACTCGAAGTATGCCACATTCACACAGCGATGGCAAAAGCTTATCAAAC
>NW_023339729.1:24428409-24439094 GCF_004916995.1 Morone saxatilis | reverse complement strand
CACTGGACCTTTAAATACAGTAGTTTCTGGTAAACCTACACAAACTCTTGCATTTATTAAGGTAGTTAATCATAAATGGTTTGTACTTGTATAGCACCTTTCTAGACTTCTGACCACTCGAAGTATGCCACGTTCACATAGCGATGGCAAAAGCTTATCAAACAGAAACTAACTCATTCATTTATTCGCATTCACACACCACAGCATTGGGATTTGGGGTTCAGTATCTCGCTCAACACTTGAACCACCAAGCTTCTGACCTGCTCTGCCTCCTGAGCCACAGCCTCCCGAAGTACCTTGTTCACAATAAGGTAATTTTCTTGTATATTCAGTATATATAAATCAGTTGTATATTAAAAAATGTTTAATACACAACACATTTTCTGTCAAGACAACTCTGTTTACAGCTAAATTAAACATTAAAAGTCCCCCTTTAGAGGCTGTTTTGCTATTTTGAATGAGATTTTAATTCATCTGTTGACAAACCATCAGGAATGAATTCTTACAGTTTCCTGCAGGCCAAACCCAAAGAGAGAGCGAGATAAGAGACAAGAGAGAGAGAGAGAGAGAGAGAGAGAGAGTCAGCAGGGGCGAGGTTCACTGCCAGGGGAGGATAAACCAGTTTCTGTCTGGAGGGTGTGTACCATCCAGCTCTACTGACCCGACAGGCTTGTCCCCGGCATCAGACACACAGCAGGCAGACGACTCTCTCCATCACGCCACCACCTCACCTCTTCTCCACTCACTGAGGTTCTTGGCCCCCAAACAGATAGAAGAGGATGCCCCTCCAGTCCACTCTGTCCGGCAAGAGCTCCGGCTCCACCAAGGCCATAGACACACAGTCGGACGGGAAGTCGTTTGAGCAGCTGAGGCAGGAGTGTCTGCAGAAGGGGGTCCTGTTTGAGGATCCAGACTTCCCCGCCACCGACTCCTCGCTCTTCTTCAGCCAGAGCGTTCCTGTGAACATTAAATGGAAGAGGCCCACGGTATGTAGGCACATTCAGACGGATGCTCTGGTAAAAGCAGCATCCAGACAACTGAGCAAGTTGTGCTAAAAAAAAGCTTCTTAATCTTTCAAAATCAGTGGTTAAATCTGTTAAATTTAGACAAAAAAACTATATGATAAATGAATAAAAAGTTGTGGTTTCTGGGTGAAGTGTCACTTAATGGAGACTGTTGGATGATATGATTGAACACTCTTTAATATTTTAGTTGTTTTTAGTGATAAAAACTGCTCATATTTACTGTTCTTTCTCTGGTCTGTTACAACCTGAAATACATGAAAACCAAAAAACTGCTGCACTAAAGCTGTCTACAGCAGTGCAGACTGACAGTTACTGTTAATAATCACACTGACTTTACGGTGTGTGAGTGAAGTGAGTTCATGTGAAGTTGGTTTGTATTGCTTTTAACACACAGAAAGAAAAAAGCAATTAAGTATTTATCCAGCTAACTTACAAAACCAGTTCTGCTAGAAAACAGTGTAAATAGATCCAAGTGTAGGGACAGTTTCTACCCTCTGAGCGCCGTACGCAGACTTTATCCTCTCACGCCTCTGTGTTATCAGCAGTAAAACTGTCTGCAGCTCGCTGGTTTTAAATAAAGACATCTGTGTGAAGCCTTTTTTTGTTTTATTTCTTAATGAGATCTTTAAAGCTGTGGCTCGTTTCGGCTACATTACACTTTCAATTCAAAGTGTTTATTTAAGCTTCATTTCCAGCATCTTCCCCTGTTAACGTGTCTCAGCACTGACTTTTTTAAGCCAGTAAAAAACTGCAGAAAACTCACCACTCTTCTTTACAATGACACATTTCTCTGTTGGGCGTTCCTTCAGAGTAAATGCTTCAGCTGTTGGCGTTCAGTGTGTGTTTTCTCTGTTCCAGTGCCTGGGATTTAAAGGCTGATTAATATGCCAGGAATGTGAACACACCTATCAAAGGAACCTGTGTCACCTCTTAACTGTCATTTGTAGTTTTCATTTATTTGTTTTCGTTAAATAAAACCAACCTGTTCTTTTTCCTTTTTTTCTCGCCACAGGAGATCTGCGACAACCCAAAGTTCATCGTAGGCGATACAGACAGGACGGACATCTGCCAAGGACAGCTCGGTTGGTACTCTGATTTATCTGCACAGGGTTATTTTGTGTGTTTTGTAAGCACCTATTTCACTCATTTTACCCACGATGCACCTGTTTCTCACCACAGGGGACTGCTGGCTCCTGGCAGCCATCGCATCCTTGACGCTCCAAAAGGATGCCCTGGCCCGAGTCATTCCCAACGACCAGGAGTTCGACCACAGATACGCCGGGATCTTTCACTTCCAGGTACGCTGGTGGCTGATTGGCTGCAGGCTGATGAGGCATCTGAGCGCAGACAGTTGATTGGCTGCTTCAGTCTGCGTCAGGAAGGAGAGAATAAATAAAAAAAGACACAAATAAACCAGACAGATTCATTCAGAATGGATGGGATTAACTATGTGGTGCCTGAAGCTTAATAATGTACATTTAATGGTTAAAACCCTTTAATACAGTTAATTAACCCTCCGCTCATTAATTAGCTCCACCTACAGCTGGAGCTTTCCATCCCGCTGCCACCGGACGAGAGGCGGTGGTACACTAATCAAATGAACCCACTTTATTTAAACATCATAAAAACAGATACAAGAAACTGTAATTCTACAAATATTATATTATAAACTAGTATATATAGAGATATTGACACAAAGTGTCCTTTTAGTGTTTTAGATATAGTTACTTAAAAATGTAATTTCATCATTACTCCTTTCAAAAGTAACTTTACTTATTACTCCCTGCCAACAGTGGTAAATGGACCTGTACTTGTGTCCATCAAACAGAAACTAACTCATACATACACATTCACACACCAATGCTGTGCATCGGGAGCAATTTGGGATTACAGTATTTCGCTCAAAGGATACTTCGACACGTGGCAGAGAGCCGGGATATCGAAACCAACAACCTTCCAATTGCTCTGAGCCACAGCCGCCCACACAGTAGTTAGTTACACTACTAGTTATGCTACTCCCCACAAAATTGACAATTGTGTCCTTTTTCCCTAAAACTCAGACTAACGACGATTAAAATCCTGTTTTGTTTGTTAAAATCAAAGTAATGTGAATATTTCCAGCTGCTGACTATAAAAGTTTCCATCTTCCAGACTAGTTTCCTCAAAAATGAATCCAAGGAAGTGATTGGATTGTTGGATTTCAGATCAATAGGGCGACGTATTACAAAGTAATGTTGTAACTTTATTTATTTTTTGGGGGGTGTAACTGTAATATCATTACTGAAGTCTATTAATAATTAGTTTGTTAGTAGTTACTTGGGCCAAAAAATAGCAAATTCACAAAACAAAACGGCTTCATTTTAAATAAAAATGTAGAGAAATCTCTTTACTTTTCAGGCTGTTACAGATAATAAACAATGAGCTGCAGGTGAGTAGTTGAACAACTTTCTCTGTTTCTGTCTCAGTTCTGGCAGCACAATAAATGGTTGGACGTCGTGGTGGACGACCGGTTGCCGTCGGTGAGGAATAAGCTCATCATGCTTCACTCGGCCTCCAACAATGAGTTCTGGAGCGCCCTGCTGGAGAAAGCCTACGCCAAGTAACTGCACTTTATCTTTATACACACTTTACATCCACCCATCAAAGTACATTTCACAACTTTCAATATGTGACTCCAATCAGATACTGGTCTGGTCTGTTATGTGACCTCAGTGTGAACAGATATCAAAATTAATGTGACTTTTACGTCACTCTCGACTGACATTTGTCATCACTTCGGGACCTGTTCAGACCAATTTCAACAACCAAACAATTAAAACAGGATTGAGCGCTATGGCTTCTTTAGTGCAAACAAAAGCCTTTGTTTTGTCCAAAATCACACCTCATACCTCAGTATACCTCTTTAATCTGATCATATATGCTTAAATGTGACTGAAAACGTAAAGCTCTGTCAGCTGTTCATTTCATTACACCAACAATGATCAAACAAACTGATTGACCTAGTGCTTTATCAATAGTGAAGCTCAATGAAAGGAGCAAATTAATATTTCAGCCTCTGGGGGAGCTGCTGGAACAGTCACAGTGTTTGCACATTTTTGGCTTTGAGTGAAATATCTTGACCTTTTTCACAGCAGCCATTTTGACCTGAAACAGTAGGGTAAACACAGTTATTAAGGATCCGTTCCATTTAGTGTAGCTGAGCCTTTCCAGTGAGACAACAGACACAACAGCAGCACCCTGACTCTGTTTGACTCTGAATGGAACAGAAAGAGAGATTCCTCTCGTTTGTTTATATACGAGTTAATATTCAAGTTCGGCTTTCGACTTCCTCACTTTGTTTAACCCCTGTTAATCACGGTGATGTGTTCTCTTGTTTATTTTAGACTGCACGGCAGCTACGAGTCCCTGAAGGGCGGCAGCACCATGGAGGCCATGGAGGATTTTACCGGCGGCGTGGGGGAAGTCTATGAAACCAAGCAAGCTCCAAACAACCTGTTCTCCATCATGAAGAAGGCCCTGGACAGAGGCTCCATGATGGGATGCTCTATTGATGTAAAGACCTAAGTGTTACTTCCACAACCCGTATCAGAGGTTCTGTACTTCAGCCAAGTTCTTCTGTTTTAAATCTCTCTGTGGGTGTTTCTCTAGATCTCCAGCTCTGCAGAGTCCGAGGCCAAGACGACCACCGGCCTGGTGAAGGGACATGCGTACTCCATCACAGGCCTGGAGGAGGTAAGACTCCCGTCAGCTCAATAGTGATATAACTGCTGCAGAGATTATTGTTGTTTTCTGATCAGAAAAGTTGAAGATTTTGTGTTTTTTTTAACAACAAAGTAAGTAAATGTGTCTGATTTTCAGGTGAATTACAGAGGTAATACGGTCCAGCTGATCCGGGTCAGAAACCCCTGGGGTCAGGTCGAGTGGAACGGCCCCTGGAGTGACGAGTAAGCTTAAAGGACGATGCTGCTTTATTAATTATAAAAATATATAAAGTATATTTATGGAAAATAAGATTTCATGTTAAACAACAACAACAATTCCTCAATTGAAAAACAATGTTTGTTATTGTCAGTTTTTTGGTATTATTGCTTACTCATTGTTAAGGTTGTAACAGATTGTTTTGTCTGTTTCAGTTCCAGAGAGTGGAGTTACGTTGACAAAGCAGAGAAGAATCGCATCCTGCAGAATTCAACAGACGACGGTGAATTCTGGTGAGTCCACGTGATGAATCAGGTCAAAAACGAAAGAAATCTTTTTAACTGTGTACAGCTTTTGTCTCAGCGTCAAGACTGTACATTAGATGTGTTGTATGCAGGAATGTATAAGTTGAATAAATCACTGTAAAAAGGGTCAGAAATATTCTGATAATGTGCCCAAACTTTTAACGCTGTACAGTGCTGAGACCTTTTACTTGACAAACATGACAAATTTCAGATTTCTGCCAGATTCTGTCTTTTGTTAGGTTCCTTTATTTGTATATATAAGCAGATTTGGATCACAAGCATTCCTCATACAATAGATAAACATGATACAACATTATAAAGTTTATAAAAGTGCTGCAGGTTCTTAAAATCAGGACTTATAACGAGAAAACAATAACCACTAGAAACATACTAATAATGGCTTTATTTAGGACACAGGAAGAGGTAGCAATAAAGAGCAATAAAAACAAGACAATATATAACATAAACACAATAAATACAATAACATAAAACCAGGAATCAGCTAATTGCACATATTTGGGGTTAAACTGTGACTCACCAATCAGCCTAAAGGACCATTTAACAATTTAATTTGAGTTTCTGTTATTTAGAGGAAAGTTTCCAAACCATGACACCAAAGAAAAAGAGTGATTCAATAGCAGCACGATGAAACAAGGTTGTTTGAACATTGTACGACATTGTAATTCGACTCTGTGACGATGAGCACAAATGTGACAAATGAAGTTGAATGAATTCGCTGTATTTGGAGATGACCGATTGCGTTGTGTCTCCAGGATGGAGTTTGAGGACTTCAAGAGGAACTATGACAAGGTGGAGATCTGTAACATAACCCCTGACGACCTGACCGACAACACAAAGCGCAACTGGGAGGTCAGCATGTTTGAGGGGAACTGGATCCGTGGCTCCACCGCTGGAGGCTGCAGGAACTTCATCGGTGAGACTGAAACATCTTTCTCAACCGTCGACACAGTGTCTGTTAACAGATTTTATCCCCCAAAAAACAAAAAGTTTGGATTACTGACAACATTTCAGATGATAGAATTAATTGAATTTTATTTACTTTTTGGCATTATACTGTTTAAATGTAGACTGCCCTCTAAAGCAGTGCTGTATAAGACCACCTTTTGTCGAGTCCAAGACCAGGACCAGTCCAGATCGAGTCCAAAGAGGTTTGAGTCCAAGTCAAGACTGAGACAGAAATAAAAGAAGTGAGATGAGTTTTGGCAGCCGGGCGTGGTTACCATCGATATTGAATTAAACCAATACTGGTTTTCTGAACAAGCACGTTTCATTAATGCTTTTGTTTTGAAGGAGGAAGTTACAAGCATATATAGCTGAACTTGGTCGAGACCAACTTGAATAGAACCACCAGAACTGGAAGTCTAAGTGCAAATTCCAAGTCAGTCCGAGACAATATAAAGAAAGTCTCGAGTCCGTAACCATGAACTTCATCAGCAGTTTTGTTTTGAAGGAGAAAATTGCTTCAGAAACAAAACCCCACTTTGACCTAAAACATCTAGAATATTTGGCGAGACCATGGGGCCAAGTCCGAGTACAAATACCAACAAGTCTCTAAAGCTAAAGCTCTGCATCTTCAATCCGCAGACACATTTTGGACCAACCCGCAGTTCAAGCTGCAGCTGGAGGACGCCGACGACGATGACGACATGTGCAGCGTGGTGATCGCGCTGATGCAGAAGAACAGACGAAAACTGAGGAAGGAAGGCCTGGACCTGGAGACCATCGGCTTCGCAGTGTACGAGGTCAGAAAGAAACCAAACCTCAGTCTCAGACTCACTGTTTTTTATTTTAATTGTTTGTTTCTCTATAAAGAAACAAGGTTTAAAATCTGCATTTAACTGTTTCCTGGCAGTGACGTGGTCGAAGTTGAGTGGGGCAACTCATTAGATCAATGTTTCTCAACTTATTAAACTCCACATTGACTATTTATTATAAGTAAACATAATCTAACAACTGGTATGATATAATTGACTAAAACCTTATGCATGTTTATATAATAATAATAATAATTATGTACTTTAGTTTCTCATTGACATCAAATATGACACACAATATAGTATCATCAGCGTAAAACTGGACATTACAGTTGTAAGCAGAAACACGTAAACCCACGGAAAACAAGTAATTTAATACATTTTTGTGAGAGCTCTAACGACAAGGAATATTTGTAAATAATTAATATTCCGTATTATATTATTTTCTGGTAACTAAATCTGTGTTTTTATTGTCGAATATTAACAAACTATATGCCTCGACATTAGTTTAAATTCGAATTTTCAAGATACAGACTGAGTTAGCTTTGTGTCTGTTGAGGTTCAGAGTTAGTTCATAGTTAACAGCAGCTAACAAAACAACCTCACCTCAAGGTCCATTTAGTAGGTTAGGTTAGCTTTACTAATCATATTTTGTTACTTAATACGTGTATTAAGAACTTAGATGTTAATTAGCATTTATTTATTTCGAACAGGTTAAATTAATTATTTTTTATTTTTCTCTGTCTCAGGCTCCAGAAGACGAGGACCACTTAGGGAAAGATTTCTTCCGCTATAATGGATCCAAAGCTCGCAGCAGGACTTACATCAACATGCGGGAGGTGTCGGAGCGCTTCACGCTTCCTCCCGGGAAATACCTGCTGGTCCCCACCACCTTTCAGCCCCACCATGAGGCCGACTTCCTCATCAGGATCTTCTCTGAGAAGAAGGCCGAAGCTCTGTGAGTTTAAGGTTGAGTTTGGACATTTAGAGGGAAAAAACTAATTACAACTGTGTGTATCGGGGCTGTTACTGAGGTTTTTAAATACTCAAAAAAACTTTTTCTCCACAGGGAGATGGGGAGTAACGTTGACGCCGACCTCCCAGATGTAAGTAGATCCCATTTGAATTGGAGAATCAGTCCCTCCGCCAGTACCGTCTGCTTGTACTGACGCTGTGTTGTTTCCACCAGCCACCGCCGCCCAGCGCTCCAGAGGAGGAGTCCAAAGAGGAGAAAGGCCTGAGGAGGCTGTTTGAACAACTGGCTGGAGATGTAAGAAAACAGCAGCTTCACCTTTAATACACTTTAATCTTCTTTATAAGGAAAAACTGTATTTTCTCACACCAACTCTGAAGTCCTCTTTTAGCTAATTGTTGACCATCCAGCAGCTAAAAAAACAGATATTTTCCCCAAAAATTGTTAATTCAGCTTTAATATTATCGTGTGGACTGTATTTTAATAATTTTCTGAAACTTAAGGATAAAATTACAATGAAAAGCTCAGATTTATAGATGACCTATGTTCCTAGTAGTAACTGTATTCTGCATTATTCTGCATTAGTATGTATGATTTTAAAGTTTTCTTTGTGTTAACAGGACCAGGCTATCTCTGTCAGAGAGCTCCAGCAGATGCTGAACGGCGTTCTCAGCAGACGTAAGTAAAAGACGAGATTACTGTATTTTGAAGAGACCAAAAGGCTGTAAACATGTTTATTTCTGCTGTAAAGTTGTGCATTTTAATATGGGGCCTTATGGAGATTGACTCACTCCTGGAGCCAGCCTCTAGTGGCCGTTAGAGGAACTGAGGTTCATAATTAAAGCTGCAAGCAACAATTGATCAGGTCTCTCTCAGTCCACGCGCATCGGGGGTCTAACTATATCCCTCAACACAAATCTGAAGTCGATCCGATTAATTTCCTAGGAGTAGTTCTTGAAAATACAACGTGTGCAAATCGGCAAAAATAACCAATAAGTCCAAACTTCTTGTTGGGGTTGGGGTATTGGTCCAAGAGGCTTTTTTGTTTATCTCATTATGATACGTGTGTGTACCGATTCCCAGACATCACGCCCATATATGAGATCCATTGATTAAGCAATCAGCTGTGGCGATTGGGAGTAATAATCTTTTAATACAACCTTAAATCTAATTACTGCACTTTACTGCATTGAAAACAAAAAGGTTTTGTAAGAAACAAGACGTCGTTCAAGCAGCCAGTTCTCGTCTAAAAGAACTGATGAATATTTAGGAAACAAAGCTTGTTTAGTTTATTGTCTGAATGTTTGTGACTTTGACCTTTTTGCAGTCCTGCGTGCCGAGAATAAAAAAGCTGTGATCAATCCAGAGATAAAATCTATTCTTTCTTCCCCCCCACCTCACTCGCTGGAGAAGAGCATAAAAAGAATTACAGGCATGTAAACTATGAACACATAGACATGAAGAATGAAGTTTAAAAAGGGGGCCGTTGTACTGAGTGTCAGGGAACAAACGCAAATCAAATGCAGAAGCTGAGGCAGAGTTGCACTGCAATGGATCGCTATGGATTTTGTACAGTGGAGCTGAAGAGTGGCACTGGGAGATAAGGAGAGCGCGACACACAAGAGACAAACAGAGGAGTGGAAAGAGAACAACAGCTGAAAGAAAAAGCGCAGGCTGCATTATGTTGTTGCACACCTTGACAGGCTTTCCCTAACATGGATGCCAGCAAGAAAAATTGTGTGAAACTTGGCGCTTGTGGGGACTTAGGAAGCAGCAAAGAGAGGGAAATACATCACTGTAGGCAACTCTGTGAATGTGTGTCTGCCCACCTGCTGTTCTGCTTGTTTGTGTGTGTGTGTGTGTGTGTGTGTTGAGTCCAGCTCTGATAAATGGCGTGTCTGGGCACAGTAGTGAGCAAGCGCCCACGCTGGCCATTGACAGCCGCGGCGTCGTCTCAGCAATCTACACCGGAGCAGCTCGACCTTGACACGTTATCATATTTATAGGAACTTAAATAAAATACAGAAGGTAAAAGATTAACATGTTCCCACAGGTTTAGGTAGGAGTTTCTGTATATATATATATATATATATAATGTTACAAACAATGTTTGTTTTTCTAATTAGATTTTCTGATTTTCTGAGTTTATTTTCATTCATATTTTTGTTGATGCTTAATGAGACACTCAACTTTGACGTCATATATGGATTTCTACTTTTTGAAGCCACATTTCCAGACACTTGAAAGGTCTTAAATGTGGTTAATTAGATGTGTGTGTGTGTGTGTGTGTGTGTGTCTAAGTTATTTTATTCATTTTAAATAATGTTCTCTGCTTAACAACACCACGACTTTTAATTTAATTGTAGAATATTCACACAGTGTTTCATTAAAATCTGGGTGTAACAGAAATCAGAGAGCTGTTTGCTTTCACATATTTACGTATTTCCTGTAAAAACAGGCTGTTAGCGAGGGACTTAGCTCTGTGTTACATCCCCCCATCAAGCAGCTGTAGTGGAGATTAGCTGACTCTGTCGGACCGGGTTGTTTTTAATTCGGCTCCTGCCACCCCGGGACTAAGGTAGCTAACCTTAGCTGCATAAGCTAACTAGATCTAACATTAGCTTCTTTTAGTCCATCAGGAAACTCCCATAAATCACCTCGGTAGCGCTGTCGTCAAACAGTCCTCTGT
>NW_023339729.1:24427313-24428394 GCF_004916995.1 Morone saxatilis | reverse complement strand
GCTGCTGAGCCCCGTTCAGTTGCTTACGCTAACGGCAGCTAAATTAGCAGTTAACGGGTGAATATCAGAATATTATTGGTTGAAATCAGTTAGTTCATGCTGACGTAAGCACGCGTCACATTGTGTTTTACAGGAAGTCACAATGATTGAATTCTGATATAAAAATACAAAGAAATTGAATTTTTTGTAAATTGACATTATTAAATATGGGAACAATATCACTGATGATGTTCTCTTAAAGGGTTAAAATTATATTTTTAATTTCCCCTAGACTTTAATGTCTTCTTCTAATGTCAAAAATGCATAAAAAGACTCCCCGGCTACTTCTCTCAGACTGCTTGTGGAAAACTCTCGAGATGTAGCAGCTAAATAACTTCCTAAAGATGAAATAAACAGCAGGTATATAAGGTTAAGTTCTTTGCAAGAAGACAGGAGTGAGACGGAGGTGTGATTTGGGGGAGTGAGAGAAAGGTAGGGCATAGACGTACGTGACATGTTTCTTGAAGAGATGAGTTTTCAATCCCCACCGGTACATAGGCAGTGACTATGCAGTCCTGAATGGGATGGGAAGGTCATCCCTCCGTTGGGAGACAAGAGGGAACAAAGTCGAGGCCGCCTGGAGGCAATTCACCGTAGGAAAGGAGGAACTAAGCTCCCAGTAGGAGCTGATGGGCTTTTACAGACTCAATAAGAGACAAAAACCCCCTGGGAACAGTGTGCAGTGTGGCCTTTCATGAAGATTACTTCTATTGCAATTAGACACCGGGGCTCACTCGCCCTTATTTAGTGTTTTTTTATCTGAAAAGTCGCCAAGTTCAAGGTCTCCACTAGAAGACCCACCGCTGTGCTTAAGTACCCAGGACACATGCATTTACTTAAGGTTATATAAATGAAATTCACTGCTACTAGAAATCTACGGCCCATCAGACTCCATTGACAAAACCAATCATTTAAAGCACACTTCAAACTAGACGGATACAAAATAAAACATCATCATTATTGACAAAAACAGTACTTTTACTTTGCATATTATCGGAACTTCACTCAAAGTGGACAGAAACAGAATAAAACTCACAAAAAC
>NW_023339729.1:24424336-24427250 GCF_004916995.1 Morone saxatilis | reverse complement strand
TGATAAAAACAGCAGTTTCAGTAGCTCTACTCAAAGCCAAATAGAGAGACTCACCGTACATATAACCTTTAATCCAAACACAGCATTAAACTCAAAATAAAATAGACTTGAACGCTGCTGTGAGCAAACAGTAGTGGAGTTAATGATGAGATAATACAGTGTCAGGATCAGACATTTAATGCCCTTTCTATAAGGTCACACATGGAAACCTCAGCTGATCATTAAGCCGCCTGTATAAAACCAATGTGGTGCATTGTTTTGGTAGAATTTTGTTTGTGAATATATTTCTGCTGTGCCATTAATCTTCCACCACAGACGATGAAGCTGCAGGTCCAAAATGTATTTTTCCTCAAGTCCTTTTGAGTTCCCTGTTTTGAAACTGAGGTGGAAATGCAGACAGCAAAGACAATCAATCAAACAAGCGATTCTCTTATCCGGTATTGTCTACCTCATCTGTAGCTCTGCTGTCCTCTGATTTCTTATTGTTTTCTGCAGTTGTCATGTTTGCTGTAACCCTGTGTTTTGGCCACTAACTTCACCTTCATAGCCACACACAGCTCGGTTAAGGTACACACCCAAACACATCATGAACACCACTGAAAGACATTCAAAGACAACATGTTTATGTGCAATTCACCATGGATTGATCAGGGGAAATCATTTCTTATTTAAGTTTATTTAAAACAGTTACACAGTACGTTCTTTATAAAACACATTTTGAATATTTAAATTGATAGTGAAACACCAACTTCCTACTCCCTACCCACCTTACTCTCTCTGCATGTTTCTTGTCTGTCTATACAGTAAACAGGTAATATTACAAAAAAATAATTAAAAACAAATAATACAGATTTTTTTTTTTATAATGTGGGTTTCCTGTAGGGACAAATAGGAATAAATAATAAAACTATTCATCTGTACACAAACAGACAGGACGAAAAAACAACAACATATACATACATAGTCACATCACAAGTTAGCTATTGTTATTGATGCTAGCTAATTAGCTAATGATTGATGTAGATTAAATAGCTAGTTAGTTAGTGTTTCAATCTGTAGGAAAACACTAACTAACTAACTAACGATGGATTTGTATTAGCTACCTATAGCTGTCGTTTTGCTAACATTAGCTAGCTGATTAATATACTGTGTTGCTTTTATCTTTTAACCATCTTCAAAAGTTGGTTGTTTTTTCAACATAGATAAGCGTAGCATTTAGCATAGCTAAGCAAAGAAAAGGAGAAAATTGCCCGAGGCTAGCTCAACTGTTATTGGAGCACAAAGGGGGATAGAATTGGCAGAGAGAGAAATATACATTTCTTGTTAGATTACATTTTTAAAATGCCTGAACCCAACCTAAAAGCCTCATTCTTTGTTGGCACCCATCGTCTTTGGGTTGTAGTCCACATATCACGTAGCGTCACAAAGATGTGAACAATATAGACCTGGAAAGTCACGTGTAAATGCAGAAACTGGATTCAGTCTGGTTCATTGGACCACAGCTGTAAGAGGATAGTGAGTTACAGCCCTGTGTCAGTCTGTTTCTGATATAAAGTTAACTAGCATAACGAGTTCAACACATTCTCAATCCCATAATCAAGTGCAGCTCCAGGTTGAGAGGTTAATGAGATGCCCCCCCACTCAGACACTACTAGATGGTCTCAGAGGACATGAAAAACTCAGCCATGCTCCAAAACAATGAAGTGTTGCAATGTCTTTTGCTTAGAGCAAGTTACACTTATTGGTTTAACATGCTGTAATTAATCTTTTACTTTTACTGTGATGTTAAGAGGAGTCGAAATAGAAACAACTTTATGCTCTAAACGATATACAATATGTAATTTCAGCTTCTCCCGGTTAGGATTCCTTCAGTGTTCATGGTTCAGGAGGTTTCTACCGGGAGCCCAATTATCCACAGAGGTCTCCTCCTCTCCAAAACAAATTTACTTTGATATGCCCATAAATTTCTTACCATCTAAAATCGTTTCAGAATACCAGATGTTATTAGTGTACTGTTTGTAAACGGGATTGTGTGTAACCAGGCGAGTTGCCATTATTTCCTGCTGCAACGAAGTCAATAAACTGCGCAGTACCAAATGAGAGCAGCTCAACTTGTAGACTCGTCACCTACATCCTATATAGTCCCATTCCATAACTGTCATGGCGTACAGCCAAATAAAAACGCCCACAAGAGATCTCAATATTCTTCATAAAGACTAGTATCTGACCACATTAACCAATGAGTGATGAGGTTATACGAGTTAGGATTTCACATTGCTCTATATAGGAGGCTCTTGGCGCTCCTATCTTCGGCTACAATTCAACTATATCATCTTTGGGGTCGTAGAAGGGGAAGGACCGTTGCAAACTGCATACACTGCTAGATGTCACTAACACTCCCTACACCACATTGGAGGAACTTTAAGGATAATAAGGGGATTTTGTCTGTAAATTATAAGCAAGACTTTTCCATTATAAACAGTCACAAGCTGATGGTTATACGCTAGAATAGTCCTTTGTAATGGATTCGTACTACCTACCCGCGTTACGCCGTTAAAAATATACACATTAGACCTCCTATTTCAGCAAATCGAGATTTTTCAAGACACATGTTTTAACACTAGAGAAGAACTTTAAAGTTTATTCCCGGTAGCCGGTTGTGGATCCGCTGCAATCCAGACGCTAATGGTTAAGAACATATAAATTCTTAACCCTTGATAACATAGATTTTGGCTTGAATTCACATTCGATGTTCTATATTCTTCATCGGAAGAGCCAATATGAGTGGATCTGCAATTATACAACGAAAATGAAGGACCAAACTCTAAATGATTCACCGCAAGTGTTACTGAGAAGAAAACACATACAAAAGAATTCCGCACTCATCTTCAATTTCAATACAAATTATTTTAAT
>NW_023339729.1:24420233-24424311 GCF_004916995.1 Morone saxatilis | reverse complement strand
AAAATACATAATAAAGACAGAGAATTGTATAAAAAGTTCACTAAACAGGAAATAATCTGCTCAAAATTCATCCAAATCTCTCGTTTTACACAAACTTCCTGCAGTTCCAGAGTTCACTGTTTGGGTTCATTGTACAGTTTTGAATATAATATGAAACATCCATAAAATATGTCTTGTTGTATGTTTATTCAATTATTTATTCAATGATAGAAAATGTCCCTTAAGGAAACAGGTTGGGAACCACTGATTTATTGATTAATTGAGTCATAAGACATGTAAAAGACACAGAAGTAGCTTGTAGTCCTGTAAAAGTGTTTTATTGTTCTAGTGACACACATAAACATACAAAAAGCAACCGTACTAACCAAAAGAAGTTGTCAATATTACTGTATTATTTTGTTTAACGATTCACTGTTTTTTTTTTTTTATCTTCAGGAAAAGAAATCAAGTTTGATGGCCTGACTCTCAGCACCTGCCACAGTATTATCAACCTGATGGATGTATCCTTCCACATCACCGACTGACTGTGATATTTACTTTATTGCTAACACACAGACAGACAGGCGGTGTGACGGCGTCTGTTCTTCCCGTAAAATAAGATAAATTATTACCACATTGCAAAGTTTTGTCCTTGACAGTGAACCAGGTGGACAACACCGGGAAGCTGGAGTTTCAAGAGTTCAAGGTCTTCTGGGAGAAGATGAAGAAGTGGATTGTAAGTGGATTAAAAACTGTAAATCTGATATTTTACTTAAATAAAAGTAATAATATGACAGCGCAGAAATTATTTATTATAAGGCGCATTGGTGGTTGGTGCATTAATGTGTTTGTCACTGTGATATTGATAATGATATTGTCAATGTGGATGATTTGAATTCATATACTGGTTATATATATATATATATATATATATATATATTTATGTTATCCTGTTCAGTAGTTATATAATAATTTATTTGTTTTCCCGTCGTTGCAGATGCTCTTCTTGTCCTTTGACACCGATCGTTCGGGGAAGATGTCGTCCTATGAGCTTCGTAGCGCTCTCAAGGCCGCAGGTAAGAGTCGAGAACTGTTGACACAATTAATTTAATATCTTCATTTCATTTTCATTTTAATGTTTTAATGGCAAACACGCAAAGGACATGACTTCTCCACGTATGGAGATGTGACATATTGACATTTACTGAACCAAAAAAGTAGACAAAAATAATATTTTACTAGCTCACAGTCGTTCTTAGTGGACAGAGTTTGACCATGAGATTCAGTCAGAAAGCGCTAGTAAGTGGACCATTGAGTTAGTTCGTCAAAACCAAACTTACAATGTATATCGTATACTCAATATTGCACATTATAAAACACTGTTTTTGATGTTTCTATTACGAAATACTGTATATTTACATAGTGTGTAGTATATTATGTAAGAATACACCAGTTATTGCCATTTTAAAACCTATTTCACATACATTTAACATATATTTACCAATATATACAATACAAGAAGTGTTTTTAAGTATGTTATTATACTATTTATCATATTTTAGGTGTTTATTTCACAGGATTTACCTGTGACTGTGGATCAGTTATATTTCCTTTTATCATTATTTGTATTAATATGAGTAAAAGTAGTTGTTGTAGTATTAATAGGAGCCGTATTAGTGACATAATGGTGGTTTTGAAGGCTAACGGTGGCCGCTCTGTTCCCATGAAGGTATGCAGCTGAACAACCAGCTCCTGCAGCTCATCGGTTTGAGGTTTGCTGACGACAACTACGACATCGACTTTGATGACTACCTCACCTGCATCGTCCGCCTTGAGAACATGTTCAGTACGTAAAAAAAATCCTCTGCTAGCTTTACATTAACTGCATTAAACTGAACTTTAAAGGTTCTGTGTGTAACTTTCAGACTGGTAATAGTGACACCGGTGGCCTTTAAGTGAACTGCCGACAGCTGTGAGGATAATTATTTAAGTAATTTTGCAAGCTAATGTTAGCCAAATAACATAGGTATTTCCATTTCACAAGCTTTGCATTAACGTTCACAAATTGGCAATACAAAGTGAATAATATATTAAAAAATAATAACATTCTTCCTACATACGGCGCCTTTAAGAAAGTAATTTTCCACTTTGTGTTGACTGAAACTTTTTCTCTGTACCAGGAGTTTTCCAGGCTATGGATAAATTCAAGAGAGGACGTGTGAACATGAACATCATGCAGGTAAAACCAAAAATTAATTGTCTTAATACCTAATTTAGCTTTTAATGTTTCTGGGACTTTATTTAAGTTATTTTGATGTAACTTTATTTTCTCTTTGCCTCTCAGTTCCTGATGATGGCGATGAACGTCTGAGGAGGAGATGCTGAAAGCAAAAAGAAGCCGCCAGAAGAACAAACGTGCTGAATATTCAGGCCAAAAACTGATGAATTCACGCATTTTCTTTCTCTCTCTATATCTCATCTGTTGTTTTTGAGCAAATAATATGAGATACTGCGCTAAAGTATTGAAACTGGGGGGGTGGATCGGATGTTAAAATTTGCTGACTTATGCTTTTGGACAAAAGCGATTTTTTTTCTCTGCTCTCTGCATGAATGGAAATAAAGTTTGAATAAAACTTCTGGCTTTGATGTGGGGAAATGAGTTTGACAGACATCAATAACCTTGAGATTAATCAAGATTTATTTTCATAGAAACATTTAGACTGAATAAACAGTTTTACAATTAAACTACAATTAAATTAAAGTCAGTCAGTTCCACATTAAATCCTGTAAGATGTGCTGTTAAAGTTTATTTATGATCTTCTACAATACTAGCAGCAAAAACATAATAGAATATTAATATATTCTATAATTAGATCATAATTATTGATGCTTTAATGTTACAGCTGGTAAAAGCTATTTTTAATTATTTTATATTCTGCTCTGCAGCTGAATCTATAACAACACATCCGAATTTATTTATTGATTTTATTTGCTGTCAGATGTATCGGTTTAGCTGACATTATCGGACGACATCGGTATTTAGAACTGGTTGACGTTATTTAACAAGTTAAAGAATATTTAACTTTGATCAAGTTTAAGAAAGCAGCCATCTGATAAATGCAATAAAAGTACAGTATTTCAGTATAATGTAATGTGGTAGAAGAATAAAGTGGCATAAAATGTAAATACTTAAGTACAAGTACCTCAAAATTGTTCTTACATACAGTACTTGAGTAAATGTACTCAGTTACATTCCACCACCATTGCATGCCGTGACATTTGTTTGCTGTGTTTTGTTAAGCTGCAGCTGAACGACGGCCACCATAGGGGTTGTTTTAATAAAGCACACAATAGAGTTATCAGAGTAACAGAAGGTTATACACCAGGTGCAGGTGATGTTGATTGAACTAGGAAAACACCAGAGAACTTATTATTGTTGGGTGGAAAATGCTTTTCTCAGTAGACAACTTCTTTGCATCCAGGAGGTGTTACTAAGAACATTAACGACGGCTCCGTGGAGACTTTTCTTACTGTGTGTCAAAATATTTGCTGTGTGCTGTAACCTACCAATTATAGAGCACACAGTAGACAATACCTTACTCCAGATTGGCTGGGTGCCAGTTACTTTTATGTTAAACCAATTGACACACAAGTGAAACCGGGGTTTTAGGGGCTTTTAGGATGAGACTCTTGGAGGCCTTTTGGCTTCTTCATAGGTATTAGATATTTTGTCTCATTAATGTGGTTGGGAAATTGGCAGCTGGTAGCAGCAGGCATTTCACCCACAATACAAACAGTAAAACCAACAATAAGTAAAAGAACAACCTAGACATATAAATAAAAAAAGCAATATAAAATGATGATTTATAAAATGTATAAATAAGCTGTATAATTGTAGTGCAAGTAAAAATAAAAATATAAGGTGCAGTGAACAGATAAAACATATAAGGTATTTTGCCATTGTTATTGATTTATATTGTCAGGCGTCTAGGAAATTAAATGCAAGTTATTCTCTTTTACATATGTCACAGATAATATAAGTTTGAATGCTTGCTTTGTACTTCAGCGGCATGCTGATTCCAATGTTACAGCAGCAAAG
>NW_023339729.1:24411630-24420133 GCF_004916995.1 Morone saxatilis | reverse complement strand
TATATACATATACATATATATAACTTTATTTAACTATGTTAGCAGAGGAAAAAGGCTGTATTATTTGTATTTCTTGTGTCAACCCTGTGGCACAGTGTCCAGTCCAGCAGGGGGCAGTAATTAAAGTCGTTTGGCAACTACACAGTTAATGAGAGCTGTTAGGACTGTACCAACAATCCATAATGTGGAGGGATCACAACCACAGTCTAACAGTAACGCGAATTACATTATTAACACAAACTGATTTATAATCATTCATAAATTATAAAAATGAGTCACAGCAATTAAAATATATAAAATAAGCTCTCCATATTAAACATATTCATACATATTTAAAAACAAACCCCCCCCGCGTTGAGATGGTTCCTTCCAGTAATGGTAGCCGCAGCGTGGTGGAGGAGAATCCAACGTGGATAAACAAACAACAACAACAACCAGCATTTCTGGGTTAAAACGGCTCTTTACAACAACAAACTTGTTGTAGTTTCACATTTAATGATCTTTAAAATCCGACCAGTCAAATAAAGCCGTCAGAGATTCCGTCACAAGATGGTAAGCCAGCGTTTATAACGTGTGCTAACCTCGTGAGCTAACAGCGGCTAACGTGTCTGCTGTGTGTCCATCAATAAAATCACCTTAGTGGTGGAAAATAACTACATTTAAGGTTGTTATTAAGGTTAATGATGATAATTAATGCAAGTTTAGTTTCTCCCCTTTTTGCTTTTTGTGTTTTAGAGCTGGTTAACTCAGCTGTTGGCTTCTCAGAGACAGTTATTAGACTTTGAGTTTGTTACAGAAATCATCTTCTTAATGACAATCAGTGGTTTAACTTCACATTAAAGGCCAATTCAAAACGAGATTGTACAGCAGAGTCATCCGTGGTGGATTTAAACGAGGGGCAGTACAATGTAATGTGGTTTAATGAGGTTTTGTTGTAGGTTGTAGGTCATTTAAAATGATAGAAATCAGGGAAAGGAAGCTGGAACCAGTGTGTTTGATTAATGAGCTGTTGGATTAATGGATTGTCAAAATACTGTAACAGTTTGACAAGCTGGAGACTTTGGAGGAGGTTGGTCTGTTCAGCTTCACTTTATCCGGATCTTCTCTTGTTCGTTTGGTTATTATTAAATAGCGAAAACAGAAAAATAGTGTATTTTGTTAACAGTATTTGTTCAAGAAGGACTTTGCGGAAAGCTGCTGCGACTCCACGGCTGTCACGTTGTTCACCACCCAGATTAATCTTCTGTTTCTCTCCTCCAGCCTCATCGAAAGAAGAAATCGTTCATTGAGAAGAAGAAGGCCGTGACCTTTCACCTTGTCCACAGAAGTCAGAGGGACCCGCTGGCTGCAGATGAGAAAGCGCCGCAGCACGTCCTCCTGCCCGCCGCCAAGGTAACTGCGGTGCCACCAAACGGGTGACCACGACGAGTCCACGGAGCTTTAAAGAGAAAAATGAGCAGAAAAATAAACGTGTTTCTTGTTGTTGTGTGCTTCAGGTGGAAGTGGAGAAGAGGCGCGAGGAGCAGAGGGAGTTCGGCGTCTTCTTCGACGACGACTACGACTACCTGCAGCACCTGAAGGAGGCGTCGGCCACGACCGAGCTGGTGGCCGCCGGGCCCTCGCACAGTGACAGGAGACATCTCCGGGATGAGGAGCAGGAGAACGAAGAGGAAGGAGACGCCGACAAGGTCGTTGCTGTAAGTTGACTCAGGGTTTATCTTCGGTCATGAATTTCCCTCGGGATAAATAAAGTATATAAGTAGGTTGGAATAGAAAATTTGTTGTTGTTGTTGTGTTTTTATGACTTTAGATTTCAGTGTAGTTTGGTGAAAAAGTAGCTGGTGGAACATTAAAGAACAGAATAGTCTTTTTGTGTGGATGGAAGTTATACAAGACATTTTACATTCACATTTCTACCGATAACCCTCTGAACCGAGGCTCCAAAATGTTACTTTTGCTGTTTGTTGTTGCAGTTGAAGACTTTTTCAGCATTATTTAAAAGGATTCTCTCTGTGTAGCTGGTTTAGATGTCAGCCATAGTAGTATTATTAATATTACTAAGGTAGATAGATACTTTATTTATCCCGAGGGAAATTCAAGCTTCAAGGTTCACGTTCCTCTGAAGTTGTGCGCCTTGTGTGGAAGCTCTGAAATGATTGTTGTTGTTGTTGTTGTTGTTGTTTGATGAACAGGCAGCTTCCATCAACCTGCCGTCTTCAGTGTTCGCCTCAGAGTTCGAGGAGGAGGTGGGACTTCTGAATAAAGCCGCTCCTATCTCAGGTACGCAGCTCATCGTTCGGATTATATCGTGTTGAATTGTTCAATCATGTTGAATCAAAAAGTCCAGTTGAAACTGAAAACAATGAAACTGTGTGATGTGATTTTATATTTAAGTAAAAAATATATCAGATACTTCCAAGGTTAACTGTAATGACAAAAGCAGCTTTTTGGTTTCCCTTTCTGCCTCGACTTCATGTTAAAACTGAATATATCCAGTTTCATGGCTGCTTTACTTTCACCTCTCGCTGTTGTTCCCGTCATGTGAAGCAGCTTTAAAGTTGCCCTCGGGTTCAGACGTCAGCATCTCGTTCCTCATCCCTTCGTGTGTTTCCTCCCTTCAGGACCGCGGCTCGACATGGACCCCGACATTGTGGCTGCTCTCGACGAAGACTTCGACTACGACGACCCCGACAACCTCCTAGACGACGACTTCATCCTGAAAGCAAACATTGCGAGCGGCGCAGTGAACATGCAGTAAGACACTGAAAATAGATCTTATTTCTGTTATTTGAGGTCTTTTCTCACCTTTTAAAGGCTTCTTCGTTTGAGGGATTCTGAAATATTTTTGTTTGCTGACAGGTTTGATGTAACAATCATTTTCTTGAGATAACTCAATTGATACTTGCAGACACTTGTATATAATATGAAACATCACAAAATCCCTCAATGAACATTATCTTGATCCACACGTTAGCAGATTTAATTGAAATTCCTTTTATTACTAAACAATTGGAGAAAATGTTCCAATAAGATGTAGTTCCACATTAAACACTGAATTTAACCTGTGGCAGAGGTGACGACGACGACGACGATGATGATGAGTGGGAGGACACAGACGAGGAGGGCGACTTTGACTCCGAGGGCGGGCTTTCGGGCGACGAGGACGCGGAGGGGGGCGGTCGCGGACGAGAGTTTCTCTTCATGGACGAGGAGACGAAGAGTCGATTCACAGAGTACTCGATGACGTCGTCTGTGATGAGGAGGAACGAGCAGCTCACCCTGCTGGACGACCGCTTCGAAAAGGTGAACTCACTGTGGTGTGTGTGTGTGTTGGCAGCAGTGATCCAGTTTCCCTCTCACAGTAACATTTAATTTGACACCAACACAGGCTAAAATACAACTAATTTTAATTAAAAATAATTTTCCAGGACAACATAGATTACCTCCATGACTGGAAAACTAATCTCTAAATGTTTTTCCAGGTTTTTCAGGACACGTGGGAACCCTGCCCCCTTTTTTATAGCTCTAAATAACAAATTAAACCAAAACTTATAAGAAAAATTAACACTTGAACTTAAAGCAAATGCCAGAAAACATCTTTGGGAATAATTTATTCGACGCGAGTTAGTAATTTTCTCTTTCTAACATCATTCAAACAAGAACAAAAAACTGATCAATAATTCTGTGTAGAAAACACAGCTTATAACTTTATTTATATTTATATACCTTATAACCTTCCTTAACAGTGTTACACAGTTTTTACAGTACAGAGATACTGGTGATAATATTGATAATAATTATACTTCTTGTTATTGTATATTGCTTTTTTAGTAGTCCTTTTTTAATGGAAACAAAGAGAAAACATGTCAAGAATACACAAAGACACAAAGCAGAGACAGAAGAGAGAGAATGGTCTATGAGCAGTTAAATGGATCAGTTTTATCTCGTGGATCAGATTGGTCAAAAGAAAACGGCAACAATGAACGATGATTGAATGATGTGTAAATTTAGACTGCACAAAGCAGTTCCCGTGGTTACTCCTCCTCTGGGTGAAATAACTTGCAACAGACCGTATCGGCCATCTGGGACTCGAGTGGAGGAAAACATTAAAACCATAACGGTGACACAGAGCGGCTGTTTAACAGATTCACAGTGAGTTCAGAATACAAAACAAAGTAGTAACTAACCTTTTAAAAAAGTCTACAGTTAAACTGTGTTAATTCAGCTCAATGTGTAACAGTGGAAACACATAAAATATTACATTTAATTGATATTGTATTGGCATACAAACGCAGATTAAAGTGCTTTACGTGATATTAAAGCATTGATAAAAACATACAAGTAGCCATAGCAGTTGTAGTCCTAATAGCAGCAGTTGTAGTCCATTTGTTTCCAGTCAAGTCAGCGAGTGTGTGCGGGTCTTTAGATGTGAGCTGCAAACTTGATAAAAAACTGTGTCCGTGTTGTTGTTGTTTCAGTTTTATGAACAGTTTGACGATGATGAGATCGGCGCTCTGGACAACACAGAGCTAGAGGGCTACATCGAACCGGATAGCGCTCGCCTGGAAGAAATTATCAAAGACTACTTCATACAGAAAGAGAAGGAGTGAGTGAAGTTCATTTCCCCCCCCTCTTGAACCTGATTCAGTCGTGTGTGTTTTTTTGTGACGGGAAGATTTATTAAAATATGGCATCGTGCGTTTGTGGTCCAGATACCTGAGGCCTGATGACTTGGGTCCCAAAGAACTTCCTGTTGTGAAGGAGGAGGAGGAAGATGAGGAGGAAGAAGAGATGGAAACTGTTGTTGTGGGGCCTCCAGAAGAGAAGTGGGACTGTGAAACCATCATCAGTGAGTTGTGTATTTATTAACTGTAACTGCTACAGGAGGCTGTCTCAGTTCATTTTATCAGGTTCATTTTAAAACAGTAGATGGCATGTTGAGCCGTTTTCAAGCCACGATATGCAGATTTTTGTTTTCCATAAATTTTGTTCGATATTAATAGCAGCATTGACGTGTTTCATCACAGGACAGTCGTATAATTTAGTTTACAGCTTTAAAAAACACGTTTCTGTGTGCAGTAAGAGAGATCTGCAGTTCTCAGAGATAATAGTGGAAGTTCGACACACTTGATGAACTGTAACGAAGATTGTTTGGTTTATGTATGTTAATTAAACTGTGTGATACTCTTCTCTTCTTCCACTAAACATCAGGATCCAGACTTTTATGTTCTTTTATCTCTGACTATTATCGATCCGATCTCGGTGTCAGCAGACTCCGGGATCTTGGCTCTTGGTGTTTCATTGGGAGCCAAAAGGGTTAAAATCATATCTGTTCCACATCAGTGCACTAAAAGCTCATTGGGTTAATGGTTGCCTCCTGCTGTAATAAAGCGTAAAGCTAAAGTGTCAACATGTCAGAGGTGATCTTCTATATGTATTAAATGTCTCAAGTAGAGTAAAATAGTGTTTGTGTCTCGATTTCTTGGGTTTTGTAGGTTTTAAATATATGTCTGGTTTCTGTTGGTGAGAAATAAGTCATCCAGTTTTGCTTCTGATAGTTCAACAACGGATTTCAATTTTAAATTTGTACTTTTAAGTCAGGATGTTGGTTGTATTTCCTGTTGGAAACTGGAATGTGTTCTTCT
Organism: Morone saxatilis; assembly: GCF_004916995.1. Lineage (NCBI taxonomy): Eukaryota > Metazoa > Chordata > Actinopteri > Moronidae > Morone > Morone saxatilis. Next base: position 24,414,488 of record NW_023339729.1, on the reverse strand, counting down.
CTTTTACAGTTTCCATAGTTCGTACAACGTGAAAATCAACATAATCCTTAATGTCTCTGATGTTGCAGCTTTGAAAACCTTTCTACTTACTCTATTCTGTACATATTGTATCTGTATATTTCAGTTTTTAACGGCATGTTTCTTGTCTTCTCCAGGCACATATTCCAACATATACAACAGACCCAAAGTCATTGAAGAACCAGCAAAGGTATGAATGCCCTATAAATTCTGCTTGTTAAAACAGGAAGTTCCTGTCTTGCCTCTTCTTGTAAGACAGGTATGTGACCAGCCGGTGGCGCACGTCACACCCAAGACCTGTGAGACGAGTGTACCTGTTTGTTACTGCGACGGTTTCGGCTGTAGCTTCATATCTTCAGCAGTTAAAGAAGTTGTGTGTTTGCATGAAACAACAGAACAAGATAACTTATAAAACACTGTTATACAAGACAGCGCACATACAGGTTTATATTTTATTATATTTATGTTGAGTTGACGTTTACTGAAAGTAAGACTCCTTCCGTCCTCAGTCAAAGCCGATCCGTGTGTCCATTAAGACGGGCATCCCTCTGGACGTCCTCCCCACCAAAGGCCTGACCACCAAGCAGGCGGAGCGCATGACGAGGATCAACGACTCAGACCTCCCTCGTGTCTCCACCCAGCCCCGCGACAAGGAGGAGAGCAAAGACGAGAGGAAAGCGAGGAAACAGGCCATCAAGGAAGAGCGCAAGGTGAGAAAGAAAGACAGAGAGATACGGATATATAACGGCTGACGTCACCCTGAACAAGCTAATGTTTTATTAAAGTTCATTTAGATAAGCAGCCGAGGTGAAGCCTGAGATCTCATTAAACAAGTTAAAAAGGGACTAATCTGCGTCATCGGGCCCATGTAGGTGTGTTCTGTACAACTTTGATTGACAGCGAACGCGTAGCATCAACAAACAATCCCACAGCTGTCATCACATTTTAAATTATATCTTAACTAACTTTAAACCAGTGAGTGAGTGCAGACAAAGACAGACACAGAAATGTCTCATATTAAGAAAACAGTTCCAACTGTGGAACAAAAAATGTATAAGTTCATGCAGGATTCAGTCACTAAATAGTTTATAAGGGCCTTTCTGGTGATATTCTGTGTGTTTGTTTTTATATAAAATCTACTGAAAAGACCAAAACCAACAAACAGTTAAATAAAAATATGATCTTATATGTCTAAAGTCTGATGTATCTTCCTCCTGAGGAAGAATGGTCATTCCCACTAGTTGTGATTCATATCGCAAACGCAGCATCTGTCAAAATAATGTCAATATGACGTTTTTGCCATATCGTGCAGCCCTGCTGTTCAGAGAGATTACAGATCGACAAACACATTGTCGGCCAGCACCGGGCTTCTCCCATAGCGAAGCCAAATAATTGTGCCAGTGATTTGGTTGACTAAGCACTTTTCTAAATGCACATACATCACAGATCGTCTGTGTTTATTTTGGAAAACAGCTCAACCTTGGTTCAAATATTTGCTAAATGTCATCATGACTGTTGGGTCACCTTTTAATGAGAAAAAAGGGTGTGGGCATGAGAACCGATGCCAACCATGGAAAAAAAGGTGTCAAAGAATGATTAAAACCTGAAAATATTTGCACAGTACAAGTCTAAAACTCTATTTGTGTGTTTTTAATAGGAGAGGAGAGCAGAGAAGAAAGCCAACAAGGTGGCGTTCAAGGAAGAGAAAGTGCGACAGGAGAAGCAGATGTTGAACCTGAGAACGAACGTTCAAGGCCTGAAGCTTTAGTAGCCGACTGCCGTCGCTCTGCCTGCACTGACTTTATACCCAATGATGGCGCCGTCATGGGACACGCTGCTCTTCGCTTCAGTGGAGCTGAGAGGACACCAAACGACCCCAAAGAGGACTGATAGGGGTTCAGAGAGAGGCTCTGTTTTTTAGAACAGATTTTCCTCAAATAATCATGAGATGAAGTTAATTTAACTCAAAACATAATCTACTTTATCTACAGTAAACCAGCTCAGGTCATCATTTTATAACACAGGAAAGTGAAAGGCTGGGTATCAATCTTTCTTTTGGGGGGAAGTAGAGTATTGAAAACGTCTGATCACGTGCTAATGTTGTTTACTCGTTCTCTGATCAGATCCTGGTTTAAAATCTATTTATTTTCTTGCATTGGCTGCTCGTGTTAAACCACATTTAAAGGAAAAGTTTGACATTTTGGGAAATGCTTTTTAAGCTGAGAAGATTGAGACTGCTCTCTGGTTCTGGGCTCTAGCAACCAGCTAACTTAGCTTAGCACAAAGAATAGAAGCAAGAAACTGCAAGCATATCCACCTACCAGCACCTCTAAAGCTCACTGAATAACATGTTACTTTGTTAATTATTACAAAGACACCAATGTAAAATCTTTTTATGGGGGCATATAATCCTCAAAGTGATTAGTTGTTGGTATAGTTTCGTTCAGAAGAGTGGGATCAACCTTCTCTGACTCTCGGGCCAGAAAGCAAATAAGCAAGTTTCACAAAAGGACAAATTATTTCTTTAACATTCAAAAACTTCTTCTGCTTCTTTTGTTGAATGAAAAAGAAGAAATTCTGTAAGAAATTGTTTATAATCCTCATGAAACTGAACTTTAATCTAAAAGTGTCCGTTGGTACCCAGCCTACAAATACTTCCTTATATGTGGAATATAAGACTAAATAAAATATCAATATTGTTCTCGTCTCTTTTTTATTCAGGTTTCATCACACTGTACTTTCCCCACCTTTCATTTATCAGACTGGTGTTTGCTTAATCTTCAACTGAGCGGGAATTGTTTGGCAGAGCAACATGTTGACATTCCTTCCTCTCACGCAGA
>NW_023339729.1:24407437-24411530 GCF_004916995.1 Morone saxatilis | reverse complement strand
CACTCCACATGGTCTTTTGAATGCTCTTTGTGTTGCAGCTTTAGTCCCTGAGTGTCCTTCAGTCTCCAAAAACAGCTAAAAGGCAAACCAACGAGATCATTAAATGTGCTTTCTAAAAGGCCCCGACACACCAAAACCGACAACGCTGCTCATTTGTTAATCAAAACAGAACACCAGGATATCCGTGTATGTGAGCGATCGGACGAGGTGAAGTTGGATAATGAGACGATCATTTCCTGCCCTCTTGACAAAGTCGTTTGCTGCTTTGCTCACTTAAAAACGAGGGCTGCAGACGTTCACCGATGGCCCCACATTGGCTGATGTGTCAGGGCCTTGAAGGTAGAGTGTGTGTATTGATAAGCGATTGGTTTTCTGCAGCTCAATGCCGCTTACGATCCTGAGAAATCTGGAGGGAGAGGAGGCCTTAATTGTCACATTTCAGATTCATAAATCCGTGCGTTTACAACAGTGCAGTCAGAAAGAAGAAGCTTCCCTCAGGAGTCTCTTCTTGAGCAAGGCACCAGCTCTTCCCCGAGTGCCCCGGGTTTAGGCTTTTTTCAGCCCAGAGGTATGAACGTGTGATTGCGGTCTTGGAGGTAAAAATCACCATTAAATTAAACTTAAATCCCAAATCGAGTCCTCAGACGGTAGGTTTACCTCGCGCTGTAAGCATCGACCATATCTCCATCGCCCATGTCCATCTGCACAAAGTGATGTCTGTCATAGTTTCTGTCAAGGGGTATGTCCTCCTCTTCCTGTTCCTCCTTCTGTTCTTCCTCCTTCTGTTCTTCCTCCTTCTGTTCTTCCTCCTTCTGTTCTTCCTCCTCCTCCTCATCCATTGAAAGACACTCCGTTCTCACAGAGTCGTCTGCACAGGAAACCTGATGGAAGTCCGTAGAGCCGTCAGTAGGATAAACGCCCTGTTCTCTGATGACCGTCCACTGGGACAAGAAGACAGAGAGGACAAAAAGGGTTTTATACAAAAGGTTAAAAACAACTAAAGCAACATGATTATCAATGTTTGTTTTTTTCCAGCCTTACCAGAGGCTTGGGCAGATCGGGTAGTTTGTCCATCGTCCAGGCTTTCACCTTACAGATGATAGTCATAACCACAACGAGTACGACGGCGACGACGGACAGCAGGATCACAAGTGTTACCATGTGAAAGTCTGCAATCAAAAAAAGAATTAAGTTTCATTGTTCGGACATTTTAGGATTTAGAAGGAGTGTTCAAAGGATAGGTGGTCATATACGTTGGATATGTTTTAGCTTCCTGTAATTATTCAGAGATTTTCCCTGATGCACAAACACATGTAGCTCTTAAAGAATATGATGCATTGCTTCAGATTAAACAACCCAACAGTTTATAAAAGTATTTAAAATGAGCTCAATCTTAAACATCTACAGCAGTCACATACAACATAGGCATTACTGCAGCAGTAACATTAATCCAAAAACATTCATATAATAGTAAAACACAGACAGGGAACATTTTACTGCAGAATGAATTGGAATACTTTAACCTCCTTTAACACAAATTCAACCTTCAAATCTCTGTGAATTCTGCCCAATCAGAGCAGTTCCTGCGTGCAAAACACTGAACCATACGTTACCAAACTGCAACAGCAATATTATTCTCACTGCAACAAGTTGCCTTTGATTTTTAGCATTAGTAGTTTAGAAGTATACCAACCTGTTAACTCACTTCCTAAAAACCATTCAATTTTTTAGAAAAGCTGCAGTGAAGCCTTTTAGACCGCAACAACCCCCCCAAAAACCCCTGTGAAGTCCTGGAGGCACAGTAGTTTTAGCTGATTTAACTTTGACTTAAGTAAGGTTTTGAATGCAGGAATGCTGAATTTTATTGCAGCACCGGACATTCAAGGCCATCACAGACCTGAACGCCACTTTGTCCCTCTAAGAAGCTGCAAAGGATCTTCTTCTTCTGTAAAAGGTCAACATGCTAAATATTCTTTCAAACACGTACAGACACGTTTTTGGTGCAGTGAGAATCTTTGAGGAAACCTTACCGGTGGATTCAGTCATACAGATGTGGTCTTTTTCTCTAAACTTCACTTGGCCGCCAGCAGGACTTTCATACAACCGTCCTTTCAGTACCACACACTTCTCCACACCCTTAAGAAAAAAGACGCAGTCTTCCTGATCCAAGTAGCATTTACTGTCATATTCGTCCTGAAAGTCACAGAACAAAGATAATTAGCTTGGCTTATTTATATGTTATGACAGTAAGGACCATTTGACATCCATTGTTTTGGAGCGTATCTCTGAGTGAAGTGACATTCATTGCTGCTTTTTATGAGGGGAAATCTACACAGACTCATTAAGGTCTGTAGGAGGCCACTTTGGACAACCACCCTCATGAACGTAAGCCCTGCTATCAAGCTTCTGAATGACTTTTCATACCATTTTAAACCAGCATGCAGTATTACTCCAACCGCTCCATCACAACGCGCCCACACTGACAAATTGTCTTGTTTTTATTTTGTTCTGAACGTCCACATTAGGGATGCAGATATGGAAGAAAGCTGCTCTTTAAATACACAGCGCATCCTGCTGTAAAATCTTTTAAACTTTATTTGTACTTACATCAGGTGGCACTACGACAGTGAAGTAAATGAAGGCAGAATCCTTCTTTTTGGCCAGTTTCAGTTCTCTGTAGAAGTTGAAGGGGTTCTTGAAACTAATCATGGCCCCTGAATCCTTCTTAATCAGAGCCACAGGAGGGAAATCTAATTCACCTGCGAGGAGAAATTTAAGTTTTATTCATGCAAAAGACACTTTAATTATAATAACTCGAACATAATCTTCTATCTTGAACCACATTTTAGTACTTCTGATTTACAGGGGAATAAACACATCTTTACGTATACACGTTACTTACATTTAGTGGCAGTCTTTAAATCGTTAAAGGCGAACACTTTAGATTTCACTGGTTGAGACCGGGTTCCTCCCTGTATGGCGGTTACAGTGACGCAATATTTGCCCATGTAGTGATCATCAGATTCCCAGATGAAGTCGCTCAGATCATATTGATGGTTTGTGGTATTAAACTCCTTCCTGCTATGAGCAACAATACAGCAGATTAATCCTTCATTCTTCAGATTTATGCTAATTTTACTTCCAGTATCATAATTAAAGTCTATGAATGTTCTGTTATTAATCCCATCAGCACTAAATAACTTCATACTTGATTAACAATTTTAATTTGATTTGACTGCATTCTTAAAGCTAATCAGAATCAGTTCAGAAGTTATCAGTCATTATCTATTATATCCTACGGTGTGATTGTTTGAATGATGTATGTGCAGAGTTTGACACTAGAAGAGCTGAGAGTGGACAGTTTCTCTGAGCTCCATCAGTGCACACACAGTTTTAAATGAGGTAGAAGAAGAAGATGACATTTTAGGGATTTTAATACATTATTGTTCCATGCAGACTACCGTAAATCTTCCAATAAAAGCAGGGTCCCTAAAGATTTCCCTCCGAGACATGCATTAAAGACATACAACGTATACTATACCGTAAAACTTCCTAATAATAGCCCGCGGTGGTTATTTTGCTTAAATCACTGAAGCTCCCCTGCCTTTATTTTGGCGACAGGCCTTTAATTCCTTTAGCACAAAACTGCAAATAAACTAACTGGCTGCTTCTCTTGAGTTTTATTCAGCAATTTGACAACTAACATGATGATTAATGATCGCTTCAGAGGTTTTTTTCCAATCTCTTGTTTACCAATGTTACCGGTAAGTCGAATGAATTACGTTATACTTTTGGTGGTATGATAGTTGTTCATAAAAAATAGTGACAGAGTTGAATTGTAGAGACAATCTATAAACTATCTGATGATGTTGCAGCACTGTAATCTTGACAGATGTTTTTTTTGTATATTTGTGTAGGAGTCAAAGACTACTTAAAACTCCGCTTCAAGCAGGCGAGGCCTGGGGGTGGGTTTTAAGAGGTTTCCTATTACATCGAGATAATTCTTATAAAATCCTCTATTGGAAACCTGCGTTTATTTGGTCAAAACGTGTAAGCCAACACCAGGCTTTTTAAAGGAGACCTGGCGTCTCAT
>NW_023339729.1:24401184-24407337 GCF_004916995.1 Morone saxatilis | reverse complement strand
TGTCCTACACCTCAGCAGCGGGTGCAGGTGGCAATGGAAGAGGAAGCAGAGGGAACAAGCGCATAGTAAAATGAACACAGATCTGGTTGCCCTGCAGCATTCCAGAGTCAAAATCCTCTTCAGTACTGCCTTGCCCCTTTTTAGTCTTCTGAGAAATCGCTGTATATATAGATTAGAAAAACAGAGAGTTATTGTTTGATTAAGAAAAGTGATTACAGAAGAGAAAAACAGTAAAGGTTAGGGTGGGGTGGATGATAAATAAATAACAGATGATGGATAAAAAAAAGTACAAGATACACCAGCTCTTTAAGAGTATTGCACAGGAGGATGGGTTAGAGAGAGAGAGGGGAGGAGAGGAGAGAGGAAAGGATCACTGTGCTCCTGGTTAAAACAGTCTACATACATACTTTGATATTGAAGTTTGGGAACCTGGGTGGATTCCCGCTACTTTAAATAGAATGTAAGCTGCGAAGGTCATTTGTTTTATTGTGCCATTAAAATACAACCATGTGTGAGCATGGATATTATTCATTTCTTCACTCTCGTCTTTATTTGCTCAATTAACATTTCACTCGAGATGTTTGCGCCTGCCACCCACACACTGCACACCACACACACTGCACACACCAACAACACTGCACGCACACACAACACTGCACACGCACACACACTGCACGACACACACACACAACAGCACACACACTGCCTGCTTTAAAAACTTAAAACATGTCAGAAACTTTCAACTGCTGCTCTTTTTAACGCATGCTGACAGAAATTAGGTCTCTACAGTAGGCTCTTACTAAATGGTGATGTCTGGCATGACCCCTGGTGGACACAAAGCGGGATAGGTTTTTATCGGCCTCGTCTTCATTGATTGTCAAGGGGAATCCGATCCTGGTGTCAGGAATTTTATAATCGATTCAGTAAAACCCCCAAAAAACATCCAAATAATCGTCAATCAGCCACTGATAGAGGGGGGTGTATTGAGTGATGATGGGAGCTTCTGGCGTTGGATGTGAGATGCTAGACTGCCCAATTGTTAGAGTTGGTGAGTTGGGGCAGGGTTGTTTATATGCATGGGTAATCTTTAGGGTAATCTCATTCCCCCCCCAGGCGGGGGGGTTCAAAAGGGCCTTATTGGCTGGCAGATAGACAAAGGCAGCAGTCATGTTTTAACGTGTCTAAATTCTTAAAAATACTGTGATACAGAAGCACAAGATTGTGGCTGCGTCTAATATCTTGTTGTGTTATCTACGGGTGCTCAGGGGGTAGTAGAGGCGACGAATTCATTAAAACTGTGTAGAGCTGACATCAGTTCAAAATTAAGGGTTTGTGAGAACTGAGTAGCAGTCAACACTGTCTTTAGCACCCCTAGTTAGAAAACTCTCTTACTTGAGAGTCAGGAGTTCTCTCGTGACCATGTGGGAGCTTTTCAAACATTACGAAGACTGTACGCAGTCGGATAAAAAAGGAGAAACTTTAGAGACTCCAGAACTTATGAATTAAGTGTTTGAGGATGTGTCAGCCCCTGTGTGCTCGTAAGGGAGGGAGCAGTGAAGTTAAACTTCTTCCTAAGGAAAATCAGCAAAAGCCCTGAAAGCCGAGAACAGGAGATGCTTCTTATACTGGTTCAACTGAGTTCCAACATGTAGTCACAACTTCCCAAGAAACCACAGAAACTCTCCATCTTTTTTTTTGTTCTTAATAATACATTTGTTCTTAAAGGTTATTAGAAGATTAGTCAGCACCAGGATACAGAAAGAGAGTTTGTCTGGTTGTTAAACTGGTTATAAAATGGCCATAAATTCACTGGACAGAGAAGATAAGTTGATATCTGGAGCCTTGAACACATCTGTAACCCTTTAAATGATTATTTTCACTAATGAGTGATCAATTAATCAAGAAAAGTTGTTCATAACGTCTATACATTCTCACAAATGCTCATCACAAGTTCAGAAAGTGTTCAGTTTGATATAAAAACAGACAAAAGGAGACTTTAGGCTTCACAGGTTAATTATTAAATACTTTTTAACAGATTTTTACTACTCTCTGATAAGCTGAACAATAGTCTGTTAAATCCATCTCACAGATGTTAATATGTGTATTTTAAGATTTGTGTGAGTGTGCAGCATTTATAAAAGTAAAATAACAGGCTATTTTTATTTAATTTACACGCATTAAGTGTGTTTGTACAGGTTTGTAAATATATATATTTTTAATCACACGTCAGCTGTTTTGACAGGTAATATATTAATTTAATAATAGGAAAATTGTGTAAAATCAGTTTAAGTAGTAACATTTGTATAAAGAAGACGCATTTAAGTTACTTTATTCTGATAAATAACACATTTTAAAGGAGAAATGCTGCATATAAGTGTAAAATCTCTGCTTATATGCACTTTATAAATGATTTCTTTTGCACTTTATTGTTAAATTGTTGTTATAATATTCTCAATAAAGTTTATTTTAAAAATAAAAAGTAAGACAACGTTTAAGTTGTACAAGAAATAACCAAAACAACATCATTGTTTTATATTGTATGTTTAAACAACAAATCTCTCTTCTTAGCAAAATTTTTTATTTTAATTGTATATGAAACAGGTAGTTTAAACTAATATTAAACAACTGGAAAAGTAAGTATTGATAAGTATTGCACAATCTGCACCTCTTCTGTGGCTCATGTTAATTTAATAATGAGCTTTAACTCTTTAAAGTCGAGCAGCAGAAGTTAAATCTCAGATTTAAATGAATTAACTGAACCAAAATGAAGATTCAGTGTTATTATCAGGTTAACAGGCTCATATTCAAGTACAAATAACTCTTAGAAGAAGCAATAAAGCATAAAAATACTTGAAAAAATGTCCCCCGATTGATATATTTGTTACATATTCTCGTTACTAAAGCTTCTTTTAAAAACAATCTTCCCTCATGTGACGTGTCTGTTGTCCAGCTGTCGTTGCTGCTGTGACAAAGCATGTTTATCGCGCCGTGTCAACAGCATCCAACTTCAGCAGAGTGAAAAGCAAAAGCCTCTTAAGGGATTACAGCCGCAGTCTTTTACCGAGTCAGATAAAGAGAAGAGAAACAATATTCTCTCAGGAAAAAATCATCAAAACAGCCCCACATGGGGAAAAATGACAAACTATTGAGAAGCACTCTGCAGTAATCATCTTTTATAAAGTCAGTTCTCAACCTTTAAAGGTTTGTTACCTCCTCACGATGAGTTCCCCCTCTAACCTCGTTCAAGGCTTAAAGAGATAAAACTTTCAGATATTTCCACCCAAAAAGAAGCTTAAAGATAAGAGAGAAAAAGTACAAAAACATAGTCTGAAAATGTGTGCATCAGAACCTCTTAATCATCTCACGACCTGGTGGTCTGATGACCCAGTGGAGGGGCCCCGACCCCCCCGGGTTGGGATCATAAAGTGGTTTAAACTAACTTAGTATGATGTCTAATATAATAATATATGAGACTCAGGACACATTTTACTGCAGAACAAGTACTTTTACTTTTGATTCTTTAAGTACATTTTGCTCATAATACTTCAATACTTCCACTTTGACTATTTTTACTTTTAATTAACAGTATTTTTGGTCATAATTGGGTCATTTCTGGTCATTTCTGGGGATCATGGGAGTTGCATTGCAGTCAGCTTCTCCCTGTTAGGATTCCTTCAGGTTCATGGTTCAGGACCCGGACCCAGGACGTCCGATGACTAAAATCCTTCATCGGTTCAACAATCTAGAGGTCAAAAAGCACCAAGATCTAAAAACAGTGGGGATGGTAAAAAATGTGGCTGCACACGGATGTAACAGTCAACGATATGACAGCTTCTGGCACCGTTACCTGTTATACCTTGGAAATTGTTAATTTTGTGTTAAAGACACAACCTCAGTTTAAATGTTTATAACATTTAAATGCAGAAATGTTACATAATGTAGTTTTTAAGTCTAAATGTTAGCAGGTGGTTGACACATAGAATACAATAACTGAGATGTCAGGGAGGGCAGAGGGATTACTCAGGCGACTATCAGCGGTGTCATGACAGGTCTGCCTTTTACCCATGATCCTCCTCTCCACCACTGCATGCTCGGACCCCGGCTCTTATATTTTCTGCCCACTCAGCTCGCCACGTGAGGAGTAATTACAGCCGCCGTCTGCCCGCCCAGAGGCCAGTAATCCTACAGGGAACAAATCCCACCCGCCCTGCCCACGAGCACCGAGCAACCCCCCCCCCTCTGCTGGGTCGGTTCCAGACAGATGTTGAACTTCACAGCTGGATGGTGGACACGTCTTTGATCAGCGATGGTATCAGCGTTGCCACGAGCAACATCTGGCTGATGCGCTGGATGCTGTTTGTCTAATTAACAGAACAATGACACAGAGTAGATTGCTGGAGGAGAAATATGAGGCAGTGTTTGTACTTTCACTAAAGTTATTACACACAAATAAATAATAATAATCACAATCTGTTGCCATGAAGTTGAAAGAACACTAAAATATTACACACTGACAGTGAAGTTTACCCTTTTAAATGATCCAGTTTGGAGGATTTAGTGGCGTCAGGTGATGGATTCAACCCTGAATCAGAATAAATTCTGTTACACAAATGTATAAAGTTTTATGAACATAAAGACTTTTTTATTCACTTTATTAAAAATCACTAAATATCTTTAAATATAAAATATAACTTATTCTTTAGCTGGATCAATTCTCTGTAGTCCAGCTTGTCATCATCATCTTCATCTTCATCTACCATCATCCAAATATCATGCCTCATCTTCATCTTCCATCCTTCATCTTCGATCTTGTATTACCATTAACATATTCATCATCTTCAATCTTTATCCTCCATCACATCAGTCATTCTGCCCAGTCAGAATCCCAGCCTCTGATTTGGGTTTGAGAGCTGATTGTTATAAGTATAAATTATAATTCTATATAATGATGTCAGGAGTTAATTTAGAGAGTAAAATAAAGATTGTAGCAGCAGGTTTAAAGAGAAACGCAAATAAATATAAATAAAATAATTTGTGTATTTTATAAATATAATATCTAATAATGAAATATGTATTTGCCATGTTTACTTTAACATAAAAAATACTTAATACGAAATACTGAATCTAATGGAATAATTAACAACAACAACATACAAATCTAATTACTATCAGCAATTAATATAAGTAAGGAAATACATTCAGAAGTTGTTTTTTACACTGCAGTATATCATATTGATTGTAGTATTATCCAACAGGTCTCTGTGTGTGAGTGTCGTGACTGTGTGTGTGTGTGTGTGTGTGTGTGAGTGGTGTGTGTGGTGTGTGTGTGTTGGTGTGAGTGTGTGTGTGTGTGTGTTGTGTGAGTGTGCGTGTGAGTGTGTGGTTGTGTGAGTGAAGTGAGTGTGTGTGTGTGTGTGTGTGTGAGTGAGTGTGTGTGTGAGTGAGTGTGTGTGTGTGTTGTGTGCTGTCAGCCTCCCTTGACATTAATCCTCATTGAAATATTGCCAGGCGAGAGAGAAAATCACTTGAAAAGGTTTTGTTTTTGATTAAATAGTATACGGATGATTAGGCAGGGTTTATCCCGAACCTTCCACAGTATGGGAAAAGGCCTGCAGGGTGAGGAAGGTCAGTCATCACTAACACTGATGATCTGCTGTTTTTCCACTGGAATTCATATCATTCAATCAGGAAGATGATGAAAAAAATCTCAGCCGCAGTGCTGAAATACTCTGTAAAAGTTCTGTATGAATAAACTGTATTTATTATTTTCAGTATTATTAATAAATTAAAATACATGATTCACAGTTTTTTCTGAAAGACTGTAAAATGTGGTTGGAAGCTCTGGAAAAAGCTAGTAAGTGGACCCTTAGCGATATGCAATCACGTAATATTTTTAATTAAGACAGAATGACAATAAACATCCAATAATAAAATAAATATATAACACTGTAATAAAAGAATTTTACAATACAGATAAAGCCAAGATTAATCCTGATTCTAGTATAATATTAACATATATATATATATAATACTATAGACAACACATATTACCACAACATGTAACTGCAAATCAAATTAATAAAATAGATTTAAAAGTTAAATTAATTATTATTAATATATCAAAAGATACATAACATACATATAAATAATATA
>NW_023339729.1:24400970-24401159 GCF_004916995.1 Morone saxatilis | reverse complement strand
ACACGCACACACGCACACACAAATATCTCCACAATGTTAAAAACTTGACATCTTGTGTTTGAAACTCTCAAAGGGAAAAAAGGGACTGGAGCACATCTGACTGACTGGACAAACACACAATGTAAACACACATATATAGTCGACTCAGAACAGTCGTCACTGGATAATTAGTTGAACAGGATTTCATAT
>NW_023339729.1:24399063-24400942 GCF_004916995.1 Morone saxatilis | reverse complement strand
AATCCAATACAAATACTAATTACCTGTTAAGAATAATGTTGCCAGTAGCCCAAGTGTCTCAATATTAAAGTAATGTGGCGACATAACGTTGCCTTTGGGGACTTACTCTCGCTAAAAATGTGAATAAAGACAAGAGAAAAGTAATATCAATGAGAAGTATTGATCTATAAACATTAAAAATGTGTAGCTCTGCGCTCTCCCTCTCTCTCTCTCTCCCCCTTTCCTGTCACTCTTCAGCTGTCACAATAAATTAAAGGTTTATTAATAAGAAGATTATTTATTGTTTGTTAGGATTGTTGTTGAATCCTGAATGGATCCAAAGATTTCAGGGGTTTGATTCCTGGCTCCTGTGCCACCAGCTTGGTCACCTGTTCCAGCTGCTCCGTGGTGTTAATGGGTGGGTGGGAAGCCAGCAAGGGATCTTCGGGCCTCCACAAGTCAACAGAAGACACAGAACTATAATAAAACGAAATAAATAACATGAATCGGACATAATAACGTAACATAACCATTCAATTAATTCTCTATGAAGGAAAATCTTAAAGTAAAAAGAGAACTGGACACAAAACAACGTCTACACAAAGAGCTAAAATACTAAAATAAAGTAGTTTCTTCATTTATATACTTCTCAAACAGCATCCAGGATGTTATATAATATAGCTCAGTGGATTATTATTTAAGATATCAACTTTAAAGAGCCGATCACAAACTACATTCACAGAGCCTTTGCTCTCTGAAGATCAACCTCGTCCTGAGTTAAAAAACAACCAAAGAACTGATAGAACAATGGCCAAGAGTCAGGGAGAAGAAAACACTGAATCTGTCAATAAATAAGCATTTTAAGTATTTAAATACATAATAAAGGTCTTAAAAATATCAATCAATATTCACAGGAAAATCTCTGCTAGAACTAATAAATTCCTAATTTTACACAAACTTCCTGCAGTTGTTTTCACTATTTGTGTTAATTGTGCAGTTGATCGGTTGTTCTGCACTATAGATACAGTGATAGAGATAATGTTATTATTTGCCACACATCATTTCAAAAGAGAGACTTGTTCAAACCTGTAAACTGTTTAAATTTAGTGTGAAAATTTCACTTCATTTAAAACTCATGTGGCTGCTCGCTGCTTCAGTCAGGACAGAGTTGTGTATGTATTTTATATTTGTAATCATTTAAGATTAATCTGAGCTCCCCTACTTTCAACAGATGGAATAACTGGGCAGATGGATTATCGCTGGAGCAGTTTTCAGTCTGAGTAATCATAAAATAAACCCAACAACAACAACCCAGTTCGATTACACCGAGGTCGAAGATAAACTCTCTCCTGTGACACTGCAGACAGCAGCAGTGAAGATTAGCCTTTCTGGGTCGAGCTGTTTTTTTTTTTAATCTACAATTAATATATCAAGTATTAATCGATTGGAAAACACAAAAAATTAAATATGGTGAGTGATGTGTTCAGGGACACCCATATCCACATACACTTGAGTACTTTTGGTTACAGTTCCAGTGATGGAAAAGCTTAATTCTGCACAATTAATTCACAGTTATTAGACTGTGAAGCACAAACACAGTTAATTACTATGGATTCGTTGCAGTGTGTGTACGAAGAATAATAAGAAAAAGTAAAATAACAACTGTAATAATAAAGTTAAATGGTTAAAAAAGGATGTAGAGCGGGTCGTCCACCAATCAGAAGGTTGGCGGTTCGATCCCCGGCTCCTCCTGCTGCTGCAAGATACTGAATCCCAAATGTGCATCAGTGTATGAATTCATACAAGTACAGCCCCACATATCTGTGTAATGGATGACTGTATGGAGGGTTTTCTCTCTCTGTAGCCCGCTGATGAAGAATATTCACACACACACACACAC
>NW_023339729.1:24398829-24398980 GCF_004916995.1 Morone saxatilis | reverse complement strand
GTAACAGCTGTGTAATTTGACAGTCAGTGTGTTTCTTCCTTAAGTTTGTTCCACGTGCCTCTGAGACTAGATCTGAAGTGGAGCCCCGCCTTTTTCTGTCACCGAGCTTCACTGGCACACAAACTGGATCCACACACACACACATACACAC
>NW_023339729.1:24392663-24398772 GCF_004916995.1 Morone saxatilis | reverse complement strand
CGAAATTTGCTTCATCAGGGGCTACAGAGAGAGAAAACCCTCCACACACACACACACACACATACACACACACTAACACACACACACACACACACACACACACACACACTAACACACACACTAACACACACTAACACACACTGTATGATATAGGGCAGCTGCATGGCTCTAAATCCCCATCATTGGCCTGAATCCTGTTGCTCTGCTGCATGTGTCAGCATGTGAGCAGCTGCTTAACTCGTGGCCCCTCCCATCAGGCAACCACCTCTGGGCACCAAATCACCCTCAACTCTCAACAACCTCCCTCCCCATCCTCCCCCCTCCCGTGACCAACGACCATCCCCTCCCTTGTTCTCTGCTCTGTTTACACCACTGTGGCCAACAACAACTGGATCCTTTAGTTGATCACCATCTATTTACTCTACAAACACACATTTGTCCATCCGTCCATCCCTTCAGCATCATGCGGGTGCTACTGGAGAGCAGCTGGATGAGGTTTGGACCAGCAGGCAGAGGGTCCTACGACTGGGTGACAGGATCACCTTCGACACAGGACAAGCAGGTGTGTTTGTGAGTTCATGTCCCTTTCACCTTCACAGTGTAATTATGCTTGTTTCAGGGATTCATTGAAGCTAAAGTTTAAACACTCTCAGTTGCAGCCTTAAATCAAATGGAAATAGTCAACTTGTCTTCTGCATCATTTAGACACATTCTGCCAGAATTCAGCCTCAAATATCTGATATCTGAGAGTTTGGTGTCTCGAAAACAACCTAAAGTAATGCTCAACCATGACGCGTATTTAAAATACTGCTGTCAGTGTCCAACTTTTACATTTTAAGATGGATTTTAACTGGGATCATTTGAAGTTAGGACCGTTTTTAAAAGAGGGAACGTAGTCAAAGGTGAAGTTTTTAATGCTGTTTTTCTTAATGTTTGTGCTTTGTGTTGTTTACATGTTTTCCTGTTAAGTCCAGACACTACAGGTGAATAGTTTAACAGTTAATGTTAACTTTTGGTGAATTGTACAGACGAGTATAGATGAAATAGACGAGAAGTGTATTAGAATAAAACAACAATGTTATTCAGACATTAGGCTACAAAGGCTGTGTGGTATGTGGAAAATTTTTTTGTGAGAGGGTTGAGCTTCAGTAGATAATAAACAGATAAATCTTAAATAAATTAGTAAATATATAAATACATTACAAAATAAAATAATTACAAATTGATTACAAATTAATAACAGAAAGATACATTTAGCACATGTTCCTAATACACATTTATGAAGCTGCTCTTATTTCGTTTTATTTTGGAGTCTAAAGATTTATATACTATTGCATTATTTTTTCTATATTTTCTTTATTTATCAACTTAAATCGGCCTCTAGTTTCTTGTAACTGCACAAAGGAAAACTGTTCATTGTCTGTTTTTTAATTGTGCCACATTATGAGTTATTAGAGAAAAATGCTCAATGCTAAAACCAAAAGTAAAATGTAGCAGGCTTGAGAAATGGACTCGGTATTTCTGTCTGTGTTTCCTCCTTTAAGCTTCATAAAGTCTCAGACTTTTTGGGGATAGTCACACTTTGTGCTGAGGGCAGATGAGTCACACTCAGACGAATTGAGAATTAAAAGCTGCAGGGGACCAGAGTCTGCAGGGTGCTGCTGGTTCATCCAGGCAGCATTAACTAATTGCTAGAAAAACTGAGGCAGGGGGAATCTGGGACACTCTGAGTGGATGTAAGCAGCACCGCCACATGTCCTCTCACAGCTGGAAGGGGTGCAGGATCACCCTTCTTGTCTGGATCAAACACACACTTGTAATGCACAATAAGCAGCGGCAGAGTCACAGCTGCTCATTCTCACTCTGGATCTGCAGCACATTCATTTTAANNATCTGCGATAAAAAGCAGAATGAAATGGGAGAGAATTATGTTTTAGGCATTCGTTGTAAATCACTGATGCAACCTGATGAATGATGAACTGTCTCCATAGCGATCTCATGCTCTCACAGCTGAATGTGTGATATTAAAATCTTGAAAAGGTTGAAATTAACCTTTAATTAAAGGAAAATTAAAGGAGTCTTTTATTTATCGCTGTACTTAAATTTATTTGTATTTTATGTAACTTCACTACATCTCAGAGGTAAATATTGTACTTTTCAAACAGCTTTAGTTAAAGATTACAATTTTCATGCCTTTCCTGTCTAGTGGAAACCACGAGTCTCCATGAAAAGTTCAAAAAGATTCTTGATTAAGCAGCTTTTACCAGTAATATTAAGTAGTAATATTTACTGGGTATTTTTTGTTTTCACAGTATGCAGTTATTTTAACTTTTTTTACTACTTTTTTCTAAACAAAGAAATAAAACTCAAAAGTCAGTGTCACTTAAAATTACTAAAGCTACTTGATAAAGAATGTCTTTGGCTGTGCTTCACTTCTGGGTTCAAACTGTTCAATTAAACACACATCTGATGAAGCAATGTGCAAAACTCGTAGTTTTTTGCTCCTTTTTGTTTTGTTTTTAATGTAATAAATCAGTGTCAGTCCTCTCCTGCTATAGGCTGGAATATATTTTTGTTCTCTATTCCTTTACGGGTTGAGATATGTTATGATAATCTTATAGAATTTGATGCATTGCTGTAGATTAGAAGCTGTTGTAAAGGAAATAAAAAGTTTAAGAACCATTAGCTCAACACCAAATATGCAAATAAAGACAAGAACTGTAATCTGATTAAGTTTTTTTTTCTGTAACTGTAATGGATTACAGTAACCTTGTTTTTGTATCCTGACTTTAACTCAGTTATATTTAATATGTTACTCCCCAAGCCCGATGATAATTTATATAATCCAATATAGCTGTATGATTCAGAAAGGGGCCATTCTGCTTGATGAGTTCTTTTACTTTTGGTAGTTTAAGTATGTTTTGATGCTAATACTTTTGTACCTTTACTCAAGTATGGTTTTAAATGGAATACTTTTACTTGTAACAGTATTCTTACACTGTAAAGATTAAAGATCTGAATACTTCTCCCATCTCTGACCATAGAGATGCAAATTCCCAATAAAACGACAACTGACTCACAGTTGGGATTTCTGGATCCAGTTGATAATCCCTCCTAAAAACTCTGTTAATAAATAAACTTTATTTATACAGCACATTATCATTGCACCTTACATAACTGGAAGCAGCTGGGGCAAATAATTTAAACAGTTAAAAGCTACAGATTAATTGAATAAAATAGCCATTTCTAATACATGATAAGAACAATAACCCTAATATAATACGAGACATTAAACAGCGCGCTCGAATAAATAAAAAGGCTCTTAGAAATGTTTCAAAAGTGATTTAAAATGTGTCCCTGATTCAGGAAGCCTTAGACCATCAGGGATGAAGTTTCATCTGTTGTCAGCAAAGAACTTGATCTTATTAAATGAAGTCTCCCTTGTCGTTTTCCAGGGCTACAACTGGAATGAGTTGGAGCTGGGAGAGGACAGGAAGTCGGAGCTGGTGGTCTACGTTGTCCTCCCGGTCGTCTCCGTCCTCCTGCTGGCTCTCCTGGTCGGTTTGATCTACCGCCGGTGTTCCCGCAGCAAACTGAGCCTGGCCAGCATCATCGCTCTGGACCTCCAGGACGCAGAGAGCAGTGCCGAGTTCCTCTCCTCCCTCACCAGGAACGCAGAGCGCCACACCAGCACCAGCTCTGATGGATCGGACGGGGTCTTCGTCATGGTCTACCTGCCCCCGCCCTACGAGGAAACGCTCACCAAGATCACCCGGGCCGCCAGCCTCTCCAGCTCCAAAGACACGGAGTCGATTAAGATAGAAGATCTGGAGGCCAAGCTGTGTCCGGAGCTCAAATCCAGTGGCCGTTACGTGTGATAAAGCATTAATGCTGCAGTGTAAATAGACATTATCAGTCCAATATTTGCTGTTTTTATAACGTTGTTGTCTGTAAATTATACTTATGTAATTGCCACTCAACTCTGCAGCTTTTTAGCCTCTTTTAGCTCATAGTTTTGGTTTTACAGTACACTTCCTGTATGGTTCAGTGCTCTCATCAAGCTCACTTCAGCTGTTTTCATCAACCACTCTCTGGTAAACTTTATGAAACACAAACAGCCACAGTTAAGAGACTAGCCGGCGAAGAAAGTGGAACATCTAGCAGCTAAAGAGCCAAAGAGCTAAAGACGAGTCAATGCTGGACTCATCAGGGGGACACAAACACAAACTCGCAATAGGATGATAATGTTGCTCTGTATCTGTCTGCTGGATGTGTAAAACAGGCAATTGTTTGTGTGTTGGCTTGTTTTGGAGTTCTTCTTCCAAAAATCAATAAATGCAGTTTTAAAGGAGTCGCGTGTAGCATTTTATCATCATTTAAAGGTCCAGTGTGTAACATTTAGGAAGATCTCTTGATAGAAGTGTAATATAATATTCATAGGTAAGTTTTGATTAGTGTAAAATCTGTTTTTGTTACCTGAGAATGAGACAATTATTTATCTTTGGTTCTTGAAGCGGTTCAGTTTTTTTCCCCAACTTTAAAGACACGACTCCAAAGGTATAGCGAGGCCCTGCTGACTCAACCATACATTCAAACATTAAACATTTAAAGCCTTTCAATCATCTTTATTGACGTTTTTTTCCCTCACAATGCTGCAGGGCAGATAAAAAATTTGGATTATAGACACAAAAACTCAACTCGCAAGTGCAACATGCTTCACTTTATTATAGTGATAAATCAGTATGCACTTCCTTCCAGTGTGCAATCGGCGAAGTAGTCAGAGGTGTTTACATCCCTGCACTCTTCCTGGTAGATGAGCCTGATCCTGCAAACGACCAGAAGAGATCAAAATGAGGCGTTCAAATGTTGTTGTTGTTTTATTTTAATTATTAGTCAATATTGGATTGTTCATCATTCATTTCATTTTAAAAGCTGATTACCAAAAAGCAGCACATGCAACTTAAAGACTCCATTTTCAAAGACAGAGAGAGATATAACTTACATTTGTGTTAACGCCTTGAAGTGGGGCGCTCCGAAACCGTTGTCACTGTGAAAATATTCAGAATAAATAAATATTTGAACCACTCAGGGCAAACAAACTCTCTCTCAGTCTGTCAGACTTTAGAGCTGCAATCGATTACTTGTCAACCCTTAAATTATTCACTAACTATTCTGATAAATGAAGTTTTATAACTAGGTTTGGGAACAAAGACCACGCCTTGCACCGGTCTCATTTCCAGTCAAAACCTTCACTCCCTTCTTGAATTCCACATCCCTACCCCCCAAACCCTTTCTTTTTCTTCCCCTCTCTCTTATCCACTGGAACCACCGGGGCTCTCGAGAAGAGAAAAGAAAAGTCGGTTCCCTCAATCAGAGTTGGAGAACTCCATCCATCCATCCGTTCATCCACCTGTCCATGAACCCATTTTTCTTCCATCCCTTCATCCCTCAACCCTTTCCCAATCCATTCATCCCTCCTACAGTACAACACATTGGTTCACATCTACTATGATGTGCAATAAACCTTTCTAATTCTGTACGTTCACTGGCATGGTCTTTGTTAGTGAGTTGTTTTAAGTCGTCGTATCCAAATTCTCATATTTCTCAAAAGTTAATATTTCTTTTCTTTAGTTCTTCAGTTCTTATATGACAGTGAACTGAATATATTTGGGTTGTGGACAAAACAACGATAAAGTCAACATAAATCATCACATACAATAAATGTTGAATGAACTTACACAAGATAGGTGAAGATCTTCAACACGCAGCTGATGTCGTCCTGTATGTTGTCATCAGTCAACTCTGGAAAGGAAACAAGTTGGCTGATTGAAGGTGAAGATGAAAATGTTTTAAAGTCCAGATGTAATGAAAAAAATGCAAAGAAAAAAACTCAATTTCTCTGTATTTTTATCTTCTAAATTATTTTTTTCTTCGGGTAAAACAAAATATGACGCACGCTTACGTAAGCATGAACCAACCACTTTCAACCAATACTATAATCCCCTCGTCAATCAATCTTCAACTTTTAGCAACACAGAGTGAAAATTCACTGGTTACTGGATAAAAACACAATGTTATCAGTGATTTGGGTGAAACTGTGTCACATTTT
>NW_023339729.1:24385219-24392563 GCF_004916995.1 Morone saxatilis | reverse complement strand
AAACGGTAATTTGCCTCCAAAGTCTACTGAGCACATAAATGTCCCGGCATGGATGAACCCAGTGGTTTTTAGGCACTATGAGCTTTTAGTTCCAACCTCTAAGACATACATTGAAGTCTTTTAAACCTTTAAAATAAGAATTCAGTTGGCAGACCCAAAACAACATATGAATGCACAACAACCGATCGGAGGTCCAGGTGATTGTACTGCGGCTCCGACCAGGACTCTGAACATTAGTCAGTACATTTGTTTTAATGTAAACCGTCAACGTTACATCACAAGTTATTATCCTGTGTTCTGAACACTTGTGACGTTATTCTGACTACTGGTTGTCACACATTCAGAATCTCAATGTTTCATTTCACAGGCAGCTACATAGTTAAATTAATATCATAATTTAGTCGAGCTCAGACCTTGTATAGGTCTCACTGTTGCTAATGTAAAAGTTACAACCAGTACTTACTCTTGGCCACTAACTTGTCCACAGTCAGTCCTCTCTGCCTCGCCTTCTCCGGCAGCTGCTCGATCGCTGTCATTAGATCTTCCTTCAGTTCACATTTGGGCACAATTCGCCCTTCAGACAGACTGCAGCTCAGCGCTGCCAAGAGAAAAACCACAAGTATCTTCATCTTGACTCCAGCTCTCTGAAAACATACAGGGGTGATATGTAATATGTTAGTGTCTTGGCAGAGCCATCGCTGGCGAATCCAGAGAACATCTTTTGTCCTCCTCAGATAAAGACCACTCCTTGGTTCTTAGAAGCAAGGGTCCTGAAGAGCACGGTGGCTGCCAAATCTCCGCTTCAGGTTTCTGAGCTGTAAAGAAAAATATTGTCTGTACCTGAAAATATATTTTTCTTCAGTTACAAGGTTACACCTTCATCCTGTTGAAAAGACCTGGCCACGAGACTAAAAACAGATACGGCGAAACAGTTTATCTTCTCACGTCATCATAAGACATTTATTATTTCAGAGGATCGGGTGTCAGCCCCGGCAGTGTGACAGTGAATACAGAGTGTGTGCTGAATACGAGCCTTGTTCGTTTCCTGAGCACAGATATCATGTTAAGTGCAACAAAAGAAAGGACAATGCCAAGAGCAGCAAAACAGAAACATGGAAGATGAGCAGAAGAAGACACAGTTTTAGTGAATACGTTTTCCATGAAATGTCTTTTTTACTTTAATACTAAATACTAAAAATAATAAAATCCCCACCCATCTAGAGTTCCAGGCTAATAAATCAAACATTGGACTTATGTAAAGGTCAGCTTTTGATGCAATGAAAGTCAGAGAAAGAGCTGTTGTGAGAAACTTTCCACTTTCAGCAGATGAATGTGAAAACCCTGCTGAAAGTGGAAAGTTTCTCATTGAAAATCTGATTTTTAAAGGGGCTTACGAGGAAGTTTGGAAGTCAACCCAGGTGCATTATGCATCTTATACATTATATCTTAAACCTGAAGCCTCCAGAGAAGAGAAAGGGCCTTTACATTGAAGTAGCAGACAACTTGTGTCCAGCAGGAAAACTTTAGAAATTAACAAAAAATGCATATTCATAGAGTCTGTCATTTTTAATGAGGTAGAAGGAGTACATACCTTTTTAAGGACTAATGTGGAAATTAGACATTATTGTTCCAGGACAACTATTTGTATATGTAGTTAGATCTCACAGTATTTTGTTTGTGATGCTAAACCAAAGCGCTAAGTTCCAGTGTTGAATCCTGGATGAACACACAAACGCATAAAAAGGAGCACACACAGATTTCCAGGTCAAAGCTGACTGATCTGTTTCAGAGCATCTCATGCGCCATGAGACAGAAATGTTAACATGTTTATCTGACATGGACAAAATATCTGTCTGGAGGGGACAAGATTTTTTGTAAAACTTCATGTCACCAGCAGGTCTTCTCGGGTTCTCTGATCAGGGATTGTTGTTGTGTTTCTTGCTCCAGGGTGGAAACTAAAGGAGCTTTGATCCAGAAAAAAACATCAATCTGGTTTTATTGCTATGAAGTTTCGTACAAATAATAATGGTCCCAAAAAGATTAACAGAGTAATTGTGATCCTCTCACTCGCCGTCTAGCGCCACCAACAGATCAGATCAGACCACATGGGCCAGCCATCACTCCCCATGTGCACCCATGACACTTTCTCCGGTTCTTTTCCTTTCTTGGACCACTTTTGATAGGTACTGACATCTGCAGACCGGGAACACCCCACAAGAGCTGCAGTTTTGGACATGTTCTGACCCAGTCGTCACATCACAATGTGGCTCAGATCCTCACACTGCCCATTTTTCCTGCTTCTAACAAATCAAAATGACTAAATGGTCACTTGCTGCCTGACATATGCATCCCACTGACAGGAGCCCTGAATCAGTGTTATTCACTGTTAGTGGTCATAGTGTATCTGCATTGAGTGATGATTTTGGAGTCTAAACTGTTGTCCTGCTGCAAAAAACATTTAAAACGTGAGTTGTCTCTTTATATTTCTTTTAATTGTATTTTATTGATAAATTCACCATGTTTGCTCTCTCTCTCTCTCTCTCTCTCTCTCTCTCTCTCTCTCACACACACACAATGGCTGCTTTTCATTATTCTAACATATCTCCTTGTTTGCCTCACTCGCTTCCTTTTCCTCACGGCTCCTCCAGAAGCTTTCTCTTCTCCTCCAGGTGCATTTAAGGAATTGGAAGATCCGGTGGATAGGGGGGAGGATTCCAGGTCCCCCGGAGGAGAGAGGACGCGAGGAAGCATAAGTTAGTATAATGAAAAGCACCCACTGTGACTGCTCTCGGAGCAGGCCTCCCCCTCCTGCAGCCTGGTGGGTGGAGTCGGGTCAACAGGGAGATTCAACTCACCTGGTTCTGCTGGCCAGACTGTATATAAAGCTGGAGGCAGTCTTCCTCTCTTCCCTGTCTTCATCCCTGTTTGGTTTTCATTTTCTCACCTTCATTTCTTTCTTAGTTCTGTTAAATAAACGTATTTTTAGTTACAACTTGTGTCAACATTACCAACAATATGTGGTTTATTACCGCTTCGTATTGAAACAGGAAGAAGCAGAGGTGTGACCGAAGATGAAATATGAGAACGAAGTTAATTTCATTTTTCCTTTTATATCTTGAGTTACGACAAATGTAAGTTTACGTCCCTCATTTAGATTTGATGAAATACTTAAAATGGAGCTTTGATGGAACCTGTTTGATAATGTTTTGCGTTTTCTGAATGATCTTTTTAAAGCGTGGGACAGGAGGAGCAACATATGACAGATAAAGTCCTCAGATTGTATCCAGATTGTAGATTGAGAAATGCACCGTGGATAGTGATAATGTGGACTTTTTGTGTTGTTTGGATTTGTGTGTTGTGTTTTGTGGGGTGTGTTGGCATGTTTGTTGTATTTGTGTGTTATCTGTTGGAAGGTCATTTGTGTTTGTTTGTTTGTTTGACTGTTGTTTGTGTCTTTTGATTGTTAGATGGCGGAGGTTTGTTTTGTTGTTAGTTAATGTGTCTGAATAACCCCATGAGAGCTGGGACTTACATATAATAATAAAATAAAGCAGCTAAATTATTGTTTAGAAAATTCTCAGAAACTGTTGAAATTTCTATCTGGGCAACGTTTCTCTTAAATTTGAAATTAATGGTCTTATTTTGAAAAAGAAAAAATCATGGAATTGTATTATTTTTCCCTAAATACATTAGAAAATAGCAATTCATTATCATTCGTAATCATTCATCGTTTTCCAGAATCTTGAGATGTGCTTGCCCATTTAAACACACTTAACTAGTTTTACAACTCAAATGAGACTTTAAACTGATTATTCAACCTAAGTTCAGTTAAATAAACTTTACATTTTTAAGCTGAGCCAAAATGATTTACAGTGAAATCCCACTGTTATTTCTGTTGTAATAATATTAATAATATGTAAGTATAGCCAATAATGGATATAGTTCCAGTGTGAGACGTGTTGTAAATGTGCAGCTGCTCTATAGCGCCTTCCAGAGGGCATGAAGAGGATCAGACACAGTTTGTCTGACTTTCTTGTTTAAACTACGTTTTGTAAATGAATCCCAGTTGTTTCTGCTCTTTCCCAGTAATCTTACTGGCTGTATTTTGTCTGTTTTTGTCCTTAGCCCCCCAGGTTCCTGTAAAATGTACACATATTAAAAGTTAAAACCTTTTCAAAGACTTTGATAAACAAAATATTCTTGTTTGTATCGTATGAATCCAGTTTTCTGACCAGATACAGACGCTGCATTGCTCTTTTAAAAATGTGCCCTGTGTTGGCTGTAACAGTCTCACAATAACTATCTGTTGTCTCACTTTTATTAATAAAAAGGACACGGTCTTCACACAGTGTAGTGAGCTCACCAATATGGTGGAAATATGAAGACTGTTTAACTGTTGTCACCAGGTCATCAGCATATTTATACAGTTGAAAAAGGTGAAAGCGCAAAACCTCTTGTATCAGCGGTAAAAGCACCACTGCACCTTAATCCACTGTTTAATGTGGAGTAAAGTATATTTCTGCATTCAGTTAAAATCTATAGATTAAATGTTCAGTGTCTCCAGCGCCTCGGACCTTTAACGAGACGTTGAAAGATGAGTAACTGTTTCCTTTTTCTATACATGTACATAAAATGCTGGTCAGTGCAACCTGTCTAAAATCAGTGAAAAATTGTGTTTTAGTGTAGAATCATTTTAGGTTTGAGACAAGTATATTAATGCCATTATTACTGAGAGAGCCATGTGGCCCATTCTATTACTGTATGTAATCAGAACTAGTAGTTTGATCAGAGAAGATTTAAGTTTGATTATAGAAAAAAAATACATGATGTCAAACACATACCACAGAGGAAACATGTTTATTGAAGGATTACAGATTGCAGAAGACTTTTCTTATCAGGAAATGAACAAGATTCAAGCTTTTCTTAATATCATCAAAACTATTCAAAGTACTGACATACACTTCCAGTTTTAACTTCAAGTTCTGGTGTTTTTCGGAGGAAAAACAAAAGAACACCCACAAACCAAAAAAGCAATAAAATAGCTTAACTAAAAGAACAAATGTTTGGGAGAGAACTGTGGTTGAAAGGTCACACTGGAGGTGATGTTGATGAAGATGTCGTTGTTGGCGTTACATCCTGCTGCTCATTCACATTCGGCAAAGAAATTTGCAGTGTGGAAACACTTGCGAGGGGCGCCGCGAAGTACGGCCCTGATTTAATGAAAAAAGAAAAAAAAATTAAGTGAAAACAATTATTAGTTTGTCAATAAGCAGCATATGCATATCGATTATATATTGTGTGTTAGTATGTTCCCCTGTTGGATAGAGTCCTCACATACATGTATATACAGTATATTATTGACTGTGACTTCACTTTTTTTTAACCAGGTAAGTCTGATTTGAGGTCAGGACAATACTGTTTATATACCAAGTTAAACCTAATGCAGTCCTGCAACAAATCCTCTGCCCTAATGGAGTTTATAATGTTCAGTTTGTGTTAAAATTGTTTTACATAAGGGTTTAAACTTTAGGATAATTTTGGAGGAGCTTCTAAAATGCCTGCTCTCGTTAGTCATGAGGAAGTGGGGTCACTTTCTTAACCCTTCATCCAGAGAAGCTTCTGCACATCACATGTTTCGTAAAATTTTAAATTCGTACATTTTAATTCACGTAAAGCCATTTAAATTTTGGACATTTTTGCAACCTAAACGTGAGGCTATAACACTGTATATTGACCAGTAACAGCTAAGCTAACTGTGATGTTAATCATGATAACCCTGTTCATATATTAACACCTGCCAAGCACCAAATAAACCACCACTTCTGAGTGGTACTCAATACTATATTATAGTTATACTATAAGTCTTAAAAAAAATAACTAAAAATAACTTTGCACAAAGTATCACTTTAACTTTGCTGTATAGAAACTTACCACAAGTAATTGGTCTTCACAAAGCATTCAACGTCGTCGGTTATGTCGTCGTTGGTGAAGGCTTCAGGGGGGGAAAAAAAGAGCAGTTATTAATATGCAAAATATCTCATTTAAATAATAAGCAGCGATTACTCGTCTCTCTGTATGTCTCTGGCTCAAAGACTCACCATCGCAGCTTGTACCGCACACGTTTTTGGACCAGCGATAACCGGAATTACAGAAGTAGCTGTCAGTCAGCTGGAAGAGCCCGTAATATCCGAGGGACCAAGGCCTCAAGTTCTTTTTGGGCTTCCAGCGACGCACGGATCGTTTGTTACGTTTCCTGTCTTCCTTCTGCTCATCGCTCTCAACCTCGTTGCTCACTTCGTCTTCGTCTTCGTCTTCGTCTTCCATCTTGTTGTCATCGTTCTCCATCTCCTCCTCATCAAACTTGTTTTCTTCCTCTTGCAACATGTCCTCAAAGCTCACGTCCTCTTCTGACGCATCAGCCTCTCGCTTCCGTCTCATGCTGCCTCCCGCCGTCGTACTGGTCATTGGTCCGGTAGTCACTGATACAATGGTTGTTGCTTCAGTGGTCGTTGGTTCTTGGGTGTTTGGTTCTTGGGTTGTTGGTTCTTGGGTTGTTGGTTCTTGGGTTGTTGGTTCTTGGGTGGGTGGTTCTTGGGTGGTTGGTTCTTGGGTGGTTGGTTCTTGGGTCGTTTGTTCTTGGGTTGTTGGTATGGTTGTCACTGCCACCGTTGTTGGCTTGGCTGTTGTGGTTATGCGTTTGCCCAACACCCTGACCAGGGCGGTGTTCAGACGGGAGCTCCGTTCCACCTGACAGATAACTGCGGTAAACCAGTCATGCGAGCAGATAGCAGGAAGCAAACAAGAAGATAAGCAGAGAAAACTGAGGGTGAGAGTCAATACATTTTCTTCCTTTAACAACCACATGTATGTATATTAATACTTTTATTTTTATCAGATTATGAGACGTCTAGCAACTCTTTTTTCTAGTTGTTTTGCAGCTCAAATAAGATGCATCAGTTCTCTTACAGTAAAACTCAGTCAATAACAAAAGTAAAAACCAAATAAGCAAACTGTATTATTTTTGCATTTGCTCTTTCTTTGTCTGCTCTGACAGCTGAGTCATGTGTGCTGGTGACTTTGGACGTCACAACTTGACTTTTCTAACCCTGAAGATGCCTAACACGCCCCGTTTATCAACCTCACCTATGGCCAGGATTCTTTCCCTGAACCTCTCAAGTCTTCTGGGCAGGATGAGCGCCTCCCCCAGCTTATCTCTCAGCTCACATCTGGAGACGGTCCGGCTCTCAGACAGGCTGGGCACCAGAACCGCCACAGCCAACACCACCAGCAGCCCCAACTTCATGTCAACACCTTCTGTGGGGAGGAGACTGGTATTAACTGATA
>NW_023339729.1:24373548-24385119 GCF_004916995.1 Morone saxatilis | reverse complement strand
GGAGGAGACTGGTATTAACTGATATTCAGTACTCAGCTCAGAATACAGTGAACAGCATCCTCTAGTGGTGAGAAGAGCTTAAAACACGCTTCTGCTCATGAAAAGTCAGGAGGGGAAAAAATCTAAAGAATGGCTGTTAATGCTTTAGATTATTATCTGTCAGTGGGATCAGATTATTTTTCCTGATTCAAGTACAAGTCAACTCAGAAGAAGGAAGTCTATTTCTTATGTACTTTCTGTTATACTTATCTATACATCCTCATTCATGGCAAGTTTGTGAAGCAAGGGAAAATACACAGACAACAAGAGGAAATATCTTGTCACGTCAACAGATTTTCTTAACAAAATAAGTCCTAAATGTTGAATTTAAGTTTAAAATTACTTCTTAAGGCTTTTACCTTTTTTAGAGAGTGTATCTGCAGAAATGTACCGTATCTTTATGTAAGTAAAAGTACATTTAAAGGTGTGTGTGTGTGTGTACATTAAATGTATCTTTAAGTCTTTTAAAAAGTATATTTTCAGAAGAAATTACTATTTTGAATAAACTGTGTTGTAGTTCAGTTCATCAGATGCTATGTCTAATAATAATTTGACTATATACTATACAAAATCAGATTTGCACCATGCATCATCATGAAGAGTAATGTTAATAAGAGATATCATTGTCCTTTAAATAATACACAAAAAGTTATAAATCACAAGTTGTACACATCATATAGTCAGCAGAGATATATAAGTGAACCTGATATGTATGAACTTTTTGTCCAATGTCTGAAATAGTTTAATTGTTATATTATTTTTTTGTTTCCATTTTTACAAATTGGTGAGTAAAAACAAAATGCCAACAGAACAAGTGATAAAATGAAATATTTACAATTATTGTCATTAAAATATAATAAAACCAGCACTGACAATATGGCAGTAAAATAACGATGAGATAAATTAATGTTTCTTACCAAGTTCTTAAAGAGTTTTCTTTGGTGAGTTTGCTGATGGAAGTTTTCCTCTCTGTGTCTGCTGCCAAAAAGGTGAGTTTATATATCATCAGAGTCCAACATGTGCACCGACCTGTTTGACAAGTTGTCACGTTTTTTTTTTTTACATAATTTCCTTTAAGGAAGGAACAAACTGTCTATGCAGGGATTGCTGTAATCATGGATTGCATTAAAAAAACTAACAAAAAAAACCCAAAACACTGACATCAAAGACTTGTCACCCAACTCCTTAACATGACATTTACAGCTTTCATTGTCTTCCAGATCAAATGACAGCAAACAATACAGCAACACAATCACTATTCAGAGTTCTGAACCGACAGCAGACTTTTGTATGGTGACTGAAGAGGTGAGTATACTTTATTTATGACCCTGTTTTGTCCTGTCCAGCAAACAATGAACACCCTGTGTTATAATCACAGTGACCTGTAAGACTACTCTTTCCTATTAAAGGACCAGTGCGTAGGATTCAGTGGCATCCAGCATTGAAGCTGCAGATTAAAACTAAGTCAACACCACTCGCAAGAAACACGAAAGACCCGATCTAAAGCCAGTGTTTGGTTTGTCCGTTTTGGGCTACCATAGAAACACAGCGGCCTTCATGGAAGGCGACCCGCTGAGTTAAGATATTTAAGGCTCATTCTAATGTAGCTCTTATTATACACGAATGAAAACATACCCATGAGTATTATGTTTAATTTCTGCCAATAGATCCTCTGAATGTTACACACTGGACCTTTAAATTCTGCTGTTTGACTTCAGACTGTGAGGATCATTATTAAATTAACATTAGACACAGAAGAGGTGCAGGTTTTTGTAATCAGTAGTTACCCGCAGACTCTGAGACGACTACATAATTATGCATTTTGCATGAAGTATTCTTTATTCCATCCACTCTTGTAGATTGGACTATGTCATGTCTTTGTCATCCTCAAAGAACATAATGAGTGATGTGCTTTAGGAGGGATTTAGAGGTGGGTATACCCAGTGCCGACTGAAGACAAATACTCCGTAACTCATTTGTTTTTTAATCACATTTACTGTCAGTCCACAGATAGATACAGTGACCCTGAGAGCTCAACGCACACACAAACAGACAAAAGACAAGCAAATGAAGATAAAAATCACGTATGAAGCGTAACAAAACACACACAGACAACACAACCAAATAGGGAAATAAATACAGGAAAAAGATACATTTGCAGCACGTTTCTGTCGTGTGAGTTTGTTTTTGTATTAAATTGCAAACAGCATGCAGTGCAAGTTCAACCTCCCTCTGTAGATAAAAACAGCTCATTCTAAAGGTAACAAAAACACAGC
This sequence comes from Morone saxatilis, assembly GCF_004916995.1. Classification (NCBI taxonomy): domain Eukaryota; kingdom Metazoa; phylum Chordata; class Actinopteri; family Moronidae; genus Morone; species Morone saxatilis. The sequence goes on along the minus strand of NW_023339729.1, from coordinate 24,382,804 downwards.
GATTCTTATTTTCAGGTTATTTTACACGAATAAAACACATACTATTATTAGTATTAGCAGTGGGTTCATGTATTTGATTGTGTTTGAGCCATTGAGTCATTCCTGCTCTCAGATGGACAGGGTGCCACATCCCTTTTGGTTCTGCGTGAAGAACATGCCGACTGACCGGGTCCGAGTGGCACCTATGTTTGCCCACACACACACACACCCACCGACACACACACACACAAAGCCAGACTGCAGTAAGGATCGGGAGAACTGGTTTGTTTGGGTTATATTTTTTTTTGCTGTGTCACTGACCAAACACATTCATGGATAAACACAGTTTTAGTTTCCAGGATGTCTAATCTGAAAAGGAGCACAATGAAAATGGTCTCAAGTTTCAAAAAACCTGTTTAGATGACATAACTTTCCCCTGAAAGAGAAACATGACATTCTCCAAAGGGCAGCTTTCCCTCTCTCTTTCTGTGAGTCTTTTCATTAAGTGGTAAAATGAACAGACGAAGAAGGACTTAAGTATATTCACCCCATAACTAATTTTACTTCTTTGAAAGTAAAATGTATACTTTTACTGTTTTAACATGCAGAAAATATGATAATAATGACAATAAATTAGGATTTTTGCCCTTATTTGTTTATTGAATCTCATTTTTTAAGTTTGTGTACTTACTGCTTGTTGTTTTTCTTCACCTTTATATCTAATTAATCACAGTCATGTATATAATAGGGAACTTAAACCATGTGCCTTTACATACTGTGTCTTTATGTATTTTTAGTTTGGCATGAATTAAATGACTTTTTAACCAACAGTGTACTTTATATGTACAATACTTAAAGTTGCAGTGTGGAACATTTAAGAGGATCTATTGGCAGAAATATAATATTTATAGGTTTTCATCGGTGTATAATCACCTGAATATAGGAATCGTGTTTTTGTTGCCTGAGAATGAGCCTTTTATCCACAGACGTTATAGAAACATAGATACCTCATTCTGAGAGATGTAGACTTCTCTACAAAATCGACTGCTATTCCTTTAATTCTGAACCGATTTTCATTAAATTAGATTTTTTCTTAAAAGCGAGAAATTGAACTTGATACTGTTACTTTAATTTAGTTACTAGGGGGCAGATTTAATCAGCTTCACGCCAAATAGTTACCTTCTGAATAACCACAACGTCCACTGAGACATGGAGGCTGCGATCTATGAACATCAAGTGTAAATGATTTAGAGTTATATAGATATGTAGATTTCTATACATATTATATTGTTATGAAGCCACCTGGTTGCTTGTTTTTATGAAATGTGAATTTTGTCTACAGGAAAACATTCATCTAACATAGGTGAACTATTTTCCCCACACAGTATTTCTTGCCAATTTACTGTTAGACAGTAATTTGTAGCATGTGTTGTTGCATTATGCACCACCTCACGCGCACTAGTACGGTGGTTGTTTTTTTTGTTATCCATGCCAGTATCACGTTCAGTTTCTCACGTTTATAACAAACCAAAATTCATGAAAATTGGGTCAGAATGAAGCGAGTTACAGTCGATTTAGTGGTGAAGTATTGTTCACTACGTTTTTATATCTACGGCGGTGGGGCTCTTTGAACTGCCATGTTTCTCCTACTCACTCTGCAGCCCGTTCTCATTCTCAGATTGCCAAATACGGACGCCAGCAGTGTTCAGTTAGTTGCAATCTCTACCTTCACTTCTAGATGTCACTAAATCGTACACACTGGACCTTTAATCACGTCAGTATCAGTTTTTACAAATGTACCAGAGAGTTTCTGATATTTAACCTACGTTCGTTGATATAAATGAGGGGAAATAGAAGGAAACACCTTTCAGATTGATTTTGTTTAACAGTAGAATACAGGAGACAGGACTTCAGGGTGCTCAGAGGTGTTCGTATGTGGGTGTGACGTAGGTGTGACTGGAAGGCGGGTGATCATCTGTTTTTCCCCCATCATGACTCAACTTCCGAACGCCTGTTGAACTCCGGTGAACTATGAACACAGCAGATTTTTTACCAGGAAAAAGTTGTGACAAGAAGACAACCTTTAACATTACATTTCTTTTGTGTTCTGTCATGGAGAAAGTATCAAATCTTTTCACTTTTGATTTATGACTATTAATAAAAATCTATCATAATCCATTACAACCTCACTCAAATCCAGACTGTTGAATGTTTTCATGGAAGAACTCTAAATGGTCGCAATGCAGAAAAAAACTTTAGTCTTTTCTCTTGAGAATTACTGAATAATTTGACCTCTTTAGGAATCTAAAAAGTATTCAGTAAACAGAAAGTGTTATTTCACCATTAAGTTATGTAACAAGAATATTAACAAATGATAGTTTCTCTCACATGATTTTGTGTGTCAGTCAGATTAAACTCTCAAAATGTTACCTAAAAGTATAAAGAAAGTACTTAAGAGTATGGACCTAAAAGTAAGAAATATACCTGTAGAATCATAAAATCTAAAATAGAAGACCAAAAAGGTTTAATTTCTGAGTAGATTTGGAAGCCAGAATGATTAAAGCAGAATATAAATGTTTTATTGCGTTTATTTTAGTTCATATTTGATGATTTCAGTAACATTCAAACCCCAACAACTCTTAAATCACCTGTGTGGTTCTTACATTAAGGCTTATTGCAGGTCAGGAAAGTTTAGACTCTTTCTTAAAGCTTTTGTCTAACAACAACCACATGTACAGTTTACATCTTATAAACTCAGAATGTACATGACATGAGTACATACACGAGTTATTTTGGTACATTTTCCTGTCAGTTTTCCAACATTAAGACAGGTTTGCAGGCTGTTCATCACTTTGAGCCCCTTTACACTAGCTCTTTTGTTCATGTTCTCTGTCAACAGATGACACCCCCAGGTAGAGGCAAACAGGCCTCCATAGGTAACATACCGTACCTACCCCTGCACTCGAAGACATTCTCACGTCACAAGCAAAGGCGTTTAAGTGTTCCTCTGCATGCACACGGTCTCATCTTACACAGAGACGCTCAATCAAAGCCCACACAGGTGTTTCTATTATTCACACCCTGTTACACCTCACCACTCTCATCTTTTTTAGTTAGTTATTGTTTGACCTATTTGTGCCTTCTAGGAAATTATTTTTCACATGAAACCTTCTGCTTACCTCTTTTAAAAGAGATTTGTGAGGCCAAACAAACATCTAAATAATCATAAACAGCAACAGAGACTTTATTCCTTTAAGAAAACCCCCAAATTTGACACGTTTTTAATGAAATTCCTACATTGTTCAGTTGTTTAGACGCAGTTACATTACAATACAATACAATTTAATGGCATCCAAACAGATTTTCAGTATAAAAGCAAATTTTTTAGGTGGATTATGCTCTTGCACCATCACAAGCACTCCCGAAACCAAAAGCCCACAGCTCTGTCAATATACTGACATGGTTGATATTATCAAATGCTTGTATTTCGTAGTTGATATATAGACAGATTATGTTGTTTGCTGACACAATATTTATAATGGCCAGTTCCTGTTCATGGGCAAACAGATGAGACCTTGCACTCTCAGTAGGTCATCTGGTAGCCACTATTTTAGGACTACGTTGTGTTATAAAAATTACAAAGCTTCATTTAGAAAGATGTACCTGTTCTCCAGTTTACAGTAAATGTCTGTAATATGGATGCTCAGGTTTGACTCTTTACCCAGCATTTATAACATGTGTGTAACATGAGTGTAATGTACTGTAACGTCATCAGAAATGTTTCTGTCTATTGCCTTGTTCCTTTCTGTTTTATTAAATGTTGTGTTTTCTAAAATCTCACATTGTTTTCTCAAAAAAATTGTTTGTTGTTTTGACCCTCAAGGCCACCGTAGGAGACACAGCAGTAAAAACAATTCAATACAATTCTGTTTTTACACATTTTGAAGGAGTTTTTGCAATATTTAAAATGAGTTTATTCCATTTTCTAGGGATGATAAAAGTTCTCCTCAACCATTTAAACATTTAATCATAGGCCTGAGATCAGTGGAGCGGTCACGTTTTAATAACAGCACATGATCTCGTTGATGACGTCCTCGTCTGGCATGACTCGTGAAAAAGCATGTGTGTGTTAGCTCGTGGACTTTGATGAGCTCATGTTTTCCATTCAACCTGAGCAGAGATCTAATCTGTCACAACTTTACATTGTTGTTTTAAATTGTCGATAACCGTTAAAGTGGTTTCAAAGACTGGATAAATGTTCTTGCCACATACCTGAATGACATGCAACAGGTTCTGCAGATGTTACAGACTTAGTAGAAACCAGATGTATCATTATGGTACTTTCTTCTGAGAAAACTAACTGCAACATACAGCAATTACAAGTATTTAAATACATTTTGAAAGTGAATGTATGATTATAGTTACAGTTCAGTCAATAACTGTAATCTTCTGCACTGAAAATATGTAATATATATATGTCTTTATTTGGTGGTTTAGTGCTGCAGTTGCATCATTTAGTCACATGAGGGCTCTGTTATCCAACCAAAAGCAAATGGAAATATTATTATGAATAAAGATAAGCAGATGTTTGTTAAGTAAAATATTGAATGTGGTATGTGGTAAAATCACAGAAAAATAGATAAACAGGTAAAATACAGTTTAAACTGAACAATCATATGAACAACAGTGCCCTCCTGTGCCTTTATGATACTAAAACTACCACGAAACACCAAAATTACAGATACACTTGTCCAAAATACTTAAAACATCTTCTTATCAAAGTAAAAGCACTTTAAGGGAATAGTTACTGATTAAAAATATTAATAATTGGAGTTTATTTGTGATCAATTTAATGTTTCAAAGCATCCTAATTTAACATTTATGCACAAAATCATCAAAACAAAAACATACACATGATGTTGAGAAATATATTATAAACTTACATTTAATTTGTATATAAGCTTAAAATATGCCTGGATTTCTAGGAATTGGAAGTATAGAGGACCAGTTAGACGAACTTCTCCTTCAGAGGTACAACAGCACTCATGCTAATGATAATTAATTCATTTATTTATCTAATATTTTGTAAAAGACTATTGATTATAGATTATTTTGAGGTAATTTACTGAAGTCTTTTCATTTTCTGCTACTTTATTCTCGACATTCTACTTCATTTTAGAGCCAAATATTGAACTTTTTACTGCACTAAAGTAATAGTTACTGATTAACAATACATAATACAATCAACAAATAAATGATGCTCTATTATTGCAGCTTAAGATAAGACATTATTGATCCCAGGGGGTAAATTCACAAGCTACCCAACAGTATCTAAATTAATTACCTAATCATCAGTTCCAAAATTGGAGAGATCAATAATTATGATGCAATAATATATTATTTCTAAACGAGCCACTTTGCATGATGAGTACTTTTGGTGCTTTAAGTAAAGTTTGATGCTAATCCACGTTTCCACTACTGAGGAAAGAGAGGAGACTGAAGACCAAACTGCTCCTGGTAAACCGTCTGAGGGGGGCGCTGTTCCAGGACACCGTGACGGAGGACAGTCAACGCTCTCAGGGTGCGGAGATCAAAACTCTGCTTGAAGTTTTCATGCGGAGGTTTTGGAGACTGAAGAGACTCGTGGAGGAACTGAGACCTTCCTCTGTGAATATTAAAGCTGCGCAGAGAGGGTTTTTTGGAGGATTTTGTGATTGTTATTAGGTATTTAAAGGTCCAGTGTGTAAAGGAGGATGAATATTCATAAGTAATAATTATAATATGTTAAATGATATAGCACTTAATTAAAGTTACAAAGTGCTTCAACCTTACCCACAATCCTTTGAGTGGACAATATGGACTCTACCGAGCTGTCCTGGATATAATCCGTTGACGTCTCTCCCCAGACGTGACGTTCTGAAACAGAAAGGAATAAAAAGGGAATCATTTAAGGATTTTTTATACGATATGGATTCTGTTGTAACTTTTTGTGTATCTTTAATTTGTTAAAGGGAACCACTGAAGTGTATGATTGATATCCTCATAAGCTTTATATTGACTTATATTGAATGGGTGTGTGTGTGAGGGGATATTGGGGAGTGTTTGTCAATAAATACAAAAAGTCAGTCTAACTGAAGTATTTTTATTATCATTAGACAGCTTTACTTTACAAATTAAGATTTTAGAGTTTATAAAATAGAGCTTTCTTCAAGATTAAACTGCCCAATTAGAGCTCATATCATGTGTTGATTTAATCGATTAGTTGATTGACATTAACATTAATTGGCAACTGTTTTATTAATCGTTATTAAAAGTAATTTTTCAGGCTAAAATGTCAAACATTTCATGGTGCAGCTTCCTCAAATAGAATGATTGATTATTGTGAAGGTGTCACTTTGGGCAAGTATAGTTTCCTGATTATACTGACAGGCTTAAGTGTACTACAAGTGGTTTTTAACTGGTTATTAAACAGTCTAAATGTAATACTGAGGTCTCTATGTGACCTACATAAACAAACCATCAGCGAGAAGATTGGATATTTCTCTAAAGTTATCCTTAATGCCTGCCACCGGCTCAGATTCAGTCGGATTCCCCCTTGAAATCACTGAAACGAGGCGGTGGACACACTATCGCTGTTTGTCCACAGGGGGCGCCAGAATCAACACAAAATGACAATGCAGAACTTTTACTTGTAACAGAGTATTTTTACAGTGTGGTATTATTAGTTTTTACTTCAGTAAAGGATCTAAACATTTCCTCCACCGCTGTTAAAAGCACCAAACTCTGTTTAGATCTCAGTAAATGAATCAGCTGTTAAACTTTATTTGCCTCCAGACTTTATCTCTGCTGGTTTTACAACATGTAATAACTGATGTGTTTAGGCACCCACAGAGAAGGGCGAGGCTTCTCATTCCAAAGCAAAAACGTAATTGTTTCAGTTTTTAATTAAAATAATTGTTTGGATTATTTCTATGTTGAGATGTCCATGATGCTGAAAGTGTATATAATCAGGGTGCGAACTACAGGGGAGCCAGGGGGAGCTGAAAACACCTCTGAAAACAGGATTTCTGACATTTTGGAGGGGTCTCTAAAGTACTGACAATATACTATTTTTGCTTGGCATTTCTATTTTTCTCTCTCTTCATCATCATTGATTAGACGTAAATTTAGGCTACTATTGATGTATGATTTGTGCACTTTAATAAATCTCACCTTTGAACTCGGCTGCACAATATCATTAACTTCTGATCAGTAAAATATCTGATATGAATATCATATAGAGATATTCAGTGCAGAATAGTAAAGAAGGTCCCCACAGCAGCTCTTGTTGCTAAAAGCAGCACCAGTTTTATAAACAGTAGCTGATGTTGCACTCTCACTTTGGCGTTAACGTGGTTGGTCCATCCTGCTGTCTGGAGTCCTGAGACTCTCTGAACTCATGAAGCCTCACAGCAACACCAGATCCTGCCATCACTGACGAGGCAAGGCGACATCAAGACCAGGTCTAGACTGAGACCACGGCAGCTCGAGTACCCTGAGAAGGTTTCCTGTATATGAACACAGATGTAGAGCCATCTGCAGGAGCTCTGGACTTAACCTTTAATATATTGCTGATCAATACAGTAAAGAGTAATGACCGTTACATGTGCAGGTTTTCACTCATGACATTGTTCTCTGTAAATCCATAGACCTTGTGACCTTTCCTAACACCACGACACACGTCTGTATATAAAAAGAGCTCATTTTAAGGTGATGAAAACATAATAAAAAAAACATACCTGTGACTATTATATCACATTTCTGCCTAAATGTTCCACACTGGACCCTTTAAGTAAGAGTGTAACCAGGAAAATGTGCTTAAAGTACTAAAAGTAAATGTACTAAATACAGAAAAATGTCCACTGTTGTACTATTATATACTATATACTATATTATTATTATCATTAGATTATTATGATTCATGACTGAATGTAAAAGCAGGATTTTACTGTTATAATTGGTTGACAGTTATCAAAATAGTTGCCATTGATTGACTTATAATTTGAGCGGTGAGTATATAATGATAATAAACTTTATTTTAAACTATTATTATTATTATTATTATTAAGGAGTACAGTCTAGACCTGCTATATATGAATTGTGTCCTGAGATAATTCTCAAAAAATAATAAAATTGAACTGAATACTCAGAAATTTAAGGTGGAGCGAACCGATATAGTGCTTTTTAGGTGATTAAAAGAATTGTAAAATCAATTCTACATTTAATGGTTAACCAATGTACATTTTCCAGTACCGGAGTGATGTGTAACCTACAACCTGTGAATTGTATATACTGTTGGGTGGTTTAATTTATATCAAAATGTCATATTTTATAAGCTCTGTTTCTGCTTTGTATGCAGGAATCTTAATTTGTTAAGTAACTAGTTACTAAAGTTATCAAATTAATGTAGTGGAGTAAAAATATTTCCCTAAAAAGTGCCTCAAATTTGTATTTAAGTACAGTACTTGAGTAAAGTAACTTTACGATTAAATGATCAATATGTAGTTTGTTGTCCCACTCATTCATATTCTGGTGTTTAATAATGTTGGCCACTAGAGGCTGCTAGTGAGAAGTCATGTTATGTTTGACATGCAGGGACATTTTTAAATTAAAGTTTAGCTCCAAATAAACTCAAAACAAGCTTAAAACTGTGATGAGTTTGAGTCCAAAAGATCCGTCTGCAGACTCCAGCACAGCAGCCTGAACAGTCACAAAACCTGCAGTACGGACGTTAAAACAACAGCTTTGTGTTTTTGCCTTGTGCTGCTGAATAAAAGGTCAAATAACAAAGCAGTCACAGCAGAGAGGGAAGATATTAGACACTGGAGGAAACACTGACTTTAAAAACACCAGACACGTTTAAAGCCTCAGTTTTCTTACTGTAAACTAAAGTGATCTGGGATAATAATGAGCTTTTATTTTGAAAAAGGATTATTTTTTACATCTTTGCAAAATCATAATGTCTTTTGTTAAAAGAAGAACCAGCAGCGCTCTTACCTGAGAGAAAGAGATGTCCTCCTTACTGACCTGGAGTCAGTCAGACCCTTATTCAACCTGAGAGAATTGGATCAGTCGGCTGCACTCGGACCTGCTCCTCTTCATCTCCTCAGCAGCTTCTCTTCCTCTGCCGCTCAGTGTATCATCTCTTCTCTTCAGATCCAGGACAGAGAAACCTAACACTGCACTCCCACAACAGAGCAAACTGACACCGGTAACCATGATCTCTCTCTCTCTCTCT
>NW_023339729.1:24373002-24373518 GCF_004916995.1 Morone saxatilis | reverse complement strand
ACAAAAAGACGTAATCAGATTACAGTTACATTTAGTAAAAATGGGGATTATTTATTTCTGTTTCCATTGTCTTTTCTAATGTTACATTGTTCTACACATGCATCAATATATTCTGATTGATATTTATTTTCAATACTGATAAGATAACCAATAATTTTTATATTATATATAAGTTAATAACCTGTATTTTATCACTACACTAAGACACTAAGATTGATGATTTGATAGTTCTGTTTAAACCAAATCTAACTGTTAACACAACCCAAACAACAGTTCTGACTCTTTAAATGTTNNTTGGCTTTTATAGGACATAAAGCCACAAATGAAATGAGTATTGCTATGAACGGATAATGTATACGCTTTAATTTAGTTATCAGGATAATTTATAATAACATAATTTAATCATAATTTATAGGATTAGGAATACATACACACAAACTAAACACACACCTGAGAGAGGAAGAACACAACATACACATGTATACAAATACCTTTTCCTCTAGCGCCACCCTCAGG
>NW_023339729.1:24369956-24372902 GCF_004916995.1 Morone saxatilis | reverse complement strand
AACTAATATAAACTCATATTTCTCATATAAATTCATATTTCTCTCATATAAACTGAAAGTAGTCCTCAACAAATGCACTATTCCCTCCTGTTTGTTAGAAACTGTTTCTACCACCGTTTTTTTTTTTTTACAAAAGGAAAAAGAAAAACTAATTGATGAATCATTTTCACCACTTATCGTGTCGGCACTCTGAATTCTAACGTGTTGTTTCAGTGAGTCACTCTGGTTAAGAATTTGAGGTAAATCCCACGGACGCCTTTTTGTTTCAGTTTATTTAAACTCGCTGCGTCGTGGTCGGGACGCTACAGCTTCAGATGATGATTATCAGTGTCTAATCACGTCGACCAGGGTCGTGCGGCCGTGCCACAAAGTGCTTCTCTTCCCCCTTTCCCCTTCAGATGGAGGTGTGAATGCAGCTGACGTTATCTGACAGAAACAGAAACAACATTTCTAACCAGTTCTTGGAAATCACTTCTCTTTTTTTTTTTTTTTACACAAAGGAAGCAGATTTATCGCACAGCTGACAGTTGGATTGAAACCTGGCTGAGGTCTGAGAAGGAAAATGAAGCATTCTCAGCCGCAGATCGCTGCTGTTCTCTCTTCTTCTTCTTCCTCTGATTTCCATTTTTTTACTTTTAATCATTTAATCATCACTTGTTCATTTAGCGTTCAGGTGGAGACGCTCGTCTTGCTCCAGGACGTCTGAAACCAGATGAACACAGCAGCTGTTGAGGGAATTGAACCCGAGACCGTCGCGGTACAGGGCGGTACTGAAAAGGCAGTTTACATATCAGAACATTAATTCTTTCAACTGGCTTCACGTATTCTGAATTAAATGTGACAGTAATCTTAAACTACACTTTTTACACACTTTTTAATTTGCTTACCCAGTAAAATTTGAGTTCGACGTTAATGTTTTTGCACTTTGTCGCTCAGGCAAGAGGTTTAAAAATCTACTCGTTTGACGTCAGTTTTTATTTCCCCCTTATACAACTTGTTTTATTTATTAGCAGACATCAAGCGAGTTGTTTTCAAAAAAACAAATGTAAAAAAAAATGACCCCATTTCACCTGCGGCACACTTTGCAATCGTTGATGAAAGATTTACATTAAAAAAAAAAAACGTTTTCCACTTTTAATTTCATGTGTGCTTTGAATTATGGGCCGATAATAATAAAAACCAACATGATAAATAAATAAAAGTGGCATAGAGTTAGTATGGAGTGTGAAATTGAAACACAGCTGTTGTTTTTTGAAATGCAAAACCAACAGGAAACCAGCTTAACCTCTTGTTCTGCATCTTTCAGTGGTTTCCATAGCCACTCACTGTCTGTAGTCACTTGTTCGGTACAGCTGAACACACTGTTTGGTTCTTCCCGTAGAAACCTGCAGGTGAACGAGGGGTTGCCGCACCGAGACGTCGGTGAAATCGCTGTTCGGGATAATGACAACACCTTCTGTGATCGACGGCGCTGCCTTTTTAAAAATAAACAATCGCAAAGACAGTTACAGGAAGTCGTCGTCGTCTTAACCTGTGCTGCCTGATGGTGTGTGACCGGGCCTCTCTTATTAGTTTGGAAAAGGTCCACACTACAAAACAAGACCAGTCAATTCCCAGCGAAGGGTGGTTCGGAAAAACACAGTTACTTGGTTGTTGAAAACACCGGCCTCGGTCCTGATGTTTCAGTGTGGACACGGCCGGAGCCACCCTGCTAGTTAGGAGAACAAGCACCTCCAAACAATGGTTGTTTACCTGCCAGACGGCGAGCAGAGAGGGCAGGCTTTGCAGCGCTGCAGCCCCGTCTGAGCTGCCCTTGGCCGCTGTGTTATTTCCCACAGTGAGTTTGTGTGTGTGTGTGTGTGTTCGTGCTGGAGGTGTGTTTGTCTGGTCTGAGCTCAGGGCTGTTGGCTGGCAGGGACGCAGGGGGAAGTTTCTCTGTGGCACTATGAGCATACAGAGGATGACCTAACACTCTAGTTCCTTCCTCTCCGGCCCCCACAAGTCCCTGAATTGTTTATTGCACCTCTGTGTGCTCTTATAATTCAGTCCTAACAGCCCTCTTAGAGGAACTGCCCCAAGCTGCTCTCTGGGCTGTTTGGGATCTAAACACAATTCAGGACAGTTTGGAAACTGGGGTGAGAATAAAAAAAGTCATAAACTTTGAATATGGAGCAACATTATTGTTCTTGACTGCAGAGTTTGTGTTAACCTCAAAAACTAACCTGTTTCAGTTGTTAGAAATAGTATTTGAATGAGTTTATACACAAACCGATGTGTCTGTCTCAGAACAACTTCGGACAAAACCTTTTGTTAGGTTAGTTTTGAACTGTGTAACAGAAACAGAAGTCTTGGGGGGGGGGATTATGAAAGACCTCACAAAATGACATCTTTACTGCTTTAATATGTATTTCTTGTTGAACATAATGCAGCGAGGAATCATTTCAAACTGTAAACCAATTGGAAATCAGTCAAAGCGAAAGGTCACTGAGTTCACAGAAGAACAAGAGGGGCAGCAGATCGACTTATTTTAAGTTTTTTGCTGCTTTGTTGAAGCGAATGAGTACGCTTTTTCCCCCCACACACACATTGGGAGCAATTTGGGGTTCAGCGTCTTGCTGAAGGACATTTGAGGTTGATCTGGAACCACTAACCCTATGTTTAATGGTCGGCCTGTTCCACCCAAGCGAACCTTTTGTGACGTCACTCATTAGTTTGCGGAGTACCGTTCTGAAGCCTCGAGTTTGGCATTTTGGCCATCGGCATGTAGTTTGTTTTTGCAGCCAGCCAGGAAACTGTTTACGGAATAAATCAAGTTAGAAATAGGTTAAATTTTTCACTTTGGTTGAATACAAACTCTTTTTGGAGCCAATCTCCTGAAGTTGTTCATTTCCAGTTGCACAGTTTGTTTCCCCCGAGTACAGAATGGTTTTGTTTTAGATCTTTTTT
>NW_023339729.1:24367909-24369901 GCF_004916995.1 Morone saxatilis | reverse complement strand
TCGCCAGCTTCTCGCCAACACACAGCCTTACTGTTGGTTCGTTCTCGATGTTCTTGTGCGTGTGCGATACTAAACTTTACTCCGTAGTGCTACTACTGCTTTGAAACTCCACAGAGTAACTTTTGGATTCACACATTCGCAGGAAGTGACGGTTAATCAGGAGTGTAAAGTCCCCGTTTAATTTAATTAATGTTTAATGACTCACTGACCGACCATCGTATGTCGTATATATCGTAAATATTCTATAAACTGTTCCATTATAAAATAAATAACAGCAGTTTTGTTAATTGATTAATCATCATCTTCACTTTCCCCGCCTTTATTTATCCAGCCAGTTTGTTGATTGATCCAGTATCTGCAGTAACCCTTAGTTTAATTTGCTGCTTTGTTTTATAATACTATATTATTCTCTACAAACTTAATCGAATAATCTTTGATGGATGTATTGATGTAGAAAGAAATCCTTACCGGCAGCTCAGATGATTCAGCAGTTCATCCCATTCCCGTCTTTGTCATCACACCGTTGTTCTGGAGCGGTGTTAATCATCCGATGTGTGAGAATACTTTCAGAGTCAGAGGCAGTTCAGTTCAGTCGATCACTAATACAGACACACGTTGGTTCCAGCGCCTGTGACTCTGTAAAGATGTCAACATCTCTCCACGACATATTCATGTATTCCAACGTTTGCTGTAATTGTGTCGCAAATCGATGAGTCAGAACAGCAGGAAACCAACACTTCATGGCCGCTGAATAAGAATAAGCTCCGTGTTCGTACAGTATTTCTCCCTTTGTCACCTAGAAGTGGTGCAGATGTTTATGCAGGCCGGTGCTAACGAAGAATAAAACCTACAGGGTTACTTTAAAGTCTTCTTTATACGAACGTGTAACGCTTCTAAACTGATTCTGTTTCACAATATGCAGCTGAAAACCCAAATGAACCAGTTCAAAGTGATGAGTCGTCCACTACAGCAGGTGTGGTTTTGTTCGTGCTTTCAGAGGAGATCCAGTCGGAGCAGTGAGTTTACTTTGAAACTGTTCCTGTTTCATTTGGTTTGCACCACATTTAGGAGGATCGATTGGCAGAAATGTTTTTATCAGTGTGTAGTTTGGGAGTTTTACGTCGGATCTCATTGTAACGTCATAACTTCATTCAAAGTGGAAACAAAATAAAAACTTTCCAACTCCAAATCCTCGATTCGATTTAATTTTCGATGTTAAAGTCACGATTCGATTCGACTTTTATTTATTTTTTTAATATTACTATTAATCCATTCCTTATGTTATTTATTTGGCCTTTTCTATTCTGTTTTTCAGGGGGCTTTTATTTTGGAAGCCAGCGAGGTTGTAAACAACATTAAACAGAGACGTGAATAGTGAAAACACAGAATGAGATTTGATGTTTCAGGCACGAAGGGACGCGAGGTTCATGTTTCATGGACATATGTTCTTATCAATTTAGGCCTTAAAGTCATTTTGGACTCGCTCCGCTCTCTGTTTAGTTGCAGTCGGTTCACCGTCGCGTTAAGCTGACGTGAATGAACGCACGATATCCTTCCACAGTGGTGATTTTCAGAGTAGGCTTCGATTTCGGTGGCTTTGTGTGTATGTTTTTAACTGAAGCTAACAACTAGCAGGCAGTGTGTGAGCCGGCAGTTTAGCGTGTGTCAGTGTTGTTTTTGCGTCTGTGGCGTTCGTGCTGGAACGTGACGTGAGGGTTGTGGCTGCGTCGTCGACCTTCTCCGTTTGAGTTTCGCCAGTTTCGAGATCTTGAGCGTAATTTCGATCGATTTTATTTAATCTAATTGTTTTGTTACTATTTTTTCTTCTTTTTAGTTTTATTTTTTTTTGTTTTTTTAACTTCATTCAACAGTGGAAACAAAATAGACCTCTTCACTCTGCTTTGGTCAAAATAAATCGCTCTCCTCACAAACTGGAGGGTTGAAACAGTCAGCTACACAATGGAGGGCACGACGGGAGTGATCTCTCTCAAA
>NW_023339729.1:24349950-24367884 GCF_004916995.1 Morone saxatilis | reverse complement strand
AAAGAGAGATTTTTGGTTTTCTTAAGCGTAGTATCATATTGATATGGGATCAGTGCTTCGTTTGCTCTAGAACATAGTTATGCCTTCTGAACTGTTGAGAATATGCAACTTGAAGCTTTGCAAGAAAGTCGCTCAACATAGTAATGTGGGTATACGAGTCGAGAAATTTTGTTGAATGTTGTTGAAAGGTAGTAGTCCATTTATTATAATTTGTTCATTCATTTCTTTATGTTTTTTGACCAGTCATGAGACAGGAAAAGGTAACAAATTCATTCGAGGTCTTAAAATCTTAATTTAACATTTTAACTTAACTTTTTCTCTTTTATGACTCGTGTAGACCTCTTGCTGGAGGTTTTGTTAGTATCTTATCTTGACAGGAACAGGGTTAACTTAGCACTGCGGAGAAATAAAAGGGACGGAAAATAATCCTGAAATATTCTCACTGCCTACTGTATTTCTGAGCTGCCACCCCGCTGATTTCGACATTTACTATGTTGAAGTTGAATTCAGATCAATTCAGAATAGAAACAATGAATACTTCACTGATATCTTCCACAGGAAATAAAAAAGACATCAAAGGATAACTTGAGATGCTAATTTATTTTAATGCAGATTTATGTTCAGCTGTAAATACACACCTTTTAACATGCTGCTTGTCGGTACCTAATAAAATGAAGTTAAATCATCAAAGATATGAGTGATAGCAGATTCAGATATAAACGGTCCCGGAGGGTATCATTGAACCAGGCTGGAGGGTTCTGTGTTAGAGTCTCCCCTCAACACAAATCAGGAGTCCGTCAACACACAGCGAGAAGAAGACAGGAAACGGGGCGTGGGGGCTGAGACTACATCGCCAAGTTTAAGGTTTAAAAACAACAATAATAAAATAGTATACAGTTAGGACTTGTACCGTTGATGCACGGGTTGTTAATGTAAACTACACAATCATCCTCCTTAACATGCAACACGATACAGATACCCCGCAGATGTTTGCGATGCGTCCGCAAGGTTGTTTGAGAAGGATATTTTGTGTGAACTGACCAAGTCACTGGGTTCTCACATCTCACTGCACCACTTATTATTCATCTGGATTATAAAAGCTGTTTGCCAAATTTTTAGGGTTTTATTTTGCATTATTGATCCATTTTGGATGCAGATGAGGTGAGTTCGTTACCAATACATTTTAAAATGTGCACACAGCAGGCTAAATAACAAGCGATATTTTTCTGATAAGCAATAAAACAACAGTAAAACCTCCGATGACATGAATATCTCTAAAAGCTGATGTTTATCCTTAACAGACGTACGATTTAACAGCAAGTATTTGTAAAGCAGGATTGTTAGTGTAGGTTCTTCACAAAGAGAATGACGTAATGTAAAGATGAGGTAAGGTTTGCAGACGTGTGTTGAAAATGAACGTAAATAGAGTTGTGTCACTTAAAAAACCAGTCAGTCCAGACACGCTTGGGTCGTTGTGCGGGTAGTCGATTCTGGTTGGTTCCTGGTTGTGTTTTGCTGGGATGTGCTTTTGGGTTTTGGTTTTGGATCCTTGATGGAGATAAAAATGCTGCTAAAAATGGTTTAATAAAAATAATAAATTTTAATTAGTGAGTCAGTTGGGGTTATGTATTTCTCCTTGCCATGTGTAGAATAAGTTGTCGATGTTTGATGGCTATTAAGCAAACGCCGTAGGGGGCGTAACAAACCGATTTACATTTAACCCGATGTTTTTTTTCTCACGCTTCTAAAAAACACACTAAACAAATGACAAAGAAATTATTCAAAACAAGTTTTGCCTTTCATTTTTTCGACCCGGCTTTTCCACTGTGTAAATGGGAAACCTACATTTTAGCATCTGCATCAATAAAAGCTTTCAACGGACAACAGATGTGAACAATGAATCCACTAAATTAACAGTTTTTTCAGCGGGTGTTTGTGGCTGCGTGTATATCTCGCTGCTGACGTGCTGGAAGAAAGGTCTACTAAATTGTTGCAACAGCTTTCAAACAAACGTCGCAGTGTCGTGGTGTCCGCTGTCGGACGCCCACAAAAACCAAACCAGTCCAACAACCCGCGACCTTTTGGGAAACTCATCCGGCTTGCTGCATGTTTGATCTGTGGAGAGGCGGGCGAGGTCAGCGCACTCTGACCTACGGGAGCCCAAAGGGAGCGCCGGTGTTGTGGAAGTTCATGAGAAAACCGATTTTAACTAAAATAAATCGATTTATCGCCCAGCCCTAAGAGAGGGGAAACAAACGGTATCGGGTTGGTATCGGTACTCAAGAATCGAGGCGTCTTTAGTTTTCTGCTAAAGATCTTACCCAAAGAACGAGTGCCGCCTGCTGGTGTTTGAACCTGCTGTTGTGTCCTGTAGGGACGAGTGGGCCGAGGCCATCCAGATGGTGGCTGAGTCTCTGGCCAAACAGGAGGAGGAGGGCATCCTGTGCAGCCCCACCTCCCAGATAGAGAACGTCAACGAGGAGGAGATGGACACCTCCATCAGCCACTACAAACGAAAGGTGACGAACGGCTGATCGCCCCCGATCGCTGCCTTACTTTTAAAAGAGGGTGTAAGTGCGTTTAGTGATGGATTTCTTCACGTCATGCCTCTGTTTCTTTGTCCAGACAATGAATGACTTTGACTATCTGAAGCTTCTGGGCAAAGGCACGTTTGGGAAAGTCATTCTGGTGAGGGAGAAGGCGAGTGGCACCTACTACGCCATGAAGATCCTAAAGAAGGAAGTCATCATAGCCAAGGTCCTTTTTACTCTTTATCAGGTTTTACTTGTTGCTGTTGTTTGGTTGTCTGTAAAGCACTTTTTAACTCAGGTTTGGAAGGTTTACATCTTTTAATATTAATTTAATTTGTAACCTGAATGTAATAAGCAGCAGCACAAGTTTTTATTCTAGATGCCAGACTGTCATATAATTATTTTTTTTTAAAGATCTACCTTGTGAAAACGCAAAAAAATGATGATTACCTTCAATGTCAAATATTTGGCATGTAACTGTGTCTAGTGTGTTCATATTAAGAAACATTTATACTGGCACTCGGCTGATGTTCACACACCTCCCTGCCAATTACATCTTTTCAACCTTTGGACTAAAACAAGAACTCGTTTGCAGGCGAGCTCCTTTTGTCTCCTGATTAATCACTCTGCCTCTTCTTTTCTCTTTGTTTATCACAGGATGAAGTCGCTCACACACTCACAGAAAGTAGGGTATTAAAAAACACTCGGCATCCGTTCCTAACTGTGAGTATCAGCATGTAGATTGAAACATTGTGAATTCTGTGTTGAAATGAATCCACCTCTCTACTTTCACACTGTTGAGTTTTAAAAAGAGAAGCTGTGGCCACCAACTTCAATTCAAAGACTCAAAGCTTCTGTTCTCAAAACAATAATGTGGATGAAATAAGCAGCTGAGCACTGCTGAGTTTTAAAAATACGATGTATATTTTGTGTTGCAGTCTCTGAAGTACTCGTTCCAGACTAAGGATCGGCTGTGCTTTGTAATGGAGTACGTCAACGGAGGAGAGGTGAAAGATCGATGAACTGCTTTTAAAACACAAATGTTTTTGATGCTGGCAGATGTTTGGTCTTATTTCAACATGGGAGTTATTTCAAGAATTATTAAAGAAGGATTAATAACACAGTGCGATTCAAAGAGCTTTAACAGAACGCAGCCACTCCCCTCACTGTGGTTTGTTTGGAGAGTTGTAGGACTGGGGAGTCTGCTCTGTCGCGGCGATTGCATCAGTTCATTAATTTCTCTGCAGTGAAGGTCCGCTGTGTGTGGATCTATTAAATATAATGTTCCTAGGTATGTTTTTATTAGTGTATAATCACAGAGGGAGTCCTCTTCCACGCCAGTAAGTATGGGAAGAGACGGAGAGAGGTTATGATGACCGTGCTGTACATTGTGAAGCATAAATAAAGAAACTAATGTCAGTCAGTCAATGCAAGCACGCACATCAGCGCTCTGCCTGAAGTAACACTATGCTCCATTTTGTCCTGAGAAAGTGTCTATTTAGAGATAAATATACCATTTAAAGTAGTCCTTCTACTTTATGCTCTCTCTCTCAGGGATATGCTGAAAAGAAGTCATATTTAAAATGGGTGTTACATAACCTTCTTAAGCTTCTGTAAGGACGATCAGTTTCTGCCACCGACATTTCTTTTTGTTTTATCACGACACAAAAAAAAAACCATCCAAAATAGTGCCTTTAGTTTCAAAAGGAAGTCAGTTGCAGGTCCATGGTTAAGGCTACAGGAATAAATATTGTTATGTATGTAATGTTTGTGTTGCAGCTGACATTTCATCAGAGCTCTGAGTAACTGGAGCTACTTCCACCTGACTTACTTTCAGTATTATTTTCATGCAAACACATCTTCTGCTTCTCTACAAAGCACGAATAAGTTTTGATACCGTCACCTGAGGACGGCCCTGCCCAACCATGTCCCTTGTGATTTCGCAGCATTTAGTATCACTCCTTTTTAATTCTCGGCTCCACCTTTGTTGTAATAATTCACAGTCTGAAGTGGGTACAGCAGAAAGAGCAACTGGTATCCTCGTGTTGGTGTGTATGTACGTGTGAGCAACGGCAGAGATCATATCATCAGGTTGAAACAGGCAGCGGGGTGGGGAGCTGACAGTCAGGCCACTGGGAAATTCCTCCTCCTGCAGCCTCGTATTTATAAGAATTGAGACATATTTAATTTTTGGAGAGTTTTTAAAAAAGATTTTAGATATATAATTAGTCTATCTAGAGGAAAATATCAGTATTCTTCCTCATTATTAAACTGGTTCTAAACTGTATGCGTGAAATATTCCCACACATACACAGTGAGATTTATTTTAAGCATTGTTTAACGATGTGTGTGATTTTATCTGCTTACCGTTCTTAACTGTAATAATATAACTTAAAAACAACAGAGATGTCTGAGCTGTTTGAACTCTTTGTTTGTTTCTCGGCAGCTGTTTTTCCATTTGTCAAGAGAAAGAGTTTTTTCGGAGGACCGCACTCGTTTCTACGGCGCTGAGATCGTATCCGCTCTAGACTACCTACATTCTGCCAAGATCGTCTATCGTGATCTGAAGGTAAAAAACCCATTACGTGTGCTGAGTTTACAGTTATTAACACGTCCTGAACGTGTATGTGAGGTGGAAAATGAGAGGGTCATATTTGTTACTCCTCTCGTCCTCCTCATCAGCTCGAGAACCTCATGTTGGACAAGGACGGCCACATCAAGATCACTGACTTTGGCCTCTGCAAAGAAGGCATTACCGACACTGCCACCATGAAGACCTTCTGTGGAACACCGGAGTACCTGGCTCCTGAGGTCAGAGGTCACACCACAGACTATTAGAACAAAAATTAGATCATTTTGGTTCAAAAAAACCTGAAACTAACTGTCCAAACTCCAACTGAGACTTTGCTGTCATCTGCTTTTGTCCTCGTAAGAAAGAAACCGTGTTTTTGTTTCTCTCAGTTTGTTTGTCACCACCGGGGCTTAACATTATAACAAAATGTGGAAGTACCCGAAGATGTAGTTCCTCCTAACGGCGGCTAAATGTTTCTTTTAGAATGGAGTAGAATGTCAGTAACTAATTTCACTTCTTCTTGGTGGACATTTTGAAAGTTATTTTTCCATTAAGAGGAAATGAAAGAGGATATCAGATATGTCAGGGTCAGAAATAGCTACATCAGAAAGAAACGCTGCACAGGTTGGCTGCGTTTTTCATTTGATCTAACAATAGTTAAAATGGCGTCTTACACAATATACATTATTACTCAAATATTGGGTTTCAGACAGTTTCTTTTTCATGTTTTCTACGCTGAAGAAGCTGTTAAATGGAAGTACTGGTAACATAAGGGTTGAACAGTATTGTCTGTCATCAGGTGCTGGAGGACAACGACTATGGGCGGGCGGTGGACTGGTGGGGTTTGGGCGTGGTGACGTACGAGATGATGTGTGGCCGCCTGCCGTTCTACAACCAGGACCACGAGAAGCTGTTCGAGCTCATCCTCATGGAGGAGATCAAGTTCCCACGAACCCTGTCGGCCGACGCCAAGTCGCTGCTGTCAGGGCTGCTCATCAAGGACCCCAACAAACGGTACGCACACACAAATAACGTGGAGACAACAACATCAGCAGGCTTTCACAAGAAACGGGCAAGCTGCTCTCAGCCAGGAGAACTGGTTCCAGCACGACACAAACTCTTTGATTTAAAACCAAGAACTGTTTAATAAAGGCATAAAAGGACCAAAAAATACTTCAGAATATGTCAAATATAAAGAAAATGTCTTCTTCAGCCTACTTTCTGTACTTTACCCAAACTATCAAAGTTACAAACATCCATTTATCTGTTCACCCTCCACCTTCTCCTCAGCTGCGTACTCCTCCCACCAGGGGACTGGCATTTAAAACCAAAACAATGGGACAGAAATCAAATAAAAATCACCAAAACCATCTGTGTTAACAATCCCCAACTCTGGTTTGATCAAAATAAACCCTTAATTCACAAAGTTAGGTCCTTGGGGACAAATACATCCACTAAAAGTGCTTGTTTTTGCCACTGACAGATTGTAGGACTATAGGAAATACCTTTTGTTTAACCAGGAACAGCCACTATTGTTCGCCGTACTCCAGAGACAAAAACAGTAATTGTACCTTTGTATCATTGTAACATCACAACTTCATTCAGAGTGGAAACACAATAAAACTGTCGTCGTTAGTCTTTCCACTGTTCAAACAATCATCAGCTCTGCTTTGGTCAAATTAAATCCTTAATTCACCGACATGATGAGACAAACAGCAGTTTCAGTCGAGCAGACCGGCTGTGCAAACAAACCACAGTGAGGCTGCGATGGCAACACAGGCAGAGGAAGAGCCATTGTTCCACTTTTCTTTACATAGCTAATAGTTTTTTGCTGCTAATATTTTAAATCTAATAACCTTTTAAGGGTTACGTTACATCTTTCTTATCTTTATTTATATTTTGAAAGTACTTTATTTTTCTGTGTGATTTGTATATTTGTGTATTCTTCGTAGGTGTAAAAACCTACTTGGCAATAAACATAATTCTGATTCTGAAACTATTCACAGGACAGGAGATCAAAGATACTAATAGATCCGGTACGAATGCACTGCTTTATTGCACCACTTAATCAGCTACATGTTAAAAAGGGGACTAAACCTAATGATAACTGGTATTCAGCAAAAGTGCTGTTAGACAAAACTGGCCGGTGACTGCTGTTAATTTCCCACTCTGATCATCCCTGAGGCGTTTCAGTCTCTAATGAAGAAACTGGTGAAAAGAGGCTACTGCAGCTTCAGAAAGCGAACTCGTTCACCCCGGCGAGTTATTTTGGGATCAGTAGCAGGTGGATATTCTGGTTCCATTGATGGAGACTTTGTAAGAGCAGTATTTGATGTCTTACTTTGACGTCTCCTTCTTCTTTTCTGACAGGCTGGGCGGCGGACCGGATGACGCTAAGGAGATCATGCGACACAGTTTCTTTGGCACAATCGACTGGCAGGACGTCTACGACAAGAAGGTGAGAGCAGGATTTAGCTGCGAGACGTCATCCGATCTTCAGTGGTAATTTATTCAAACAGCGTACCTGAGATATTCTGGTAGCAGGGTTACCTAATTTTTCAAAAAGAAGTCTGGCTGGGATGTTAAACTCCAAAATAGAACGGAAAGGAAAGAATACCTCGTCCCTTTCTCATTTCAACAACATAAAGCAGTCCAAACACCACCAGGGAGGGACGTATTTCTGCTTCTTTATTTCTTTAACTCGAGTATTGAACACCTGAGAGCTTCCTAGCAACGTGTCTTCATCCCTTGCTATAAACCTTATTCGCTTCCTGTCTGTTCCAGCTGGTCCCACCCTTCCAGCCCCAGGTCTCCTCAGAGACGGACACACGCTACTTTGACGAGGAGTTCACAGCACAGACCATCACCATCACTCCGCCGGAAAAATGTAAGCACGTCTTTCAACCTGCACACTGTCCCCTGCTCTCCCTCCAAACACCAGTGACTCAGTGAAACTCCTCAGATGTCAGTCCTGGAAATAACAAGTGGACAAGACCGAGGTACAGATAGAGGATCTGCCAGCATCGTAGCATCGAGTATATGGGAGTATGACGGATGTTACATGACAGTGACGGCACAAAGTGGTGGATAAAACTGCATTTTATTTTGAAAATTTATCGGATTCTCGATGCTTTCTCTGTTTTCTGCGATCTGCTCCGTTCTGGTGGGATTTTGGGGGGTTAGGCTGGCGGTAATACTTCCAGTATAATAAACCATTTTGCGTCTACGTCACTATTTGCTTCAATAACTGAACTCAACCTGCCTACATTCGAAACAGGCCTCTATATGGGACAGGCCTTTAATTCCTTCCCTATGGAAATTAGGCTAATAAATAACATCTTATTTGATATTATGAACGACTGAATGGTGAAGAATCCAACTGGTCTAACGACGTGTCGAAAGCAGGCTTATACATCCAAAACATTTCTAGAAAATCCAGACCAGGCCTCTAATTTAGACTCTTTTTTTTTGCCATATAGATGAAAACCATGTTAAAATGCTTCTGTTTCTCTCTCCGCAGATGACGAGGACGGGATGGACGCGGCGGACAACGAGCGAAGGCCTCATTTCCCACAGTTCTCCTACTCAGCCAGCGGGCGGGAGTGAGCGCTCCAGCCCAGCCAGCCAGTGTCGTCCCCATTCGTGGCCATTTTGAGGAAAACACGTAGCCATTTTAGGAAAAAAAAAAAAAAAAATACCAGTCTCCCCTCTTTTTCTCCTTCTCTGCCTCCTCACAGACGGGGAGAAGTCTTTTTAGGGACTTTAAAAGAGGTTTTTGCACAGTGGGATAGACTCCAGCCGGTCTCCCCACACTAAAAAATAAGTCTCCTACATTTTCAGCGCTATTTACTGCAGAAGGCAATGTTTTTGTTATTTATTTTTTTCTCTCCGTCAGTATTAAGTTGTCGACCCGGGTTGCGTTCGTCTTTTTTTTTTGTTGTTTGTTGTTTCTGCCCTTTTTTCTTCTTCTTCTTCTTCTTCTTCTTTTGACTTTTTGCACTTGGTTTGGAAGAGCCGTTTTAGGGAACAAAAAACCAAAAATGTTGCCTTACGTGTGCAGATGTTTCGTATCATACCGACAGGGTGTTTTTTTTTTCGTTTTTCCGGGAGAGGGCGGGCGGGTTTTGGGGTTGTGAAGGGTCATTCTTAGTTGAGAATAAGTGCATGGCTCGTGGTTCACTCAAAAAAAAAATTACAAAAAAAAAAACCTTTTCTTTCTCATACATTTGCCATGGCAGCGCACATTCCCCAATCCCATGGCAATGAAAATCACTGTCTACAGGTCAACAGAAAAAGACAAAAAAACAACAAAAACAAAAACAAAAGAAAGACAGAAAACGAGAATGGACGAGTCTGTATCATTCCTTTCATCGTTGCAGTGTTACTACTTTGCTCTTGTGATTTTTTTTTCAACCCACGTGTTTTTTTTTAATTTTGTTTTTCTTCTCTCGCGCTTTACTTCTAGGTTGTTCTTTTGTTTTGAAAACAGGAAACACTAAACTGCCAGAAACTGCACAGTTCACTCAGGCGCCACAGAGCACAACCGCGTTCAAACTCAGCTAACCGCTCCAGCTTTCCACAGCCGGCAGGGGAACGAGGCCTTTCTCTGCTTTCTCACCGCTTCTTCTCCTCCTCCTCCTCTTCCTCCTCCTCTTCACCTCCGCTCTTCTGTTTCCTCATCGTAGCTGTAGGACTAGTGGAATGGGTGTTTACACAGGGAAATGTGGCTTAATGTATGTATGTAATGTATGTATGTACTGTACGTATGTGGGACATGGGGGTGGGGTCAACTTTATGCTGTCATAGCACACACACACTCATAGTATACATATATATATATATATATATACACACACACACACTCAGAAACAGGAAACCGCTCTACGCTTTCTGTACTGGTCGGATTGAAGTCAGCAGTTTTCTCCAAACAAAACGGGATTTGATTTGGTTTGATGAAGCTGGAACCACACAGGACGTTTTCTGATTCATCATTTAGTCTCAACTTCTACAAAAATGTGTTTATCCATACGGACTCCTTGAGGAGCACATACGTTATAAGTCTCCTGCCTGTTTGTTAAAGCTTAAACCCGACAGAGAGGCAGTGAACTCGCACAAGTCTCCTACTTAATTGTGAACTAAATCCACATCAGTCAGGACCCCAAGTTTCTCTGTGGGCGCTGTGAACAGACCAGCAGTTGAGAGTTTTGATCTGATTTCCTTTCAGCTCGAGACCTTCCAGTACCGCACAGTAAACGATATCATGTTAATGGAGTAGTTGGGAAATGATACCACTCTTGTGTCTGTGTTTCAAGGACCAGTGTGTTAGGTTGTAGTGGCATCTAGTGGTGAAGTTGCAGATTGCAACCATTTGAATGACAGATCAGCCTTTACCAGGTGAAACAACGGTCGCTGTGAAACTCGTGAAGAAGGCCGTGTCTAGAGCCGGTGTTTGGTTTGTCTGTTCTGGGCTACTGTAGGAACAAGGTGGTTCAACGTGGCGGACTCTGTAGATAAAAATGGCACAATGAACACTTGGCGTTGGGGCCTGGAGGTGATTAGCTTAGCTTAACAGAAAGACTGAAATCAAGGGGAAACCTCAAACCTCTCCAAAGTTCAAAAATACATCTGTCAACTTGTCTGAAAGCTGATTTTGTCCTTGTCGTTGTTAAAGCTCACCAACTCATTCAAATAGTAAACCATAATGAAACCGTCTCGTAGTCTCAGTGCAGTTGCATCCATTCTGTGAGGCTCGCTGCTAAAGAAATCCCGTGTTTATAACTATATCCGAGTTGTGTGTGTATTGAACTGATGGTCGTGTACGTGTAATAATGTTTATGCAGCTGCTGTTGCATCGTGGAACAGGAGGCAGACACTAAATACGACAGGCGTAGACCGGAGGAGAGCGCTGCACAGGTCCCCCAGTGGGACCGGGCCCAAAGTACATTTAGTCTAATCAAGTAGGTTAGGGTCCTGTTGCACAGTATGTGATGAAGATACGTCTTGGAAACTGCCAGACTACAATCCCTGGCAGCAGCTCGGATGTACCAGCTACAACTACAACTAATGTATTAGCACAAACGTAGTGAGTCCTGTCCTCTAATGGTCTGAGAGCTGCACAACACCGTGAAGTCACTGCGTGGTTGCTCGTGAACCAATTTCATTTGTTTCTGGAGATTACTGCCGACGAACATCTGTTCTGCAGAAACCAGTTCACACTCTTCAGGGTTCCTGCACACGTCCGGAAAGGTTCGGAGGAAGAATTTGGCGATTTCCAGGTCTTAAAAGCTATTTGCAATTGCGAAAGATTTTTGGAAAATGGTTGTTTTCTGATGCCTTGTCATCTCATACTCTTGAAGTTCATGCGTAGAAGTGGATGAAATAGGTCAGAGAAATACGAAACATATCGGAACAGTGAGTAAAAACCGCGAAGTGTAGTTTGGATCTTTGTGCAGCTGTGTGGGAACCCTGACGACACACACACACACACACACACACACACACAAGGTTTTCATTCATATTCACACAGACACAGATACACAAAGACTGTTTTTAGACGATAAATCAGAGTGAAGAGAGTTTAATTCATCACGGGGACAACTAACAGAAACGAGGCTTCCAGCTCCAGACGCAGGGCTTCTCTCCCTGCCCATCCCGTCAGTATTGTGAGAAGAAAAATTTATATACACACGTTTTTAAAATCTGAACCGAGGGTATCAATAAATCACTAATCATGTCACAGATCACGAGAAAACTGAGCCGTGAGACACTCAAGTATGAAGACTGTGAGGACTGCCAGAAAAAAGTCGAGTCGCCCAAACTTCTTGATGTAAATATGCAATGCCTTTTTCTTTTCTTTTTGTTTTTTTTTGTCTTTAGTGGCATCTTGACAGACGAGACATAAACTTTTTTTTTAGTTTTTCTGTGTGACTGTACTTCAAAGCTTGCTGATGAGAATAGTGACAGAAAAAAATAAAATACAACCAACCACCGCAAACGACTCAAAACCTGCATTCAAGAAAAAAAACCTAAAAGAAGGAAAAAAAAAAAAAGAAACTAAATAAAGACAGTGTCAAAGACTGGACCCTCCCATCGATTCTTCTTCTTTTCTCGGATTGATACACCGACTCAACTTATCCATGGAGGATGTTTCCATGGAGACAAACCCCCCTCCCCCCCCCCGCCTTCCTTCCGTCGCCGTGGTCCCCGAAAATGATCCGACTCCTGAATTTCTGCGAGAGGACTGTAACTGGAGTCTGCACTGTCATTTCTGTCCCCCTTCACCCTCTTTAAAAAAAAGAAAAAAGTTATAAAAAGTGGGATCATGGCTGACTTTTTATTTTTATTTTTATTTTTTTGCAGTGCTGGTTTCATCAGGTTGTTCCAATCCCATCATCCCTTGCTCCCCTTTTTTTGTACCATAGTATTTGTTTTATTTATGTTTGTCATTCTAGGCAGTGTTACCTTGTACGTCGTTAAAAAAGGCACCTCTTGAAAGTCGCTGAAGAATGATGATGATGATGATGATGATGATGGATGCATTAACTGAAGTCTCTTTTTATTCTTTTATTTTGTTTTATTTTATTTTTTGATCGTTTGCTTGTTTGTTTTCTTACCAAAACATTAGGGCAAGAACCCAGTAGTGGACTTGCATTGCCGTGGTAGTATTTATTTTGAATTAAATTAAAAGAAATACATTTCAGGGTTTCTGCTGTCGTGACTCTTTATTTCAGCATTTTAAGAGGTGAGATTTTATCTCAAATGCTGATTTCTTTTAAGTAAAATACCACTTTTACCAAGTACCACCCACGTTAGAGTTGACCTAGCTAACGTCAGCAGAACAAAAGAATCCAATTCTCAAATGCTGCCTAAATAAAATCTTCTGTAACTGGCAGAATTTGAGTTTAAACAAGAAAGTGTCTGACCAAAATTAAATAAATAAATGTAATAATATGTGTAGACATTTAAAAGGACCAAAAGAGTCTTTAGTACACAGTTTGTTGTAGCTCTGACCTTGATGGTCGTCACAAATAAAACTCTCTCAGACTCGAATCAGGATCATTGACAGTATATACAAGAATCATAAGTCCGGATCCTCTGGTACGTTTCTTCTTAAAGGACCAGTGTGTGTGATTTAGTGGCATCTAGTGGTGTAGTTGCAGATTACAACGCCACAGGTAGATAAAAACAGTCTCATTCTAAGGAAACAAAAACATAAAGATTCCCATATTCAGGTGATTATACACTAATGAAACATACCTGTTAATATTATATTCCATTTCTGCCAACAGATCCTCCTGAATGTTACACACTGGACCTTTAATACCAGCTTCCATTGTCTTACAGCTTCCTAGTACAACACGCAGTCCCACGCACGACAAAGACTCAGGTTTTTTTAATGTGATGTTATTTATCAGGTTTGTTTCAGTTAATTTTGCTAGAAAAAAATAATTTGCAGACACTTGATAACAGTGATCATGTCTGCTTCGTCAGTTGCTTTAACATTGTGTGAGAATACATATAACTGGACACTTTTTTTTGCCACACTGGGGTCTAAATCTAGATCTAACAATAGAAGAGTCTGAATCTGATTTAAAAAACAAAACAAATCTGGTTTAATGAGCATTACTGCTGATAGCAAGGCTACAGTCAATCACTTGCCTGAAACTGATCACACTAGAACACATTTTCTAGTGATACAACTGAAGATGAAGACAGTCAAAAAGGCAAATCCAGAACGGAAACATAAACAGACCAGGCTTCACAAAGCAGCAGCAGGACTGTGCGACGGGGCTTCTACCACTGTTACGTTCTCAGACAACCTCCTGGTCCTCCCGAACAGGATCCCCCGAGCTGCTGACCGAACCAGTTCGGTCTCGGCGAGATGGAACCTGTGGCCTCTCAGACACAGGACGAGGGCGGCGTTCACTCTGGTATGGACGGCGGCCAGTCCACATCCACAGACTGAGAGAGGAAACACAGATGAAGACGAAGGCTGTTGGACACTTTTGTATGCAGTTGTAAATTCATCTGTTCAAGAACAGCAGAAGTAAAGATTTATTCAGATGTTCTTTCTAGTATTTATCATCTAAAGGTTCCCCACTAGGGAGCGCCAGAGCTTCATGGGGCGTCACAAGGCGTCTTGATTTTAGGCCTATATCTCAATTTTTGCTTCACTTCTGCGAAGAAAAGTGAATTGTCTCATAGAACAATAGTCAAGCGTCAGGGAGAAGAGAACACTGAATTTGTCAAAAAAGAAGCATATTAAGTCTGTATGATTGTTAAAAAATACATAATACAGATAGAATTGTATTAAAAGTTCTCTAAACAGGAAAAAATCTGCTACAAATTTATCCAAATCACTTGTTTTACACAAACTTCCTGCAGTTAGAGTTCATTATTTGGGTTCATTGTACAGTTTTGAATATAAAATAAAATATATGTGATGGTCGTCAGTTTACTAAATGATAGAAAAAAGGAAATAATACAGATTTAAAATGTCTGAAGAGATGATAGAGTGAGATTGTGGCTTTATTTATTGATCTCACCTCCACATCCAGCTCCAGGATGTCTGTGTCCGTCTTCAGCAGCTTGCACAGGTTCGGTATGGTGCGACCAAAGTCTCCGTGCACAAACTCTTTGATGTAACTGTTGGCTGACATTCAGGAGCACTTTGTGATTAAATGTTTAGTAAATCAGCTGCCGACAGGTTTCAGAAAGCCGAACTTAAAACCTTTAAACGCTGCTTAAATTCTAAACTTACAGCACTTTAAAAACAGACAGATTTTATAACTCCTAAAAGTGCTCTATGAATAAAGATTGTCAGTATCAGCGTATATGTCATCTGATATGCAGCAATATGAAATAATATATATATAATAAAATTTAAGTTTTGTAGAATTAGTTGACAACCTAGCCTACAGTATATGTTAAATTATTAAACATTTTACCAGAATATTCAGCTGAAGAATTGTTTAAGAAAGTTATTTGTTTAAGAAAGCAGCCTTGGAGTATCTTTGAGTCATATTGATGCAAAATCAACTACTAGTTGTGCTATCTATGTAATGATTTTATAATAATTATATTTCCAAGCTGCAGAAACAACAGATGTGATGTGAGGATACGTCCCGGCCTGTGTCTTCAGCCCCAGGTAGAAGTGATGAGAGTCCAGGAAGCGGGTGTTCATACTGTGGATGACTCTCTGACGAACGGCCAGCGCCCGCCGGTGCAGCACCCTCAGGGGGGTCTTCTGGTCCAGAGTCAGATCCTGACGGGATTAAAACAGTCAGAGTTTATTTTAACTTCTAATCTTTATCTACATTTAAATTCCTGGTGTGTCGCAGTGACCTTGATGTCATCGATGAAGGTGATGTCGTCCCTCTGAATAGGTTTCTGGGTCCAGATGAGCGCCGTGTACGACTTGGTTTTCTCCTCCTCTCCCTCCTTCATCCGACTCATGGCGTCTCTGCGGTTTCACACAAACAGCAGCACAGTGCGTTTGTTTCGTCAACTGTCTTTTAATATTTATTACAGTTTAGAGTTTAGTGTTATTTTACAGATTCATACGCTCTCACCTGGTGACGATCTGCAGGTCTCTCACTCTGATTTTGTCTGAAGACTTGTTAATGGTCTAAAAACGAAGCAATAACAAGGTCAGCTGCTGTGAAGAACATGTGAGGACAGACACATGTAGCGCGTGTGTAGCTTTAAACGGAGGAAAGATTAAGAGATAAAATCTGCTTTACAAAATGTTTAATAGTTAGTCTGTCAAACACTAAAGCTCAGAGTTAAAAGTCCAGTGTGTAGGATGTCACTTCACCCTCCCAAGCACAAAGGAAAAACTACAGTGGCTGCGAAACACATAAGAAACGTGAATTCAGGTGATTTAACACTAAAGAAAACAAACCTATGAATATTAGATTTCATTTCTGCCAATAGATCCTCCTAAATGTTACACACTGGACCTTTAGATATCTCAAAAACAACCATGGAAATTGCAGTTGAGGGGGATGAATCGTAATATTTTTGGTGACCCTGTAAAGTTTTCTATGATGCCGCCTTAAGGTCTAAACTTTCTCCACGAGTTCAGGTTAGTGTTTTGTTAAAAGATCCCCTCCAGCAATATGACAGAGGAAGAATAGGGTCTGCTCGGAACAAAAAAAAAGTATAATTCTTTCAATTCCAATACTTAAAAAAAAAGTTCACTTTCCTCACCTAATTAAATTTCATAACTATGGAATAGCAAATGTTTTTCTAAGTTCTCCTGCAGGACACAAGATGTCTCCTCCTTCACTGTAAAGTAAGTTGCATGCTGGCTGAAGCTGTTGAGATATTTTGCTCAGCATCAGCATTTTAAATTTAGCACATATATTAACTGAATTTACAGGGAAAAAAGCTAAATTTAGGTTCATCTCTACTGTTATGCAAACAGGGGTTGAAGTTGGAGTTCACCATGAAGACGAAGGAGCATAGAGGTTAGAGTTAGCCTGCACCCCAGTTAGCAGGTGACGCTCTAGTGGACGTTTAAGTCACATGCTTCATGTACGTCATGATTAATACATTTAGTTTCCACTCTTTTGTAAGTGTAAAAACCTTTTCCACTCATGTTTTTCATGTGCAAATTGAAAATACACATAGAAACAGCTACAGGTTCACTGAGTGAAGTGTTTTTTTGTGCATTCTGTGAAGTGAATGATTGGGGTTTGACCTCCTGCAGCTGCTTCATCTCCACTTTGCTCAGTCTGGATCTGTGAGGATTCAGCAGCTCCATCGCAAACGGACGACCTGCCAACCAAACCGGAACAGAAAAATACTTAATCCCTCACACATCCGGAGACAAAATCATCTGCACGGGCAAAAAAGAAAATGTGCATCTCTCACCATTTCCAAGAGTCCGGACATCCACGTCCTCCCTGCCAGACGAGGAGAAATTAAAACCTGTGACAGAACAAGAAGGGATCATTTTATTGTTCGGTTCATCGCTGCTCTGAGACAGCGAGCCATGAAAGAGGACTCACTGTTGGCTCTGAAGGAAGACAGGAGGGGCGCTGCGATCAGCTCCTCCACCGAGGACTCCATCCTCCTCTCTCCATCGATCACCCAGGGAGTCTGAGGAAGGCTGCGACAGAACTTGTTGTACCTCCCTGGACAACAGGAAGAACGTCAGGAGGAGAAACTGACCAACTTTTGATTGTAAAAAGAGTTTTAGTGTCCTACGATACCTGCCACAAAGACAGACCCGTGGAGACACTGGATGTCCTGAGGGATGCAGCTGCTGCTCGGCTGCGCTGGTGGACAAGGGTAGTGTCTGAAATAAGATCAACAATAACAATAACCATCTCAAACAGCTTGTTTTAGAAAGAAGAGAAGAACTGAGATAAAAAAAAGTGATGTTTACTTTAGAAATTTGGCGTCGGCTATCTTTTCCAGAGCTTTGACCACCGCCATCCTTGTGAACACCGACTGCAGAGAAAAAAAAGACACAGAGCGTTTATACATTACATCTATATCTGTAATGCTCCCTCACTTCTGTTCTGTAATAATTAACACATTTTAATTGTCTATTGTTATTCCTATTCAGTCACAGAGGGGTGTAAGAAATCTTAACACTCTGCTGCTTCCTCACCTGTTTGTTCTTGGTGGGTTTGAAGCAGTCGGGACACGTCGTTGCTCTGTGGGAAGGAAGCAGCATCATTTAACCAAACGTACATTCAGCTTTAAAAGGTCAGAGGTCAGCTCAGAGGCAACACTTTAACTGACTGATCTGTGCCTTAAACTCCACAGCAAACAGAAGAACAAGGTTAGGACTCACAGGAAGTGGCAGTCGGCGTCTGT
>NW_023339729.1:24344111-24349925 GCF_004916995.1 Morone saxatilis | reverse complement strand
GAGAAATTAAATGCTTTTCTGGCTGTAAACAGAAAAAAGTTAACCACTGACACCCCGTCTTGCCCTCTCTGACTAAAAGTGACTAAATTGGGTAAAATATGTTGCCTACCCTGGTAACCACGGCAACGCCCCCCAGCGCCTTGGCGACCAGGCCCTGCATGATCCACTTGAAGGCCTCCTTCACCTGGATGACGTCGTCCTTGTCGAGTGCGATGCTCTTCTCTCTGAGAGAGCAAACGGGAGTTACAGCAAACTTCCACGGGACGGCTGACTGAACAAACAGCGACGAGTCAACACAATTTCTTTACCTCAGTTCCTTCTTCACGTGGAGCCAACAGGAGTGCTGCAGGGTTACATAAAAATACACATCAACAGACACAATAAAGTCCTACTGATGTGACAGAAAGGGAAGATGGAACTTAAAATACTCACTCAATACTGAGGCAAGCAGTACAGAGTAAGAGAGAAGAAGCAGCTCTCAGCACTGTCTACAACTGGTTGACAATGTGTATGTTAAATTTAACATGTTAAAGAATATTTAACTTAAAGATTTTGTATTAAAGTTATTTGTTTAAGACAGTAGTCTTATTGGAATACAACCCACATA
Organism: Morone saxatilis; assembly: GCF_004916995.1. Taxonomy (NCBI): domain Eukaryota; kingdom Metazoa; phylum Chordata; class Actinopteri; family Moronidae; genus Morone; species Morone saxatilis. The sequence goes on along the minus strand of NW_023339729.1, from coordinate 24,349,318 downwards.
GGGCAAACAAAACACCGGGCTCTGGGAACTCCTGACTTTACCGACCAAACAATTAAACACTTAACTGGAAGGATGATCGACAACAGCTAAAATAATCAGCTTTAACTATTAAACAACATCATACACAGAGAGAGAGAGAGAGAGAGAGACTGACCTCTCGGACACACAGCTGAGCGGGCAGAGAGACAGACAGCACCAGGGTGTCGAACTCGTACTTCTCTGCCTTCACTGCCTCGGCTATCTGTGAACAAACAACACCAAGATCATCTCAACCATCGATACAGTCTGACACAGTGACTATTTTACAGCACACACACACACACCTTTACGGCCTGCGTGGGGCCACAGAGTTCCTGCAGGACCCCCAAACACACCACACACACACACGACTCCTCGTCCGTCTGTTCGACCACAGCAGCAGCGTCTTCCTCTGCTGGAGCGTCAGTCGCACTGAGCTCCAGCTTCGCTCTTTTACTCGGTGGGCCTTCGGGCGGTTCTGACACTGCTGCATCGTGGGGTTTGTTGTTTCCATCTGTGGACTCTGCTTCTGCTGAATCTGGGGATTTGCTGTTCTCTGCGTTGCTGATCAAAGCTTTTAGTTCCTTGAGCGTATCCTGCGTGAGATGAGAAGTAACTGGCATTACGAGGGAAGAACAGCCACTTTAAATCACGAATGAATGAATGCGAGAAGGTGCCAACGTGTCCTCCAGGATGAGTCTTACCTGTTGGGGTTGTCGGTAGGCGGCCTGGACGCTCACACAGCAGAACCTGAGGACGCAGCGAGCGCAGCAGCCGGCCGACAGCAGCTTCTGGACGATGGGTTTATCCTTCTCCTTCAGCGGCAGCATGACTCCAGACTGCAGGATGCAGGAACATTCATAGGGATTACTTCAATAACCAACTAATGACTGTTCAGCTTTCTTCATAAATCACTTTTCACGTAAACAAAAAGCAAACAAGGAAAGTTTTGCTGGTTGGATCTTCCCTAATGTGAGGTTTTAGGGTGATTAAAGGCTGAAGGATAATTGAGAATTTGTAACGAGCAGGTAATATTATTTAACATTTTACAGGATAAACAACCAACACTGATTACACAACAGTATGACTGAATCTAAATCCAAGCTGGTGGTGATATTCATCATTGTGCATTTACCAGTAAACTATATCTGTGTGAATGTCTGTGTAGGACTTCATTTAATGTCAGTTTAATTGACTTTTTTCCGATTATTAGAGATGTTAAGTAACATGACTTTGCAAAACATTACTGCCAATAATAATAATTGAAAAGTAAACTTGTCTGTATATTTCTTGGTTGTGAGAGTTCCTATAATAACCACATTTAAGAGACGCTGGTCTAAAATGAAAAAAGTGGGATTATAGTTTTGTTTTACTCTATAATCAGTATTTACATCACTTATATTATGTTTTTTTTATTTTATTCTGTTATCTTTTACCATCCTGGCTGTTTTATATATTGTGCTAAAAGCGTTTGCTGTCATGCACCTTGCAGCCTTTGTATTTAAAAGTGAAACTGTATATAAATAATTAAATAATGCCTCACTTACTTACAATCTGCACTGTATATAACCAGAATAACACAAGCTATTTGTGTGGATTCTTAGGTTCACAGGACATTTTGAGCCAAAGTAAGCAGACCTACAAACAGCTACTCTTACAATGAATGAGACAAACTGTATAAGATGTGCAGATAATAAGTAATTTAAACCCTTTCCTGCTCAAAAGGCTCCAAACAACCACTAAAGCATGTCTGCATGTCTGGTCTGCAGACTGCTGTTTGTTAAGTTAACCTCGCTTTTTAAGAGCCATAACGAGAGGACGTGAACGCAGAAAGAGCAGTGAGCTGCTGCCGAACACCCGACATAAACCTACCGGACACGGAGGTGGTTAATTCACAAAGTTAGAGGGTAAAGAAACCGGACAGGCTTCAGTTGCTCGTTAACGCGTTCAATAAAAAAAATGCTTCTTCCCTTGTGTTTCAGCCTGAACAGACCAAACTAATCAACCCAGAGCAGCCTGTCTTGATGTAATGTGAGAAATTCGCCTTTAAAGCAACAAAACGGAGACTTCACCCAATCACCGTTTAATAACTAAGAGATTAATCTATAACCCGGACTCAAGAAGAGCTGCTTTAAACGTAAAATATGAACGAGTTCAGTCACATCGGTAATCGACCCACAGCGCCTGAACGCGTCATCTGCGGGCCGTTTGACATCCGGGTCCTTCTTCTCCGCGCAGCCGCCGGTTGATCTCGAAGCTTCTGACCGGTACCGGGTGCAGACACCGTAATCTGAGTCCATCCGAGCCCGAATCGAGCTGTACCGGCCCCGGGACGCGCCAGTCCCGCTCTGAAGACTTCTCTCTACAATCTCCATCGATTATAACGTCGCGATGCCCGAAGCAAAGGCGGCACCGAGAGCCTCAATGGGCAGACACAATGGAGGGGCGTATGTGGACCGCGACAAACCGGCCCAGATTCGGTACAGCAACATCTCTGCTGCCAAAGGTAGTTAAAATGTTTATAAACTGTTTAATATCTCGCCCCAAACCCCCCCGTTCAGTCCAGTTTCAGAGCAGCGGCTGAGCTGGGCGGGGTTCCGTTATTCTTCACCTTTTGTCTGGTCCGAAACCTAATTTAACAAAGTTCCAATTTAACAGCATTTTCTCCGTAAAAACAAAAATAAACCGTGTTATAAACCCTAAGAGCGCTTTAATAACTCCCAAATAATCCCCTCTAATATTCGGCTTACATTAGTGCACCAGATATTATTTAACTATAATAAAAATTCCACCTTAAATTTTGGGCTGCTTCCGTTAATGCGTGCAGAGTTTGGTTCGTCTGCAAGATGCTCATGACTCAACACAATCTCATGCTGCGTGCTATATATGGCCAGAAGCGAAATGTGCAAAGGACTGATCACTAAACTACACTTTAACAGCTTCAGTTCGTGGATTATTTACGTGCTTTGTTCATTTTATTCCCCTGAAACATAAAAATGCAACATTTGCTATAACAATTAGATCGATACCAACCTTTTAATATTAAAATATGTGTTATTTCTTGTCAGATTTATTATGTATAGCGCCCTAAATGTTGATTTGCTTGTTTGACAGCTGTCGCCGATGCCGTCAGGACGAGCCTGGGGCCCAAAGGAATGGACAAGATGGTCAGTGAGCAGTTTTTTTGTCTTTTAATCCGGCTCTTAACGTCGTACGAGTGTTTCTAAAGCAAGTTCCTGTTTGTTTTTCTTCAGATCCAGGACGAGAAAGGTGACGTGACCATCACCAACGACGGCGCCACCATCCTGAAGCAGATGCAGGTGCTCCACCCCGCAGCCAAAATGGTACGCTCCACTTTCCGGTTCTGCTGCGTCAGAAACATCGACGCTGCTTTTTAGAGCTCAGTTTTCACAGTTTTTTTGTTGTGGATCATTTCCAGTGCTCGTCGTAGGTATCGCCCCTCGACTGAAGTGTTTGTGTGTGTGTGTGTGTTTCAGCTGGTGGAACTATCCAAAGCCCAGGACATTGAGGCCGGAGACGGCACCACCTCTGTGGTTGTGATTGCTGGAGCTCTGCTGGAAGCCTGCTACCGGCTGCTGCAGAAAGGTAACGCACACAAAATGAAAGGTGGTGTAATCGTCGTTCAATAGGGCGCCAACATCTCAGACCGAACAACGGACACTATGGCTGACCGGACTCCGTCGACAAAACCTGTTATTTTACTGAGATTATCGTAAAACGCACTTCGAAACGGGACAGAAGCTGATTAATACTCACGTTCCAACAGAAGTAAAGTTTTAATTCATCAAGTTAGATGAGAAGAACGAGCTGCTAATGGGTGTTATGTAATGTTTTATTTATTTAAAACAGAAACCGCTGTAATATATCGGTCGACTCCACAGACAAAAGCTGTAACTTTACCTTTGATGTCACTATTATGTCATAAAACTCACCAAAACCATCTTTGTTAGTGTTTCCAAAGTTCACAACACTCACCGACTTCAGTTGGGTCAAAATAAATCCTTAATTCACTAACGTAGAACGAAGAACTCTGTAGTTGTACGTACGTGACCAGATTAATGTAAATACTTCTCTACTAAAGGTTTGGCAGATTAAAGCAGATTGGTGGTGAATGAATTCTGTTTTTGGGACCATTCACGTGTTTTTATGCACATTTTTGATTTAACACATTGGAAAGTGGAAACACTGGAGGTGGAAATGTTGCCATATAATAAATAAATATAAATAAATAAGGCTTTTTTCAAGTTCAGTTAAAATTCAGACTGTGGCTCTTTTTTCCATTTTTACTTTGTGGTCATTTATCACCTTTTCTGGAAAAATATAAAACCTTTTTAGTGGGAAAGTTGAGGCAAACCTCTAAGTAGAGTTGTATGATCGACTAATTAAATGTTTCGGCACTAATACAAACACGTTGTCCTTTCGATCAGGCATCCACCCCACCATCATCTCGGAGTCCTTCCAGAAGGCGGTGGAGAAAGGTGTGGAGGTGCTGACGGGCATGAGCCGGCCGGTGCAGCTGAGCGACCGCGAGACGCTGCTCAACAGCGCCACCACGTCTCTGTGCTCCAAGGTGGTGTCGCAGTACTCCAGCCTGCTGGCGCCAATGAGCGTGGACGCCGTCATGCGAGTCATCGACCCGGCCACCGCCACAGGCGTCGACCTGCACGACATCAAAATCATCAAGAAGCTCGGGTGAGTGCGAGCGCTCGAATCCAGCCGGTCCACATCCCGAATCCTTTGTAACATCCTTCTTATTTCATGAAATTTCGAATGGATTTTCGATCCGTTCCTGCTTTCCAACTTTTGACCAGTTTTCTTTCTCTGTGTCTTTTTATAGAGGGACCATTGATGACTGTGAGCTGGTGGAGGGCCTGGTTCTGACCCAGAGGGTGGCCAACAGCAGCGTGACCCGTGTGGAGAAGGCAAAGATTGGCCTCATCCAGTTCTGCCTGTCCCCTCCCAAAACCGACGTAAGTCACCTGACAAATATCAGCACAGAGGAAAGATTGCAGCCTCTCCGTCTGTTTTAAAGAGTATCTTGTGTTGGACTTTATATTGAAGAGAAAATATGTCTCAGATGTAAAACTGCTCAATTAATCGAAATGTGATCATGATTACGATTTTGGGGCCAAACGATCTCAAAACTAATAAAATCGGGGGGAAACGAT
>NW_023339729.1:24339019-24344011 GCF_004916995.1 Morone saxatilis | reverse complement strand
TGAATCGTGATTAATGAGTTTTTTCCCCATAATGAGCCAGCCTCAGTCTATATGTAATAAAAAGTTTAATTTGATCTCAACTATTAAAAAAGGCTTTTATTGGTGCCGTTTAAACCACCCAATAAAGCTTCTTTTAGTCTCTTCCCTGCTCGCTGTTCTTTCTCTGCTGACCTGTGTCTGTTCGGTTGGGCGTGCAGATGGGACACCAGATCGTGTGCTCAGATTTATGCTCAGGATGGACCGCCAGTTCTGCGAGGGGAGGAGCGCGCTTACATCCTCAACCATGGGTGAAACAGATAAAGAAGGCCGGGCTGCCAACGTGCTGCCTCATTCCAGAATCCATCCCAGGTACACGAACGCATGCTAACGAGGATAACAGACACTGGTGTCTTCGTCAAACTCTAAGCAACTCTTAACAACCAACGGTCCTGCTTACAGAGATGCCTCCTGAGCGACCTCGCCCTGCACTTCCTCAACAAAAATGAAATCATGGTGGTGAAGGACGATCCGGAAGACGAGGCATCGGAGTTCATCTGCAAGGCCGGTGAGCGTCATTAAAATGCGCACTTGAAACCTCAGGTACCTGAGAACTGGAGTAAGTTTGGTTTTGATAATCATCCTCATTGCTTCTGGATTATCTCATGAGGAAAAACAAAACTTCAGGGGAAGGGGGAGCTGCTTAGTGAATTTCTGCCCTAATTAATGTTCAATTATTTGGTTTCTAACATGCTTATTAAAAACTTAAATTTAGGCAGGTGGACATTTGGTGCTCTTAAGAAAGATATTTGGTCTTCGGATGACCTTTACGTATTTTCTCTGTACTGTTTCGATTCTTAAACTCTACTGAATGTATATTTACAAACGCCTCAAATTTCCTACATATAAGAGAGAGAGTAGTGTGGTAAGATGTGTTTTGAGGTGATCCATTTAATCCCATTTAAGGGGTAAAACCAAACTCTCCCCTCCAACTATTGGAACAAAAGCCCATGCGCGCCACGTCGACATTCACTGCCAGAGATCTCGGGCACGTGCAGGAGCTGGGCGTGGAGGACGGCAACCTGGTTTGATGGGCTCTGCAGCGGGCGTTTAAGGTACGGAGTTCGTATGAACCGGGAATTAGAAAAAACGCTCCGGCGCTCGTGACGGGTTGAATGTCGCCGGACCACCTGTGGCGTTACGCTTCCAGTAAACATTGTGTGTACGCTGCTGCGCAGATCACGGCTTGCCACCAGCCCCGGGCAAGACGGTGTGCATCGTTGGTTCGGGGCTCCAACAAGCTGCGTTGCATTTGAGTAGCAGAGCGCTCCATCTCAGCGATGCGCTGTGCTGTCATCCGCCATTTGCCCATGGTCAAGAAGAGGTCGCCGTCATTCCTGCCAGGCGTTTATTTCATCAGACATTTACACAAGGAGTGCCAAGTTACAGGAACAGGTACCTCTGACAAAGCCGCTCTTGCATTGGTTCACTCCTTGCAGGGCCCATAACAATACGGAGGAACAGTACTATGACAAGGCTCGCTGTTTATCACTGCATGGTTGTGCTGAGCGAACTTGGCCTGGGGACCCATTCACACAGAAAATAAACTCAAATGAAAGGAAAATGTTGTTAGCACCTATTTTCCCTCATAAAGCCAGAAAACAACTGTTTATATATTTAATGTAGCGACGTTGCCACATGATTCCCACGGTTTTAGCAAGTTGCTGACTTTAACTTTTGGTACACAATGCTGGACTGACTGCATTTATCATATGTATGTTATATCGACTTCTCTCCTATTCTTCTTTCTCCTCCATTCCCCCCCCTCAGGGCTCTGATCGCCGTGTGGGCGGCCCGCTCCAGAGATCGAAGCTTGCCGTTCGCGGTCTGGGCAGAGTACTCGCGCCACTCTGGGGGCCATGGAGGCGTACTGCGTTCTGTGCTTTTGGCGTACAGTGACGCAACCTGGAGGTGATCCACTCAAGCGCTGGCACTAGGAACGCCGCTGAACCCCATCTCTACTGTGGACGGAGACTTCCGGCAACAAACACGCTGCAGGGAGACAGATGTGCCGCATAAACGTTCGCAAGTGCGCCGTCTGTCCTCCTCTCCCTCGTCGTCCTCCTCCTCCTCCTCCTCCTCCTCCTCCTCCTCCTCCTCCTCCCGCACTGTGTGACATTAAATAGTAATATAGCAATGTCCCACCACACACTTTACCATCTTCTAATCTTGTCTTTATATGTTTTCCTTTGCTGTTTCCTGCTATTGAGACTGATGGTTGACTGTGTCTGTGTGTGACAGGGAGGAATCTCCAACATCCTGGAGGAGCTGGTGGTGCAGCCTTTACTGGTTTCCATCAGCGCACTGACCCTGGCCACAGAGACGGTCCGCAGCATCCTGAAGATCGACGACGTGGTAAGACCAAACATCCCAAACTGTGGTTTTAAATATGTGTAACAGTCTGTGTTTGTGTATTTCTTCATGTTATTGCTGAATCTGAATGTGTTCCATGTTTGTGTTGTTCCAGGTGAACACCCGATAAGAGATTTGAGTCTGTCCAGTGAGGTCTGTCCAGTGAGTTCTGTCCACTAAGCCTGCTCGTACTGCGAGGGATCAGAGGACTCTGTTGACGTCTGTCCATGCAGATTCCCACTGTAGTTGTTACGTTGCGTAATTTAATAAACAAAAGGCTTGTTTTTTTTTTGTTGACACTCCAGCTGTTGCCTGTGTGATTGTTTTGCTCCCTGTTTGATGGTCTTACTGCTGTTTCAGAAGATTATATAAAAACACATGAACACAGATAGTATGGAAGAGGCTGTGTTTTTAAGATCACTGCGTATCTGAAAGTCTCGTACATTTTCCATATAGATTAATTTAGCTTTTAATGGATTTTTTTCTTTTTTGTTATTCTGTGAACTTTAAGGCAATTCACACAGAGAGAGAGAGAGAGAGAGACCAGGAAAGCTTTATTGATATTAAAATATATTAGACAATACAGGGAAACAACATGACTGATAAACTGATCAAATATGCCTCAATCTGAATTTACCAAAAAATAATTGACAATGTTATTCTTTAATATTAATTATTGAATTAGCTTTACAGCTCTGAACAGATAATTCAGCTTTTTAATCAACTAATTTTGGCAGCAAAGGCTTGGATTTAATAAAAATGATTAGAAGTGGGTGGGTTTTTCTTTTGCAACTATAAGAATTTTGTTACACAATAGATTTCCCTGTTTCTTCTTCACTACAGCCCATAAGGTCAGATTTAAAGTCCTCAGTTTGCTTCTGATCTAGATGAGATGGTGTTCCTTGTATTGATCCCTCATAGGGGAAATTCAAATTTACCACAGCAGCACAAGGGAAAGAGTGAAGAAAGAATAAAATACAATAAAAATACATACATTAAGTCTGTGTAACTACATGTTTCAAGGTATTGTGTAAAAAAGAAAGTTGTGCTTTACAGGTTAATAGTAAATAGTTGGTAGTGACAACAAAAAGGAAATATTTCAAACAAAACTGACCACTTTTTTTTATCTCAGTGTAAAGTAGTTACTTGATGGATGTATATCGTTACCTTTTTTATTTTATGTTTAACTTTAAGTGATATATCTATTTGTCAAATTATAATACTTTTAATTTGTAGGGAACCCGCATCTTTTTCACTAACTGCCTTCGCTGCGTCACTTCCTTCCCAACCCAGCTCTTCCGTTGCTAAGGAGCCCACCTGTTGCCTGGAGACAGACAGTTACCAGCACGCACGCGGACTTTTTTTTAAAATCTTAAAATACTAATTTTTATAACATTAATTTCTTATTATTTTTTAATAAAAGAGTTGGAGCAAACAGTGGGAAGACATGGCGAATGCCCACCGGACAAACGTGCTGGTTACTTCGTGTTTAAAAACGCCGGTCGACCCGCACACCAAAGCCCCGTTAGCGTCGTACGAGAGGGAGCGAGTACTACCATATATGGACAACCGGGACTACGAGAAGGAGGTAAACAAAACAAAATAATCACATTTTTTATTGTTTTAAACGCCTTAAAACTTAATGACTGCTGCTTTTACTGGGACAAAATCATCCCTAATTAATTGTAAATAAAAGCCTGGAAACTTAAAATACAAGTTTGTGGTAGCAGGTAAAGAAATACAGCAATATAAATTGTACATTTTAATTAATTTAATCAGTAATTTAAGTATTTCCACAGTAAGGGAATTACTACTTAATGCTAGAGGACAATACATGTTATTAAAACAGTTATGAATTATTATGCCAGCTTTTGGGACAAAAGTAGACTTATCTTAATCTATTAAAGGTAATTTAACTATTTAACTATGTTATCAACTATATTATAACCATCGACATGTATAAGTTAATATATGTTGATGGTTATATAAGCGGTGACTTTGCATCATAAAGATTCTATTAATAGATTATTTGCCACCTATTTTGATAATTTATTAATCGTTTTAAGTCATTTTTTAGAATGAAAAATGTCTAAATTCTCTGATTTCAGCTTCTTAAATGTGAATATTTTCTGGTTTCTTTAGTCCTTTATGACAATAAACTGAATATGGACAAAACAAATCATTATAAGGGCGTCACCTTGGTTCCTTTGGGGAACTGTGATCAATATTTACCCCCATGTTCTGTCATTTTATGGACCAAACAAACTAAACCATAGTTATAATAACAGTTAGTCGCAGCCCTACATAATAATGCTTTCAGATTTAAAGTGTTTTTCCTTCCCTTCCATACTACAAACATAATAACAGAGTTGTAATGTTTTCTGATCATTTAAAATAAAGTAACAGACACACTTTGACCTGCTCTCGTCCAGTTCACAGGCCGCTGACAGTTTCAGGTCAGTCTGGTTGGTTGGAGGGATTTGACCTGTATAAATTGTTGGCCTGACTATTTTTGGACTTCCGTCTTTACTAGATTACCAGACGCCTTTATAATCCAAAACACTTTAATTATCTGTACGACAACAACAACAACAACAACAACAA